>NW_019154101.1:35347216-35439287 GCF_002288905.1 Enhydra lutris kenyoni | reverse complement strand
CTTCTCTATTGTCAAAACCATTTACCATTTTCCTGCTTTCTCTTCACAGCAGAAGGGATACTTGATGGGTAGAAAAACCGCCTCAGTTTTTACAGCGGGCCATACAATCTGATTGCAGGGGAATCTCTTCAAATGGTCAGTGGGGAAGCCATACCATTTTGTAAATATTTTGTTCATCGCCCCTGGTAAAAAACATAGGTTTTTTTTTAAAGATTTTATTTATCTGACAGAGAGAGAAAGAGAGAGAGCATAAGCAGGGGGAGCTGCAGAAGAAGAGGGAAAAGCAGGCTCTCCATTGACAAGGAAGCCCAATGCCTGGCTCGATCCCAGGACCCTGGGATCATGACCTGAGTCAAAGGCAGACACTTAACCATCGGAGCCACCCAGGCATTCCGATGACACAGTTTTAACATTATTTCCTCCATGAAAACATATCTGAGCTCTCCTCTGCCATCCCTTGGTAGATCACCCTTGCAATTCTATTAGACCACATATTATGGCACTTCCTATTTGTCTCATGTCAGCCTCCTCATCAACAATGTCAAAAATCCCTGACCTTCAGGACCATGATTTTGCTCTAACATATATCTGATACACATACACACACAACACTCACATATTATTATGACATAGCCCTCAGCTTTTAAACGCATCTTAAAAAAGCAATATTAATTCTATGTTCTTTGTATGGCATTTAAATAAAATCATGTTCTCACAAGCGTTTAACATACTTTAATAATATTAGGGGGAGGGGCAAGGCTCTGATCTTAAATCAGACAGACTCACCCTGCTAAGGAAATCAAAGGCACAGAAGGGTGGCTTGGAAAAGCAGTTTGATTCATTCATTACACATTTACTGAAAACCTCTTTTGGGGCCACAAGAAGCATCATATGCATAAACAGATATCCCCTTCAACACAAGAAAAGCATCATATTTATAAACAGATATCCCACAAGAAATGTTTGAAAATTCAGAGATGGCTTTCTTCTGGAGTAGTTACTAAAAGGGGCAGACGTCTCTATTGTATGTGTGAGAGACATGTATGTAAGTCAGAAGGTAAGCCATGAGAGTCCTAACCAAACACCAACAAAAGCATCAAAACAACTGAACTGGAAGAAAAAAGTCCTATGTCAAAGGAGCAAAGGCTCCAAGAAGAAAAAACCACAAACCTTATTGTTTATTGAAACAGTCATATTTCATCAGTACTGGATAGAAATGCCGAGGTCACGAGCTTCCTCCAAGTCACAGATTTTCAGATTACCATTCTCAAGAGAGATGAGATTAGCAGTCCAAGTGAAAAGCTAATATTGACCTGTGATGAGCCAGCTAGCAGACAGTTGGTGCACACAATTGGATTAAGAACATTCAGGAAGTGGTGTGAGTCCACATTCCACAGTGCCCTCGTGCATATTGAGAGCTCATTCTTTCTGAAACACCTAACACCCAGGCAAAATATCTTTAAAAAGTCTTGTTTTCCCCCCGTAGCACAATTACAGAGGCCCCTGAAATCACCAGGACCAGAAAATACTCATCCTGTGCCTTAAAATTCTCTTCAATAAAGCCAGTAATCCAGCAAAACTGTTACTTACACTCAATAGGGGTGACTATTAAGGATACATATTTAAAGCAAAAAATAAAATAAAGGAAGAAAAGAACTGTGGACATGTTTAAAAGCAGTGATTAATATTCCCATTCAGACGATTTTCTTTTTTCCAGCTCTGTTATTTCACTTTGACAACACTCTTTAAAGTTTTGACCAGGGAAGGAAATCTTCTAAGAAGGTCCTTTTGTTCAGAGATTTGCAAATAGCATGAGCAGTAGCTCATCCCTGTACCTTTGCCCCAACTAATAACAGTGATTAGTGTAATTTCATAATTAAAGAGAAAGAAAAAAAATCTGATTTTTAATTGCGTTGACACAATCTATCACCTGAACTCCAGTGTGAACACTTCACTGCTTTTATCTAAACCAGAAACACAAGGCATGAAGCAGATTACGTTAGAAAAAGACATCCTTTCTGGTACATAAGAGTTGATGTACTGAAGAACACTGTAACTTTTTTAAACAGTGTATCCTTTCTCAGTCACAAGTTTAAAATGAAGCTAATTTAGGAATGACTGTAAACCAAGACTAGTTTATGCCTCTCTTTTTCATTTTGTCTATTTTTTTTCACTTTGGGTTTTTTTTATTATTATTATTATTTTTAATAGTTAGAAAGGTTTATCTGAACTGTGAGAGCTTCCACCCATGGCTGGCAAAAGACGTTGTTTTCTTTTCAGGTGTTTTACTGCCTTAGCGCAGCGGAAGGGAAAGGATGTTTATAATATTGTGACTTCACGCTCATTGTGGTATGAATATATTTTCTCATCTAACCGCCATACTTCTCTCCTCTGCTGCCATGCCCCACAAAATATATTTACTTTTAAAATCTGGAATAAGTTTCTCTCTCTCTGGTTCGTTTCCATTTTGTTCTTTTCCACATTCTTTACCTATGGAATCCTATGATATTGCAATCATAGTAAGAACGGTGTCAAAAAGCACCTATTCTACTTGCTAAAATAAAATGAAAACTCCTTAAAGAATTATTCATTTGAAAATCCAGGAAAATGTTTATCTGGCAAAGTCTAGAGTTCCCCCCAGATCTCTCCTGTCAAACAAGATTACCTGACCCATCTCCAGTGTAGAAATTACCTGCTACACTGAAAGGAAATGCACACAGAAGAAACTTTTGAAGTAAAACAAAACTATGTGTACCTTAAAAAACTAGCCTGTATTACATACACACACACACACACACTCTAAGTTGTAAACTGAGAAAAACTTCAAGATCTTTAGTACAAATTCTTCCTCAGCATTAAGATTCCTTCTTCACGTCCTGATTTCCAGCGATGAGGAATTTAAAGGACAGCTGGTTTTATTTCCTGGCAACCTATTACTAGGGGAGTCATCTGGTACTTAGAGCGCCAACCCAATCATCTTATCTTTGCTCTGAAATAATTTAGAATAAGTCTGTTATCACTTCCAAATGACCATGTTTCAAATATCTGAAGGCCACTATCTTACTCTGACTGACTTCATTGCTCCAAAGTAAAAGTGCCATTTCTCTGATTTTTTTTTTTATTCAGTAGGATTTTTACTTAAAAAAAAAAAAAGAATTGCTACGCAAAAGCAACCAAGTTGTAGCTGACAAAAGGTGTGAGTCGACAGTGGCAGCCCACCCCCAGAGAGGCTCTCACAACACAGGGACTCAGAGATGTCCTGAAACACTCCTCAGACCTCTCGAGACCCATCACCGAGCAGATCTGCCTGCTGCTGCTCCTGTTTATGAATTCTCTCTAAAGGAGACAACCGTGCCTGGAGACAGTGTGACCTGACCAAGGAAGAGCAGGATTCTGCTGACAACCCCCTCTTCCTAATGCCGTCAAGTGGGGTCAGCTTCATTAGTGGCCCCATCACTGCTCAGTCACTTGAAATCGTCACTGTGGTGACAATTCATCCTCTTTCCACATTCATGTGATTGACGTTAACGACCCCAATGTAGGATTTCATGGTTACCTACATCAAATTCAGATCATCTCAAAGGTACACAAAGGATTATCTGGGAAGATGCTTCAAGGAAATTTTTGTGTACCGATTTCTTGGGTTTGTTTATTGAATCACGTTGACTCCTCTAATCTCAGGTGTAGAATAAGACAAGAGCCTTGTAGCTGATGGCTGTGGACAGTAATTTGGTGTATTTTGATCCTAACTGAAAAACAAACTTTATTACTATATAATTTTCTGTTAGTTGCTTGATCATTATTCTGCTATTTTTTTCACTTGATAAGAACAGTCTGCTGGGTCATAGGGTAATTCTATTTTTAACTTTTTGAGGAACCACCATACTGTTTTCCACAGTGGCTGCACCAGCTTGCATTCCCACCAACAGTGTGTGAGAATTCCTTTTTCTCCACATCCTTGCCAACGCTTACTGTTTCTTGTATCTTTGATTTTAGCCATTCCGGCAGGTGTTAGGTGATATCTTATTAGTAGTTTTGATTTGCATTTCCTTGATGATAAGTGATTTATAGCAGCATTATTTACAATAGTCAAATTTGAGAAGCAGCCCAAGTGTCCACTGACAGACAGATGAATAAAGAAGGTGTGTATATATACATATGATACAGTATGGTATGTTATATGATGTGCATATCATAAGATGTGGCATGCATATGCATACAATGGAACATTATTCAGCCATAAAAAGGAATAAAATCTTGCCATTTGTAACAACATGGATGGAGCTGGAGAGTATAATGCTAAGTGAAATAAGAGAAAAACAAATACCATATGATTTCACTCATATGTGGAATTTAAGAAAGAAAACAAGGAAAAGCAAGGAAAAAAGAGAGAGAAGCCAAGGAAAAGACTCTTAACTACTGAGAACAAACTGATGGCTACCAGAGGTGAGGCAGGTGGGGGGATGGGTGAAATGGGTGATAGTGATTAAGGAGTGCACCTGGCATCATAAGCACTGGGTGACCTATGGAAGTGCTGAATCACTATATTGTACGCTTGAAACTAATATTACACTGTATGCTCACTATAATGGAATTAAAAAAGATAATAGTTAGCATAATTAGAGCCTTTTTTTTTTTTTACCTTTCAGACACATTTCATACTAAAATGTCCTCCCCAAAATTGGCAGACTTCTAAAAAGATTATTTTTCTATCCATTTGAAAGCCTTTTTGATCAAATATAAAAATATGCATAAGGTGATATATGTCTAACACATAAATATAGATTGCAATGTAATTGCTGCTATAGGATAATTGCTCATTCTTTGATCATGAAAAAAATTAACACACAAACTAAGTATAGGATTGTTTTTACCTCCCTGCCTTCTAGAACTGTGCTGTGCTCTGGGCTAGAAAGTACATAATTGGGGCCAGACTGTATTTTCAAAAACATTTCCCCTTTTAGCTACTGATGTAGCATAGATATCAGAACACTGAGCTTTGAAATAATCTGCTGATATCATCTATTTTTCAGAAGAGAAGGGAGGCTCCTCCTTCAGTGTTCATGACTAAGGCTATCTGTATGGAAACAGGCTCCGGGTTGCTTAGGAATTCATTGGCTCCTGGCTAGCTGTTTCCCACTTCACTTCAAGCAGTAACCTTCAGTCTGCTTGAGATACCATCATTCATCCTCAGAGTCATGGAGTGTCATGCTACATAAAAAGAGATTATTTTTTGAAACGACTTCAAGAGATTCCTATCAAATAAAGGAAGAGCCAGAGTAACAGTTGCATGTCTCACAGAAAATTAGAACATTCATGTAACTTCAACAGTCTCCCTGGTCATTTTTTTTTTACGTGGCTTAAAAAAAAATGATCAGGTTTTCTTTTGTTTTTCCAAATTACTAAAGTAATATACGTTCATTGTAACAAGGCAAATAATTCAGAGCCATATAAAGTCCCACTGCCTTCCCCCTTGTTCCAACCCATGCTCGAGGATGACCCATTATAAAACCTGATGTGTATCATTCTATGTTTTACTATGATTTTTAAATAATCTTAAACAAACATATATACACATAACACATTCCAGTTTTATAACGCAACCTATTACAGATCTGGTATTGTTCAGCAATTTGTTTTTTAACTTAACATTCTTATCAATGACATCTTTCAAAGCTAATATACAGTTTGACCACATTGTTTTGAGTGACTGCATAATATTTCATAGTATTAATGTAAAATAATTTATATAGCCATTCCCCCATTGAAGAAAAATTAAGTCTTTGTTGAATGTTTGCTACTATAGTGTTAGAGTTAACATACCGGTACATATTTCTCTCTATATTATTTATTTCTGTAGGATAGATACCTACATGTGGGAGTGATATATCAAAGAAAATACAAATTCTTAATTTAAAAAAAAATGTTACCTTCTTACTCTCCCAAGAGACAGAGCCAACAGTGTTAATGTGTTCCCTTTCCCCAACAACTTTGAGAATATTGGATATGGATATTATCAATGTTTCTAAATGTTGTCCAGTAGTGGATAAAAAAGAATCATGTTTTATTATTTTTTTTATGTTTTATTATTTTAATCTGCACTTCTGTGGGACTAGTTTAAATATTCAGCTGTTGTTTTGCTGTAGTCCCTATTAAAAGTTATATTCGTCACTTGTCAATAGACAATGAGTTTTTTTTTTTTAAGTATTTTATTTATTTGACAGACAGAGATCACAAGTAGGTAGAGAGGCAGGCGGAGAGAGGAGGAAGCAGGCTCCCTGCTGAGCAGAGAGCCCGATGCGGGGCTCGATCCCAGGACCCTGGGATCATGACCTGAGCCGAAGGCAGAGGCTTTAACCCACTGAGCCACCCAGGCGCCCCGACAATGAGTTTTTTCTACATTCCTTTTTTAAATCCTGAAGGGCACAAACTTTTGTACTATTTGCTTTGTAAATGCCCCCTTGAAACTACGATTGTTAACTTACCTTACCTACTGGAAGACTTAATCTTATAATTTTATTACATGAATTAAATGAAGGATGTTAGACAAATCTACAGGATTCTGATTTTTAATCACCTGGCCTAAATTCAATCTTAACAATCAAAAGAGGTTTTTTTTTCAACCCTCCAGCCTAGCTATCACAACCAAATTACCAAAACATTAACAACCAAGGGAGCAACCAAATTCTATACAGATTATCAGTAAAGGGTAACATGATAAGAGGGTGGCAAAGGGGCACCTTTAATTAGGGGACCGGAAGGCTTATCTGAGGTGGTAATAATTAAGATCATAGTGTCAAGAAATAATCAGGTGTGTGCAATTAAGGAAGAAGAGGGGATAAGGGAGGCATGGTCAAGAAAGAGATGGGCCAACCTATCTAGAAAATAGTAAGGTGGGAGAGTACAGATAGAAAGTGAAGTCAGTTTGGGGATAGAAGGTAGGAATCATGAGTCTTGCTCACCAAGTTTGAGGCCCATCATACATCAAAGTACAGATGAGAAAAAGCTACCATAAAAGTAACTCCAGAGTCAAGGAAGGGGCCACTACTGAAAATACAGATTTAGGAGACATTGGCATCAAGATGCCATTGAAAACCACTGAACTCCATAAGATCACATTGAGGTCATCCAAAGAAGTGAAAATGTCAGAGAGAGCATACACTGAGACACAACATCACAGTTAAGCACCAAATGTTCTTCAAACATAGAGTTACTCAAAATTACACTATGATGTAAAGATAGGACTTTGATCCTTGGATATGTCTGAAGTTTTGATGTGCATTATTTTAGGGAATCCTTTACCGAGTTGTAAGGCAAAAATTTTATATTAAAGCACCAGTAATAATCCCCAAAACATTTTTTGTAAGTTAGATACTTATGGGTGAAGTGGTGGCATTCTGAGTGACTCATGATTATAGATATATAGATACAAAGTGTTCTGGGTTCATGAGTAAACACAGATTACTATCTGTCACAAAGCCCTACATAATGCACATAAAGTACTGGGTAATGCAAAGAATTTTTAAAAAAGATTTCTTATGTGAGACAGTAACTTAAAAACAAACTTAAGGACTCTGATTCCCATGACCTTGAGATTGAGTCCTCTCCTTAAATTCTGCAACCTAGTTGCTTTGCTGGCCCCACCCTAGTCCTAGCCAGCAGACTCCTTTAAATTAGTCTGAGAACATGTGCTTTTTTTTCATTGATTCAAGTGATTAAGAAAGTGAAAGTGCATATGTCAATTAAAATGTTGACATCAAAAATAAAAAGTCTCAACTTAAGGTCTGGAGAAGGCTTGAAAATTGACAAAGGTCATGACCTAATAAAAATGAAAGTAAATAGATCTCGATAATTTTAATCTCATAATTTATTTTACATCATGTAATTGGTTCTTAGAGGGTTACTTTTCAAAGTTAAGAAGAAGTCCAATACTGTAACCAAGTAAATCCAATGTATATTGAATTTTCAGTTCTCTTCACAAGTTTCTTTCCTCTTTTGACAATGAAAGTAAGAGAAAGGGTGGCTTTATCATGAAACAGCAAAAAATAAACAAAAAACTTCAAAGATCAGTTTTGTTTTGAAGCCATTAAGCAAGTGCCAGGGATTTTCCAAGTTAGTAGCTGAAATTCTTAAAATACTTGCTGGCTTGGAAAATCATACTTATATATTAAATACAAGTTGAATTTCTTAATCCATGAATAAACAATTTTAGCAGATAATCTATTTTATGATGCATTAAATGTATTATTTTTAACATACAGATACATTATAAATATAAAATGCATAAAGTCTTGATTAAACCCCAAGTAATAAATACATAAGATTACATGAGTGGGGCACCTGGGTGGCTCAGTGGGTTAAAGCCTCTGCCTTCGATTCAGGTCATGATATCGGGGTCCTGGGATCCAGCACCATGTCAGGCTCTCTGCTCAGTGGGGAGCCTGCTTCCCCTCCCCCCCCCCCCCCCCCCCCCCCCCCCGCTTCTCTGCCTGCTTGTGATCTCTCTCTGTCAAATAAATAAATAAAATCTTTAAAAAAAAAAGACTACATGAGTAACCATTTTATTCTAAAAACAAATATAGCAAACTGAATGAATATAGCAATTAAAAAAAAAAGTAAAACAAAATGGACTTAAGAGAAATGCAGTTTGCTCAGGCACAAAATCAGATATTGGGGAAAGTTTACTTTTAAATATCACTTACATTCCTCAGGTTGATTGGCTCAGTCACACAATTAACTGTTCATAGAAAATTTTGCTTGCAACAACAGCTAAAAGGATCTTGTTTCACAGTTCAAAAAATTGTAATTACAAATATTTGATATTTTTATTCAAAAAATGCTATAATTAAAATTAAATTTTTCATATCATTTTAAGCCAACTAAATAAACTTAATGTTTTAAAAACTTAATTTCAAATTCCTGTCTTATACTGCAACATTGTAAGAAAATCAAGATGAATACAAACAACTAAGTCTATACTTTACTTTCCATAAATAACTATACGAAAACTTGAGAAAAGAAAGAATCAAGTACTGTATATTTATTCAATAGTAGAAAAAAGAACTAGCACATTTTTAATGTCAGACATGTAGCTATCTCCTCATTCAATATGGGCTAGATAAATAAAACTAATAGAAATGCAGCAAAGATTAAAGAAATACACTCATTAGAAAACAGAGCAATGATCAAAGTAATAGTATCCACACAGAAGTCAGAGAGGCCATGGACAGCAAAAGCCTGTAAGGAGAGTAGCAGAAAAAGAAAAAGACAAGAAATAAAGCTGACTTAAATCAGTAGCACAGTTATACTGAAGGCAATACAATCACTATTAAATTCAGCGTTCGAAAGAGAAAGAGTCTTACTTACTTGAAAGAGGAACATACACAATACATAAAGCCAGTAAGAACAAAAGAGAACACGGCTTCCGTTTCCAATGACAGTTCCACATTTGGTCTGAGTGAAACATCCTGCAACAGAAGAAAGTAACCCTCAGGTCACTCGGTATTCAGTAAAGCATTAGACAATCACAGTCAAGGTATAGGTTTTCAGCAGAGATCGGAAAATAGAAATCGTTTTCAATCTTGCTTCCCAATAAAGAAGGAACTTTAAGCTAATTAGGCAAAAGAAAAAAAAATCCATGCATGTTATTTGCCACTTGGTGGCACCTTCCTTATCAGAGAATATACATAACCCATGATTTCCCAATGAAGATGGGGAAATAGATAACTCAAGTTCATTTATTAAAAAATAAAGCAATTTCAATTTCAACCTTCAGCATCACCAGTCACATGCCCACCTGTGTGGCAAGAGGATTTTCTATCTACCTCTTCTATAACCTTCCAAAAATTTAGACTTTAAGGAAATGTTTTCATTTTATAACATCTGCTTTTTACAAATGGAAACATTTAAAATAAAAATAAATTGTCTGCTTGTCTTTTTTCCCCTAAAATAAGGCAATGAAGCATTAACATCTAAGAAGAATAACTTCTTTATATATAACAATAATTACTAATGTTTTTAAATCACTAGTAAACACCAAGTATTATAGAACTAGTAAATGACATTAGATGGAGGGCTGGTGCTTTGAAAACTCTCAATTATTTGCCTATACAGTGACCTCATCTTTAAGCTCAAAAGAGTACCTAATAATAGTTTAGACAGAAACATCCATTTTATCCTGGCTTCAAAGAGTGGTATGATACCATGCATTGACTCAACCCCATCATAAGAGGCAAGCCTGAGAATAGGGCAGCAAGTGTAAAGGTCAGTCACCAGGGCCATAAAAGGATCAGTGAGCATGACAGCCCTATCAGGCAGGAAGATGGTTAAGCAGCAGTAAGAAATCTCCAGATCTTAAAATCTTCAAAAGGAGTTACTATGGTTCCAGGGGATAATTGAGAGTCTTTTTATTTCTAAAAAGAGAAACAACCAATAAGATACTGTAGGATCCCAGTAATACCTTCTTTACCTGAAGGTTGTTTATCTGGAGCAAAATCTGGAATACCAAGCACAAAACCAGAAAAGTAGGAAAGGGAATGCTCAAATAAGCAAAAATAGACATCAAGTGATTCCTACACTTGCCTCAAGCCTTCATTTCCAGTCCATTTTTACTGTTAGAAACCACCTAAGCAGCAAAGAGAACAAGCTCCAGAGTCAGACAGATAAAGGTTGCTACCTGTCAAAACATGCAACACTTGGGAAATTCACTTGACCACCCTGTACCTCCTATTTTTTAAAATTATTTTTAGTAACATATAATGTATTACTTGCCCCATGGGTACAGGTCTGTGAATCACCAGGCTTACATATTTCACAGCACTCACCATTGCACATGCCCTCCCCAGTGTCCATCACCCAGCCACCCTGTCCCTACCCGCCCCACTATAAGAGACTCCTAATCTCACAAAACAAACTGAGGGTTGCACCTCCTATTTTTCACCCATCAAACAGAAAAAGCAATAGAACATAAACCATATAGTTGTTGGATGATTAAATCAGAACATGTCAAAAAAATCAGAGCACATCTTTTAAGAACAGTGCCTGACACTCAGCACTCAACAAATATTAGTTATTATTATTGCTACCACCATCCTGGGCATTCTAATATAAGAATGGTTATTCTGTCCATAGTAAAATCAAAAGAAAAGGCTTAAACAAGAATGGACAATAAGATATCATAAACCAACACCAATCGATTGACTTTGTGACTATTTCTGGGTCACCTGGGAAGAGAAATGGAATGGGTTATTCATGTCTGCCATGAATACAGAAATTCTGAGGCCTGTCTCATACTCATGCCATGTTTTTCTATTCACCCAACTAGAAGTTCTAGCATCACAAAGCTCCTACTGGAATTTCTAAACTAGGCAACGCTTAAGATCTGAAGAGTACTTTTCTGTATGGAGGGCATGTTTTAAAATACCTCCATCCAAAATGTTTGAAATGTAAAGCAATGTTACCACTTATGAAAAGCAATATGCCACAGCACATCATCATCATAATAATGGATGTGAACTCTGGAACAGCAAAATTACAACCTGCTGCTTCTATTTATTGTGTGACTTTAGAGACAAGTACTTAAAACTCAGGACTATTTCCTCTACTGTAAATAGAGTATCATCCACCAAAAAGGTAGAATTAACACTGCATGTCACTTAGTAAGGGCTTTAAAAAAGGGTAGACAATAGGGGTGTCTGGGTGGTTCAGTTGATTAAGCTGCCTTCAGCTCAGGTCATGATCCCAGGGTCCTGGAATCCAGCCCCATGTCAGCTTTCCTGCTCAGAGGGGATCTTGCTTCTCCCTCTCCCTCAGCCCTTCCTCCTGCTTGTGTTCTCCTGCTCTTGCTCTCTCAAATAAATAAATAAAATCTTTGGGGAAAAAAGGGTAGACGATAGACTTCTGTTACATGGAAAGTTCACTCATTTGGAAGAATGGGTTCATTTCCCACTGATGGTGGACGAATGAGGTGTTTCCCACTCATGCCGTGGATAAATGAGTATGCTTCTAAAACAACAACAACAACAACAACAAAAACACAGTTATATATTCAAAGAAGTTTAGAGTTGGGAAGACCAAAGATGAAGTCTAACCTTCTCATTTCAGAGAGGAGGAAACTGAGGCCCGGGGAAATAAAGGGGCAGAACCATCAAAACTGGCTGCCTGCTGTATCATCACCAGTCAGGAATGTCAGCCCAAGAGAACTCCCGGTTTCTTCATCTTTATGGCACATGATAGTTTTCCTTTATCAGTATGTGAATGATGGTCTCCTCTCAGATTTAGGTGCTCTCTCAACAATCCTCAAGGAATGTTTGTTAGCTTGGCAACATTCAATTCCATTTCTTTCACCATGCAACTTTCTTTTGCTACAACAGGTTCTGACAGTTAAGGACTCCAGACTCAATCCTGAAGCTGTTTTACAAAAACTGCCTGCAATCCTTTCAGACAAAAACTGCAAATGACCCAGCACCCCGTGCATTCTGGGTCCCAAGACTCCATCACTTTGTATTGAAAAGGAACCCAGGACAGGGCAAGCACTTGGAATCAAACTCAAACCCCATGACAAGTCAACTTTCATCCAGTTGACTGTTTACTGAAGAACAGAAACAAATAAATTAAGAATAGAACAGAGGAAGGAAAGCACTGTGTGTCTTCTCAGGGGATCACTTAGAAAAGACACATCCCTGAGATTCAAATAACTTTCTCACAAGAACGGAAAATCCTGAACAGGGTTACTAAGGTTCTAAATGGGAACTACAAAAAACATAATGCAATTTTGTATCACTTGAGTTGTAGCCTCAAAGTTCTGAAAAGAGCAAGAACATTTTTTTTAAAGTAAATGAGAGTCATACATAGACTCCTATCACCTGAACAGAATCCAAAAATATAAAACTATCACTGCAGAGGCAAAAACATTACAAAGCTAAACTACTTGGCCAAGATCATGTAATCATTGGTGGCACAGCCAAAACACCCACTGGGTCACCAGGCTTCCAAGTCACCTACCTCTAACTGCAAACTTGTTCCCCTTTTCAAATGGCATAGGCTACAAAATACATTATGCTTGAGTCCTATTTCAGGAATTCTAGAACTTAACCCTTCCATAGGAATTGTTTTAACATCAGAATGACCCCTTGTAAATGTGACTTAATGCAAACACATCACTGAAATAATCTGTAATCTCGAAAAGCTACCGTCTTGCACCTTTTTAGTCCTACTGGGTCCCTTAAAAGTCAAATTTAAAGAGAAATTAGTGAAGACATTTTGAAATCAGGGGAGAAACTGACATGGCACTAATTCTATTACCTGTAATGGTCAGAATTACATTCATTCCTCACCTCCCAAGTGTATTTCTGTATCAAATCTTGTCAGAAAGGGGCATGAGGAGTAGCACAGAGAGTACTTCTAGTATTCTTCTAGAGTGAAAAGAATGTAATTTGGTTTATTCAAGTCTGCTCATAATTGGGAGAAACTGGGTAAAGGGTGCACTGGGTCTTTACTATTTCTTCCAACCATATGAAATCTACAAACTTCTCAATAAAATTTTCAATTTAAAAAGCAAAACCCAAAGCCCTGATGTATATAATTTACATTCAGATGATTCAGGAAAAATACTGTGTCGCGTGTGTGTGTGTGTGTGTGTGTGTGTGTGTGTGTGTGTACAGAGAGTAGTGGGTTGGTGGGAAGAAGAAAGGATGGAAAATAAAGCAAATGGGGTAAACATTTACATTAAGTAATTCTGCGTAAAGAATAAACAGGTGTTCTTTGTATTATTCTTGCAACTTTTCTGTAGGTTTAAAATTCTTTCTAAATAAATTTCAACAGAGCCATCCACATTTACACTAAAGTGTATCACACGAAGTTTTTCATGACACTCCCATCACTATTACTTTTTCATCATCACCAGCTTGATAGAAGTAGCATCTCATTTGGATTTCCTTTATTTGGGTTGGCATGTTCAAGTTCTTTTTGTAAGTTTTCTATTATAATAGAAATATTTTTCTTAGTGATTTGTGATTTTTTTTTAACCAATGCTATACAAAATACGTTAAGCCTTTGTCATATTTGCTACAAATAGTTTTAAACACAGTAATCTTGAAGTTTTCCTTAGAGCATTCCAAATAATTCTATCCTGAGTAATGCTTATAAGGGAAAGCAAGATGATACTCAGGTAGCCACATTCAAGTTTTACTGGCATTTTTAGTTACCACTGAAAAGTCCTTTAAATGTTAGCACCCCACTCACCAAGTATGCATCTTAACACAATCCAATGTAGATAATAAGATAAGGGCATCCAATCAGAAACGAAATGGAAAGATATGGGGGTTTTTTGCCTAAGCACACCACACACATTGAACAAAGTCTTATTCTATTTAGTCTAAAGTCCAAATTGTCTCGAGAAACTTTTAATCATCCCATCAGAAATGTAAACTCTGTAAGAGATGGGCAGTTAGAAAAATGGTCAAGTTTAAGCAAGTGGTTGTCAGTTTATTTTTAATGTATAAACTGATTCTCTTTCAAATCATTATTTCCAGAAATCAGAGTGACGTGTCCAGTTAGGCAGTAAAACTACAAGCTTCTAATATTTCCCATAAGCCAAGAGACAATAGCCTCATTCACCATTCACACTGGAAAAGCACAATGTCATGTAATTTATATAAGCCATAAATGGAAAGATCAGGAGCTTCATACAGCTTGAGATCAGTTTAGCAAGACCAATTCTTGCTAAATCTATTAAATTTCTTAGGATATGAAAAATATGTGGTTGCTACAACTCCAAATATACTTATAAAATCTGTAATTCCATAACCTGAATGTCACAATATATTAATACTCTTTCTTTACAAAGAGTAGGCAGAAAATATGTTTGTGTGCCTGAACCCATTAAAATTATAATAAAAGATCATGGAGTTTGTATTCCCATTTTAACATTTTTCAACAAGATAGTAAGAATATTTATTGTGGAAACGTTGATATTATTTCCATATATTCTAACATACTAATATCTAAAAGAATTCAGATCATCTTAAACCATTCTGTATGAATTGTAAACAACAAAATGGAAAAAGAAACAGTTATAATCTGGCAAGAAATGGAAAGAGCTCAATAAAGAAACTGAAATTAGGGTAATAAACTCTATGTTATGTGATTAAATATTCATATTTTTACTCTATATAACAAGAAGTTTTAGTCATGTGCAATTCAAATGGGCTAAGTAACTTAATTGCATAATGAGGAATTTTGTATAATACCTGTTGATCAGTTTCACAAGTTTTATTTTAAAAATTGGTATTCACACTTTTTTTCATTTCCCATGAGATCTAAATTACCTAGGAAAGCTGAAAGGAAGCTAGACAAATATCTGCTGTTAAAAACCTTACGATATTTTTAGGAAAAACCAAAGTTCAAAACAAATTCACATTCATTTAAAATATGCCGCCTGTATGAGAACCACTCTTATGTGGGACTGTTGGCTGTATCCCAAGATAAATTATTTCAGGTTATACCTTACTGATCCCACTGGCATAAATGAAACCTTAAAACTCACAGGTGTGGAATTACTTCACATGCAGTTTTAATAAAAATAAGTAGTTCTTTCCTAATTATACTGCTCACTACCAGGAACAGTGGGGCAGAGTGTTGGGCTTGTGGGCACTACTCTTTTCCTGTTTGAAAATTGTGTGCTGGGAGGGGAGAGGAGGAGAAGCTGCACGACAAGGGAAAGACAGGGCCTGAGGCGCAAGTCTTTTCCTAGGTATTAAGCTGAATGAGGAAATTTTAATGGAAATACTTACGGACCCAGTAGCTGGGGAAGGGAGGGTGAATATCAATTTCTAGAAACACTTGTGTATCAGTGGAAGGGAGTAAAATGTCAGGGTATCTGCGCAAGATTAAATAAAACATCAGAGGGAAAATTACATATTACAAGAAAAAGCAACTTCTGAATTGGCCACAAAAACGGGCTCTTTTTAGAACAATCTTCTTTTTTGCATTCTGGAAGGCCCAAGCCGTTCTCGGTGGCCCTTTCGCGGGGTCGCTCTGAGGAACCTCACCACTTCTATGGTAACTCCACAAAATCAAAACCTTTTAGGCGTCTCTGACCATTCATAGCCCTATGTACCCCACTTCTAATTCAAGGCAAGTCGCCTCCCGGGTACCATCCCATAAATGGCATATTCCTTCATTACTTTTTAATCTACAAAATACAACCAATAAATTTTTCTGCGCGCTTTTTTTTTTAACCATTCAAATAACCCAAAGATCCAAGAATAACTTCTACAGTCAAGGGTGTCAACGTGTAAAGTCAACATTTTCTCGGTATACCAGTACCTTTCCAAGCCCCCAGGTGTTGATCCAGGATCCCTCTTTCTTGGCAGGGCAAGGCCCCTGGATAGAGGAGTTGTGGCTGTTACTCCTTGTTTAATTTGACTTGAAAACACGTTTTCTCCATTCTTGAAGCCCTGCCCTTTTTATTATGCTTTACACAGCCCAAATGTGAGGTTTACCTCTCTCTGGGGAAAAAAAAAAGCAAGCCGCACACACATGTCACAGCTCTGCCTGGCAATACCAGCTCACTCCTCAGTGCCTCAGGGGTCAAACTGAAGACAAACCGGTTTATTCTGTCAATGTAGTACTTTAAAAATCACTTAGTTGAGGTGGGGGGCGTAGGGGTAGATACAGGTAAAGGTGTGAAGGAATTCTCAGCTGAAAGGTGAGACTTACATGTTGGCATCACTGCGCTGAGGTCCCCAGGGCCCACACGGTCATGGTCCACAGTCTTCCCCTGGCTCTTCAGCTCTGAGTTCCCCGATGGAGACCCCGGGCGCCCGAGCGGAGCGCGGCGGCCTGACCCTCCTTCACGCTCTTTCTGGAGAGTTCATCGGGGTTTCCTGGCAGTCACTCCACGCCCGCGCAAGGTGGAAGGCCGGCGCGGCGGAGTTCAAGTACGGATCGCCGCGGCTAGGGGGAGGGCGGGGCGGCAGGTTCCCCCTTACAGACAAGTTTAAGAAAAGTTAGGGCGAGAACGTGAGGGCGGTTGGGTCTGCCTCTGAGCTGTGTGGGGTGCTCCAGGTGATCTGGGCCGGGCGCGGGGTGGAGGGGTCTGGCCCGGCAAGTCCTCGCCCCCGCCCAAGGGAGACGGCACGTGGTCACCCTTTGTGGCTCTCTTTCCCCACCCCCAGCCCCCGCCCGCGGGCTCCAGCTGCTCCCAGCGCACGTCCACTCGGCCGGAGCTGGGGGCTCAGGTGCGGCTGCCCCGGTGGCGCGCGGCCCTGCGGCGGCCCCAGTCTCGACGCTCCTCTGCGGGGGCCGTCCCCGAAGCGCGGCTGCCCCACCCAGGATCGCCTGCCCCGGGGCAGTCAGACTGCGAAGCTAGAGAGGCGCTCCCCCAACGGGCAGCCGGGTCGGGATGGGCGATTGGCGCAGGGCCGGGCTCGGCTCCCGGCGGGGGAGGGGACGGGGCAGACCCGAGGTCAGCAGAAAGCCGTGAGCCCTGAATTCAGGAGACTCTCCGCCCAAGAAACGAGAAGCTCGGAATGCGAGCGGCGAAGTGGGCATCTCCTCCCCGCCTGCTGGGATTCCGTGCTCTCAGCCCACCCAGGTCCCTGCGCGGGACCCCTCCACCGAGCTCCCGGGCACCGCCTTGCTTTTCTGTACTTTTCTTGATCTTTTCTGTCCCTTTTCCTTCCCTGCTCTCTAACTCCTGTTTTCTTTCACCTCTCCCCTTTCTTCCTTCTTTCTTCGTTCTCTTGTTCCTTTTCCTTCTAAAAATCGGAGTGAAGCGGGGAGAGTCCATGTGTCTTCCGGTACCATCGCCCCATCGCGTGGTCTCTGCGGGAAGGGGCATGTCTCTCACCACACCCTTCTCCACCGAGGGTGGAGACCAGACTAAGAGGAGGCTGAGAAGGTGGCAGTTTCAGTACACCTATTCCCGCCCCCCGCACCCACCACATACACACCCACTACCTGCTCCCCCCGATTTGCTGACACCTATAGTTCCACAAGTAGATATTCATCATTTTGACTTAGAATTTTGTCTTCTTCATTACATGCCTCTAAATACCGCCGAGAAGTGGTAATACTTAAAACCTTTGCCACTGCCTTTAGTCTGAGTTGTTCAAATCCCTTCAGGAAAGAAGTATTTGAAGGGGGAGTGAGTGCTGTGATATGAGGTTGAACCAAACTGGGGGGGGGGGGTGTCTGAAAATGGGTGCAGAGAGATTCAGTGAAGGCAAAACTTGGCAGGACTGTGGCGAACTGTTTGATCCACAGTTTTGACTGAGCCCGTCCTGCCAGGACCCTCTCTACTGCTTCACTGGGTCTTAGAGATAGGACTAGATAAATTGCACTTTCTTTTAAAATCTGCATCATTCAAAAAAAAAAAAAGAAGAAGAAGGGGGGAGGGGGGAGGGAGGGGTAGGTGGAGGAGGAAGAGGAAGAGGAAGAGGAGGAAGGGGGCTGGGAAAATGTTCACATAACATTTCATTCAGCAGAATTGATTTGCAAATACAAACCCCTGACTCACTGAGGAAAAAGGCACTGCCTGGACTCCAGTGCTCCTACAAAGTAGCTGACTGGCAAAAAGATCTGGACACACCTCCTGGGTGATGAGAAGAGGAAAAAAAAAAAAAAAAAAGGAGTCACATTTGGAAAGTAGCTCCCTTCCCCTTGTGAGCTGCCAGTTCATCCCTGAAATGCTGGAGGCAGATCTTCCAGGGTTAGAGCTGGATTACACAGCCAGAGCCCCAGCAGCCCGGCTTGAACGGTGAGCATGCAACACACATACATACACGGGCCACACAAAGAAGTGCCGACAAATTTGTAAAACATGGATGTTTCAGGATAGAAAACTGTCCGGGTGGAAAGAAAGTAGAGCAGGACTGGAGCACAGTCAGAGGGCTGAAAATCCAGGGTGTGTTCTTCTTGTGACTTTTATCAGTGTTTATTTTGATGAATAAACAGTATAATTAATAGAGACATTGAATTTAATACTTAAGGGAAACTGAAGTTCCTCTGTCCAGAGCGCTCCTATTACTGAATGGGAAATGAGACCCAGAGATGTGAGGTCCGCACTAACCAGCTGGAAGTGGCCAAGGGCTAGAAACCAGGTCTCACAGTTCAAATCAGTCTCTATGACACCAGGATGTCCTAGGAAAATTTAAGTGCTACTCATTGAATTTTCTTTAGAGCAACAGTATTTATTATTTCATGGTTCTCAGGGGCAGGAATCTGAGGGCAGCTTAGCCCGGTATCTCACAACACTGGCTAAGGCTACAGTCTCATCTGAAGGCATGACTGAGGAGTGAGCCACTTCCAAGTTCATATGTGTAGTTGGCTCCCCTCAGAATTTTAAAGCTGGGAAACACAAAGGCAAAAAATGAAATATAAAAAACTGTTTTCGGGTTCTGTAGAGAAATGGAACAAAGAGGATATATATGTACATATGAGGAGAGATTTAAGGAATTAGCCTGTGTGATTGTAGAATACAAGTTCAAAATCTGCAGGGTAGGCCAGCAGGCTGGAGACAGGGAAGAGCGACAGTCCAAGTCCAAAGGTAGTCTGATGGCAGGAGGTGAGTCTTTGTTCTATTAAGACCTTCCACTAATTGGATGAGGCCCACCTCCATTACGGACAGGAATGTGCTTTACTCAATGTCCACTGATCTAAATGTTAACCTTGTCTAAAAAACATCTTCACAGAAACATCCAGAATAATGTTTGATCAAATATCTGGACACTGTGGCCCAGCCAAGCAGACATATAAAATTAACCATCATAGTAACTGAAACAAATACACATATGCCTGGAAGATTGGAGTAGTATATTTACATGTGCCATTATATGCTAAAATGTTCATAAAATATATATATATTGTTATTTCTATATGATTCCCTGAGTCATAGGTAAAATATTTCTTGAGACAGGGCCTGTCATTCATCAGTACATTAGTGAAACCTGTATATTTTGATACTTCTGTCCTTGAACTGAGGATTTGTTCTTTTCTTTGAAAGAGTTTGTTAGGAGGGGCATCTGAATGGTTCCGTCAGTCAAATGCCTGCCTTCAGCTCAGGTCAGAATCTCAGGGTCTGGGGATTGAGCCCCACATTGGGCTCCCTGCTCAGTGGGAGCCTGTTTCTCCCTCTCCCTGCTTGTGCTCTCTTTCTTTCCCTGTCTCAAATAAGTAAATAAAATCTTTTAAACAAAAATAAGAAAGAGCATGTTAGGGAAAGGGAGGATGAACAAGAAAGTACATGATCTTTTAATGCAACAACCTGAGTTCAAAACTTGTTCCTGTAATTCACCAGCACTATGAACTCTGGCAGTTTACTATGTAAACCATAAACCTGATTTGTAATAATACTTATAATGTTTAACTCATGGGGTCATTAGGCAGCTTCAATGAGCTAACAAGACAGAGCACCCAGCATATTTCCTGGAATTTGGTAATATCTGCTGCCTTTGCCTGCCTCATGCATCATCCTAAAACTGAAAGTGCCAGGACCACATTCCTTTGCACACAGGAATCCTCTGACAACATTCCAGACAAAATGAATATTGAACATCTGTTTGAATCCTTAGCATTGATGAACACTCAACTATGAGAAACTTCCTCTTTCTGTTGATTGAATCAAACATTCATGCCATCAACTTCCATTCAGAACAAGGACATTCTATCTTCCACAAAAAGCCTTTCAAATATCTGAAGACAGCTAGCATCTCTCTCTCTACTCAGCTTTTCTTATTCAGTTTCCACAGCCATGATTATTTTAACCATTCAGTGCCTGGCCCCTCATTACACATGTGATTCACCCTTTCCTGTGGAAACAGGAGTCAATATCAGTCGTCTCGACAACGTACCCAAGGTGGATTCCACAGCTCCTGATAACAGTGAGATCCTTACCTTTCCTGAACTGGATATTTCTCTTATGTAAACAAAAGCTAATATTGACCTTTTAAGCAGCCACATAAATATTTATAGTAGGAATAGGAGTACCTATTATTATATTGATCTTCTACCACATGGTAGGGAGTATATAAATTTTATGCTACAAATCTAGTTGCTCAAGATATATATCTTAATTTGTAAATAAGTTAACCCAATTTCTGTTTTAATCTCTCATTCTGCTTTAATCAGTTGGATTCCTCCCCCTTTCATCAGGCTAGCTGCTTTCTTTAGAAGGGAGGGTAGAAAAACAGGTCCTTGATTTATCTGTGTCAGCAGACATCAACCTGCTAATGTCCGGGGATGCTGATGACCTGATCATCAGTCCACATAGGTTTGTCAATCTTGTCAATGAGTCCCCTCCAGGTTTGTGACTCTCTTGACTTCTTCATGGGTCATCACTATCCGTCAACCTAGCCCATTCTAGGCCCTTGTTCCCTCTCTGGAATCTCACAGAGATGGGAGGGGCAGCATTCAGGAAACCACTCAGTTCTCTGCTCTAACACATCCACAATCTCTCTTACTTCCCCTTCTAACCTGAGAAGGGAGATAGTTTCTCTTTCTCTACTGTGTCTCAACACTTCATCTATATCTCCACTCCTCTTAGTTCTCTTGGTGTGATGCTTAGGGTATGAAAAAGAAATCCAGACACTCCAAATTCTTCCTGTTTTTTCTTCTCTGCCCCATCATTTCCAGAAGCTGTGAGCATACATCAGCTTGAAACTTGTATAGGGAGAAGGAGAAGGGGAAACAACTAAAGGGAAAAAGGAAAACAAAAAGTTAATCTCACAAAAATATCATGCCTCCACAAATTCAGGTGCTCTGCAAATAATTGTTCTTCCCATTTAAAGATAGGAAATTAAAGTTCAAAGTGCATATGCAACTTATCCAAGATCACACAGCAAGTAAGGGAAAGCTGAGCCCACACTAGTCTGATTTCCAATACTGTACTTTTCCCGCCCAGCCTCTCTTCACTGTTGGCCCCACTTACCTTTTCCCATGAGAGGTCACGAGGTCAGACAGCCTGGCCTGCCCTAATGCAATAATCTGAATCCAGGTCAGGGAGTCCAGTATTTTATTTTGTTGCATTCAATCCAGTTTGTAGAAATCCATTTGAAATTTGATTCCTGTATTAATGTTGTTAACAATCTTTTCCAAGTTTTTGTTACATGAAGATTTAATAATTCCATTTTCTATATTTGAGTCATAAATGACAATACTGACCCAAGTAAAGCCTTGTGGAACTCCATGAAGGGGCTGCTACCTAATAGCTAATTTACTAATAGTCAATGTTGGAAGACACACATTTCAACCAGTTCTTATCTGACTTGCTTTACTCTTCTACCTTCTGTTCTCCCCAGCTGGGGCCCCCAGATGATCGCAGGACAGTATATACGTCAGGAAATTCATATAGCTTTTATACTCTCCTGGTCTGCTTACCAACCTAGATGTTCTAGTTTCCATCTGTGAACATGAGTTTGAGGATAGGACTTGCTCTTGGTGAGCTCTTACTGGCTCTTAGTGATATCTCCTTCTGTTCAAGGGCTCAAAGTTATCTTTTGTATAACCCATCCTTGACAATTTCTAGGAGGAACAGCAAATTCATTAGATTCTACTTCCCACAAATCCTTTTTTCTGATGATAAAATGAAAACAAATTAGGTATTGTTTTAAAGCTGATGTGACATGCATTGTGAGTCTGATTCTCCTAGCCTTTGGTGACTATACATAGGCTGCTGTGAATTTCGGGCCCTGGCAGCTAGCTCTGCAGTCTTCCACTGATAATGAAAATATTAATATTGACAGCAATTACCATCATTAGAGCTGCCTGCACACCTGACACTCTATTGAAATAATTACATGCAGTACCTCCTTTACTCTTCACACTTGCACTGAAGATACTGAGATTTGGCCTAAAAGAGCCTAGGCAATCAAAACTTAAACTCAGTTTTTTCTACCTCAACTCCTAAACCCTTGACCAACCTACCCCGGTCTAGCTGTAGTTGCCTGGAACATTTACATAGAGGTTTGAGTGGGCAGTCTGGTCAGAAGACAAGCAAGCGAAGTAGATATGGATCTAGCATACAGGTACAAGCATACAGGTGTTTCTGCTTGTGTTACTCTGCTTTTAAAATCACTCTAAGGGGCGCCTGGGTGGCTCAGTGGGTTAAGCCACTGCCTTTGGCTCAGGTCGTGATCTCAGGGTCCTGGGATCGAGTCCCACATCGGGCTCTCTGCTTAGCGGGGAGCCTGCTTCCCCCTCTTTCTCTGCCTGCCTCTCTGCCTACTTGTGATCTTTCTCTCTGTCAAATAGATAAATAAAAAAAAAAACTAAAAAAAAAATAAAATAAAATCACTCTAAAACCAGCTTTCATTAGCAGGGTGGGTATTAGTTAATGTGTCTGAGAATCAAGCTGAATAGATAAACTTCTCAGTTTCAAAAACTGGGAAACAATCCTGAATTATATAAGAAGATAAGATGTAAATAAATGCGATAAAAGCTACATTCATCCAAGTAATCATTAATTTCCCTTTCATTCATTTATTCATTCATCAGTAAAAATGTTGATTGCCTACTTTATGTCAAGCATTGTTCTAAGCACTGTCCTTATAGCAATGGACAAAAATAAAGTCTGCTTTCATTGAGCTTAAATTCCTCTTGGGGTAGGAGGGAAGGTAACTGGTAAGGTAATAAAAAATACATTTGGAGTCTATAGATGCTGATAAGTTCCATGAAACATAAGCAAGGAGGGATTTTAAAAGATTGTGATGACAGGTGCAATTTTCTAAAAGAGTGGTCAGGGAAGGCCTCTCTGATAAGATGCCACCATAGAAGAAATTTGAATTAAGTGGTGAATAGAACCAGGCAGTATACAAAGGGAGAGTGTTCCAATCAGGAAGGATAACAGGTGCAAATGCCCTGTAGTTATATAGGCTTAGCCTGCATATCAGAGTAAGGAGAACAGAGAGGCAGGACTTGAAGCAAAAAGAAAGAATGAGATTTGAGAGAGCACAGGCAAGAGAACAGACATTGGATTTTTTTGTAGGATAAATAAACATTGGAAAAATTTTGAATAGACAAAAGTGTCATCTGACATATTGGAAAATAGAAACTAGGAGTTCAAAAGTGGAAGCAGAGAGACTATTTAGCAGGCTGCATCATCAAAGAAAGAGATACTAATGATTTGAACTAGGGTGATAGAAATGGAAGTGGTGAAAAGTTATTGGACTTGGGATATTTTGAAGGTAATTTGCTGATAACTGGATCTGGAGCAGAAATGCGAGTACTCTGGCCTTTTCACCTCAATAGCTAAGTGAGTTGAGTTGTTAATACCTGAGGGAGCAGACTGAGGGAGAAGCAGTTTTGGGAGAGATATCAAGAGGTCAGTTTTAGAGATGGTAAGTCTGAGATATCTATTAAACAATATAATACATGCAACTGTCACACTGCTTGGAAATGTGTTAGGTGCTTGATAAAAGTTCCTTACTTAATTAAGCAAGCAAGCATTGCATCCTAAGATTTTTCTTGAGATCTCTGTCAAATTTCTTTGGCAACTGTTTGTAGAATAAACTTTCACAGAAAAGTAAGAAATTTCATGAAGTCATGAAGAATAAATTTGATTCTCAGCAACAGAGGAAGAGAGTGAGAATTTGGAGCAGTGGGACTGTTTTAATCACAATGTAGGAAATGATGATAAATACTTAAGGGCAAGCAAGGAAATGGCCTGGCTACAGTCATAGATTCTAGAGGCTGATAAGGAGTGAAAGGCTAATTGATGGCAGATTGTGGAAGGCTTGGAGGGTCAGACTAAAGAGTTTGACTTATTTTCAATTGTCGTCTGTT
Organism: Enhydra lutris kenyoni; assembly: GCF_002288905.1. Lineage (NCBI taxonomy): Eukaryota > Metazoa > Chordata > Mammalia > Carnivora > Mustelidae > Enhydra > Enhydra lutris. The sequence goes on along the minus strand of NW_019154101.1, from coordinate 35,414,507 downwards.
TTTGTTTATCCAGTTGGCAAAGGAGCCACAGGATGAAAGCAATGTTTGTAGAGAATTAATCAGGATGGACTATATTAGAGAAGATTTATGCAACAGGAGGACTGTAGTAGCTCTGAGTGAGAAAGTATTGTGGGAACAATGGAAATGGAAAGCAAGCAACAGGTTCAAGAGGCTTATGAAGGCAAGGAGATGTGGTTCTTATCTAGTCCAAACTCCATAACAGATACCAAAGCTCTTTGATGTTTGGCATCATCCCAACAAAGTATGATTGTCTGGATTCTTGTTAATTTACACAATTATACATAATCCTTTGTTATTTTTACACGATGTAGCTGTGGGAGTCGTCAGGGCTGTTTACCAGGGTGGTGGTTCTCTTTCTCAGCACATGGTAGAAGGACTCTTTCATTTCTCTAGGATGTGAGGCACAGGAATGTGACTTGCTTTGGGAAATAGGAGATGAGCATAAATGATGTATGTCACTTCTTGGGACAGAGTTTTTATTTATTTTTTTACTTTTTATTATTTTTAAAGGTTTTATTTATTCATTTGAAAGGGAGAGAGAGAGAGAGAGAGCACAAGTAGAGGGAGACACAGAGGCAGAGAGAGAAGCTGGGAGCCCAAGATGGGGCTCAATCCCAGGATCTGGAGATCAGGACCTCAACTGAAGGCAGAAGCTTAACCATCTGAGCCATCCAAATGCCCTGGGGCAGAAGTTTTTAAAAAGTAGAGTGCAGATTTATCACCATCTCTTCCTGAGGCAGCCACGGCAATATTAAAAACTGGCGGAGATTGTGTCAGCTGATTTCATCAGTTTCAAACTAAGGATGATTGGAACAGCTACTCCAGCAAACCAGCAGAGTCAAGTGTGAGAGAAAATTTGTTCCTATAAGCCAATAAAATTGGGGTTATTTGTTACTAGGGAATAATCTAGTTAATCTTGAACTGATACAGTAACTGTTATCTGAGGAACTGATAAAGTATTATGCAGTCAAATGTCAAAGATATTTAAATAATCTAAAGGAACGTATTTTACATGGGAAATCTTATTTTTGTTTTTCAAATGTATTGAGCAACAGATATAACACAAATTGTAATGATATTCATAACTCTGGCCAAAAAGAGATAAGCAAACAGGAAGTAATAGTTTTTATTATGTATTTGCTTTCCTGAGTTGATTCTATGCAAGTTTTCTGTGACCCATTTGTGTCTTTTTTTTTAAAGCAAAGGAAAGTAATTTTCCAGGGATTTGGCAGAAAATGGAAAGTGTGTGCATATGTGTGTGTATGTGCATGTTTGTGCGTGCACATGTGCATGAGAGAGGGGAAAATCAAATTCCTCATGGGAGAAAAACAAATAGGGACAGGAAGTAAACACTTTGTGAAACCAATACTAATATTCTTTACTGGTACAGAACTTAATATCTGAGATACTTTTCTACAATTGGAGAAAAATAATTAATTTGAAAAGCTGATTAAAAAGATAAACACACTCAACACAAAGGACATTATGTCATTTCATTTAGAACCACATGGCCAAGAATATTTATAGATGTGAACAGACACCAATTTTACATTTTAGGCATATTAGAACTGGCAAAGACTCTTCTGGACCAAACTCTGGGTCTGCTCCTCAGAGCCTAACTAGACCCCATCCTTGGGCATGTCCTCAAGAGCTCAGTTTTAGCAAGAATCCTGCTAAGTCAGTTTAGCCAGAAACCCCACCCTTAATGTCTGAACAAACTCCACATCCCAGCCATTTCCCAGGTAGTATCTGGTCATCGTGGCTTACCTGCGCAAGAATCTTGTCAAGTTCACTTAGTCAGAATTCCCCTTTACCCATGATGTTGCCTCTTAGTAGGTCTTTCGTCTAAACTGCTCCTTATATTGATCCCAAAGCAGTCCCCTACCTCACTATTAACAACAGAGGAATTTCATACCTTCAATTTCTTTCTTTTTTTTCCTCAAGATTTTATTTATTTATTTATTTGACAGAGAGAGAGAGAGAGAGAGAGAGAGAGCAAGAAGGAAGAGTGGCAGGCAGAGGGAGAGGGAGAAGTAGGCTCCCCACTGAGCAGAGAGACAAATGTGGGGCTCCGTCCCAGGACCCTGGGATTTTGACCTGAGCCAAAAGCAGACACGTGACCATCTGAGCCACCCAGGTGCCCCTTGTACCTCCAATTTTTGAGCCTTCCTGGATTGAGAGCAGTTATGCTTGTTCACTATTGGTCTCCATTGCAGCACATCTAGGTTTGACTTCCATCTGCGAAATAACATTTCTTTCCTCCATTAGCTTTCCAGATTCATGTATTGATCTTTGGATGACAGGTATCTCCAAGTCCCATTGAAGATGGGGTTTGTTTGAAGGCAAAATATTTCATGATCATGAAAAATAAATGTTAAATAGTGGGGTAAATGGTGAAAATGATCATTTAAAACCTGAAGAATACCTTACAAACTTGAGCACATTTATTGAGAATTAATTATTTACAAAGTTGAGGTTGAGTACCTTTGTTCTGATTTTTCAAAAATTATGCTTAAAAGCCGAGTTTCAAAATATGTAAAATCCTTGTCATGCTGAGCTAATTGAATTTATATTCTTAAGTAGTATCTTTACTCTGCCATAACTTTGAACTAAGTGCAATTTCTTAACATCGATGAAGTTAATCTCACATTTTTTTATTTAACACTTTTTATTTAACATACCTATGTGCTGTAATCTTGTCTCAGTTCATAAATAAATATAGGAGACCTCAAAGACGATAGTAGCTATCATTTCCAGTGCTAAATTTTAAAGCATACTTACTACATCCTACTAAATCTTATTGCAATGCTTCTTAAGTGATTCTGAAATAATCAATTCTTATGTCAGGTTTTAGCCCAGAAAATTTTAAAACAAAAATCAAAATTAGTATATATTGCTTATATTTCTAGAAACACTAACAAATGCCCCCCCCCACACAATACTTGACTCATCAAACATGTCTACAGTTGACAAAATTCTATCAGTATCTAGAGGAAAAGCTCAGTAGAGGTACTAATCTGCCATAGGAAGGTTTTTAGGAAGGAAAAATTGATCTTAGTTTTTAAATCCATGTATTTAGCAAAATGAAAACTAGTTTAAAATGTCAACTGTTTGAAAAAATAGGCTTTTTTCATTACAGATTTATACAATTTATTTTTCAGTCCAAGATATCTATTCACATTTTAAACATTTGAATATATTTTGTCTAAAAATGTATGCGTGTTTAAGTTCCAACTAGATTACTGATTATTGTTTGATATTAAGTATGCTAATTGATGTGGAATGTTGCCAGAGTTGGGACTTCTTCTTTTTCTTTTATTTCATAGCACTTTTAATCATATTATATCTTCTGATCTTGGAGAAATGAATTTTATTGTTAGAATTGCCAGATAGAGTCAGAACAATTGGGAACAAAGGAAAGCACAATCCCAGGCCAAGAAATATGACTGAAAATAAGACATATCTTTTAAACAGAAGAGGAGAGTGGTTAAAAAAAGGAATAAGCTGTCAAATTTGTTTCAAATGAATAGCTGCTCATTGAACTTAGCTTTGAAATAGAGGCCTCAAAAAGTAAGAAATCAAGAAGTTCTAGAACCTGGGTCCCGCAGAAAGAGCAATGAACTTGGGACTCCAGTAGAAAACAGAGCACAGCAGAAAAACAAACAGATGGGAACCACAGAAGCAGGGATAAAAACCCAAGCTCTACCACTCACTCATTAGGTGGCCTTGGGCAGAGATTGGTCTCAAGCCTGATTCCATATCTATAAGTGGGAATAAATGATGCCCAGCTTCACTCATTGTTATTATGCTTAGAGATCTTATTTGTAAAATGTTGGGCAGAATCAGAGCTTAGAGATGACAGGAGCTATTATTATTAATTGTAATTAAAAACAGAATCAGGTCTTTCTATGGAAAAAAAAATTCCCTCAGTAAAGAAGGCAAAATTCACTAACAATATGTAGCAAAAAATAGTTGTTAAATCAAACCAAGTTGGATTCCATGACTCTGTTTAGTGTTTGTATGTTCCCATCTTGCATACAGTTGTACACAGCATCCTTGAATGGTGGTGTAATAGATTTTGCTATCTCAAATGTTTATGGTCTGGCTGACCACCATAGAATAAAGACAAAGATCTTGGACTGTGGAGGTGTGACATACCCACCAAAGATTTTTTGGTGTCTCTGTATTTACTGTAAATGTATAAGCCAGGTAAACTGGGTACACCTAAAACTCTTCCAACACAGTAATTTTGTGAGCAGTACCATCACCAGAAACTACTTTTTTCTGAGTTCTCTATAAACTGGTTCTGTTTTTGATTGACAAGAAAATTACAAGACTCTTGTTCTCATAATTTCCCTGAAGTGCCACTTGTATTATGCATGGGGTTTTTGAAAATAATTTCTTATTTGTTTTATTGAAACATTCCAAAATGTCTTTTCAAACTAAAGTTAAAATAAGGAGCACCTAGGTGGCTCAGTCAGTTAAGCATCTGCTTTCAGCTCAGGTCGTGATCCCTCTCTCTCTCTCTCTCAAATAAATATATAAAATATTTTTTAAAATAAAGTTAAAATAATACCTTGAGCTAGATCATCTTTTTTTTTACTGTAGTAAAATATACATAACATAAATTTACCGTTTTAAACATTTTCAAGAGTATAGTTCAGTGCATTAAGTACATTCTCATTGTTTTCAACCAATAGTACTTTCTATCTTCAGAACTTCTTCATCTTTCCAATCTGAAACTCTATACCTATTAAACAGTAACTCCTCTTTCTCACCTCCCCCAGCCTCGGGTAATTTCTATTCGGCTTTCTATCTCCATGGATTTGATTTATTCTAGGTGCATCATATATGTTTCCTTTGTGTCTGACTCATTTTACTTGGCATAACGTCTTCATATTTCATCTGTGTTGCAGCACATATCAGAATTTCATTTCTTTTTAAGGTTGTGGGTTTTTTTCCACTTCAAAAGGCATAAATTATCAATTAACCTTATTGTTAATTGACTTTTTTTTTTTTAGGAGCAGTTTTAGGTTCATAGCAAAATTGAGAGGATGATACAGAGATTTCCCAAACATCCCTCTGTCTCCACACAGGCACAGCCACCTCCATTGTCACCATGCCCCAACCAGAGTGGTACATTTGCTGTAACTGATGAACCTTCATTGACACATCATTATAACCTCCAAGTCCATAGTTTATGTTAGGGTTCACTCTTGTTATGCATTCCATGAGTTTGGACCAGTGTATTAGGACATGCATACATTTTATATAGTACCACAGAATATTTTCATCCTCCTAAGAATCCTCCGTGCTCCATCTATTCATCCCTCCCTCCCTCAACCCCTGGCAACCACTGATCTTTTTAGTGTCTCCATAGTTATGCTTTTTCCAGAATGTTATATGGTTGGAATTATATGTATGATTGATTTCATTCACTTAGCAATACCCATTTAAATTTCTTCCATGTCTTGATAGCTCATTTCTTTCTAGTGCTGAATAAAATTCTATCCTCTGGACATAGTACAGTTTATCTATCCATTCACCTACTGAAGAACATTTTTTTTTTACATTTTAATTCTTGTATAGTTACACTGTTATATGAGTTTCCATTGTATAATATAGTAGCTCAACTATTCCAGACATCCCTTAGTGCTCATCAGGATAAGTGCACTCCTTAATATCTACCACCTATTTCACCCTTCCCCGTACCCACCTCCCCTCCAGTAACCACCGGTTTGTTAGTGGGTTTTATGGTTTTTGTTTTTAAGTAAGATCTGTGCTCAATGTGGGATCTGTACTCATGACCCTGAGATCAAGAGTTGTGTGCTCTACTAACTGAGCCAAGCAGGCGCCCCCGCCCCCCAATCAGGTTGTTCTTTATAGCTGAGTCTGTTTCTTGGTTTGTCTCTCTCTCTCTCTCTCTTTTTTTAAACCTTTGCTCACTTTTTCTGTAGTTTCTTAAATTCGACACATGAGTGAAATCATATGTTATTTGTCCTTCTCTGACTTATTTCACTTAGCATAATACCCTCTAGCTCCATCCATGTCATTATAAATGGCAAAATTTCTTTCTTTTTTAATGGCTGAATAATATTCCATATAATATAATATAATATATATAATATTCCATATATATAAAGAATATATATATATGTCCACCTATCACTGGATACTGTATAATTTGGCTATTATAAATACTACTATAAACATAGGGATATATATCCCTTTGAATTACTGTTTTTGCATTTTGGGGATAAATACAATTACTAAATCATAGAGTAGTTTTACTTTCAACTTTTGGAGGAACCCCCATACTGTTTTCCACAGTAGCTACCCTAGTTTGCATTCCTACCAAGAGTGCGAGAGGGTTTCTTTTTCTGCACAACCTTGCCAGCATGTTATTTCCTGTGTTTTTAATCTTACCCATACTGAAGGACATCTTGGTTGCTCTAAGTCTTGACAGTTATGAAAACATCTGCTATAAATACCCATGTACAGGTTTTTGTGCAGATGTAGTTTACAACTCTTTTGCATTAATACCAAAAAGCATCATTGTTGGATCATATGTTAAGGGTATATTTAATTTTGTAAGACACTGCCAAACTATATTCCAAAGTGGCTGTATCATTTTGCATTTTCACCAGCAATGAATGAGGATTCCTATTGTTCCACATTCTTGCCAGCATTTGGTGGTGTCAGCGTTCTGGATTTTGACCATTGCAATAGGTGTGTAGTGATATCTCATCTTAATTTGCATTTCCCTAATGACATGTGAGTGGAGTCTTTTTTCATATATTGACTTTTCATCTTATGTCTTCTTTGTCGAGGTATCTGTTAAGGCCTGTTTTTCAACTGAGTTGTTTGTTTTACTATTGGATTTTAAGTGTTCTTTGTATATCTTGGATAATTGTCCTTTATCAGATGTATCTTCTACAAGTATTTTCTCTAAGTCTGTGGCTTTTCTGCTCATTTTCTTGACATTGTCTTTTGCAGAACAGAAATGTTTAATTTTAATGAAGTCTTTCACTTCATTAAAGATTGTGCCTTTGGTGGTGTATCTAAAGAGTCATCCTTATAGTTTCTCATAGGTTATCTTCTAGGAGACTAATGGTTTGGTTTTATAGTTAGGTCTATGATCTGTTTTGAGTTAATTTCTATGAAGAATGTATGGTGTGTGTCTGCCATTGATTTTTGCATTTAGCAAAAAATTGTTACAGCACCATTCATTGAAAAGAGTATCTCGTCCCCACTCTGTTGCTTTTGCTCCTTTGTCAAAGATCAGTCACTATGTTTATGGGGGTCTATTTCTGGGCTCTATTCTGTGCTCCTGATCTGTTTGTCTATTCTTTCACTATTACCACGATCTTGATTACTGTTGCTTTATAATAAGTCTTGATGTCAGGTTGTGTCCGTTTTCTGACTTTATCTTCTTTAATATGATGTTAGCTAATTTGAGTCTCCTGCCTCTCTGTATAAACTTTGGAATGAGTTTGTCAATATCCACAAAATATCTTGCTGAGGTTTTGGTTGGTTGTTACATGTATTGTTAGAAGTTTAATTCTCAGAGTTGGGAGGGTGTCCTGTAGGAATCACACATAACATTACAAAGTACCCAGTGAACCCAAGGTTTTTGAAACAGAGTCATGCTTGTGATTAGAAACAGGACGGGGCTGGTGGAGTCCGTGCTGATTACAAGTTTATGACCCTTCTGCAACCCAATTCTAGCTCTGATAACAGGTAGAGATTGTGGCTGTGGATAATCTCACTAGCTCAGAGCTTAATTCTTATCATTGAAATTTGCTACATCATTTCTGAAGAACCAAAAATAAATTCAACCTGGAGGAAAATAGAACAAATTCTACTCACTCCTCTTCCCCCTTTTCCCTGTCTCCATTAGCCAGCATTAAATATTTGAGCAAAAATAAAAACAAAAAAATGTTTGGAATGATTACAATGCTACCTGGTAAATGAAAGAAAGAGGGAAGGGTACCTTTAAAGACTATATAGCAAGCAAATCTTTTTTCCAATAAAAACTTTTGCTTTGTAGACTATTTTAATATGCCACAGAATGAATAATTATGTTTAAAAAGTGGCAATAAAATTAAAGGAGACGAGAAGGAGGTGCCTGCCATGAAAGCCAGAATTAAAAACTTCTTTTGAAGCTGTGAAATATCATTAATCTTTGAGTGAAGTGAAAACAATTCTCCCTCTATTCTCACATAGACAGCTGCTAATGGTTAGGTAGTTTCAGGAAAAAAAATATTTTGACATGGAAAATGCTAGTGCATTTGGGCATGGGCAACTATGTCTAGAATCCAAACTGATTCAACCAATAAAATATTTTTAACTGTATTTTATTAAAAATATTTTTAAATGGTATATTCATTCAGTAGTACAATGATATTTTTCTTAATCATTTCTATAGCATATTAATACATTTTAAAAAGTATGGCTGGTATCAAAGAAATCATCATTCATACCACAAACTGGTTTTTTGTTTTACTTTGTCAGAATCTCCATATATGTCCATATATGTCCATTAAATTTAACATGGCTACTGTTTGAATTTATTTATTATCTATGGAGTTGCATCATTAGCTCACATATTTCTATTTTTATATCTGGCCATTGATTTAAGTGGAAGGAAATCTCTGCCAAAACTAATAAGATTCATGTCTGTGAACGCCTGATCATTTTTATGGTTTCCCCAAATGAACCTGAATCACAGATCTTGCTTTCCTAACTCAGCTAGACTCAACAAGTTTTACTCTTATAATCAAGGCACAGGTCATTGCTTTGGATAGGAACTGACTCCAACGAAGCTCAAGAGAGCTATTAATCTATTCCTACTAGACGCTATTTGGCCTTCAGTCTTTTTCATTACGCTAACACTGTTAACACAAAATAAAGTCATATTTTAAAATGGCTAGATTTATTCTTCAAATATATTTTAAATGGCCACTGTCTCTTATGGAAGAAATTACCCTTTCACTGAATCATTATAAAAGTAGATGAGAAGATATGAAAATAATTTGTTTGACCCTCAGAGCAAGAGTCATGAAACAATTGGGAATTTCTTAGATTTAATTATTAGCAAATCAACATTTCCTGAGTTTCTAATGTGTAAAGGACTCAATGAGAGGTATTATTCAGTATTTCATAGAAAGAGGAATGATAATCCCAGGCTGGAAGATTATTTTTTATGTGTGCTCATATCTAAAGCCACTCTTCAAATTTATTAATCAGATTTTACCAATGTAATAAAGTTCCCTTTTTAGATCTAAATGAAAAGACTAATAAACATAAAACACTTATTAATTATGTAGCCTGGGACAGAATAGGGATTCAATAAATTACAGTAATTGTTATTATTAACAAAGGTATTACATTTTATTTTTGTACTATTATTTTGTCTTCAAAACAATCCCCCGTCATTAAGGTAAAGAATTGACATAATACTTTCATCATTTTTTACTTATTCTTTTATGTATCTAAATTTCCTCCTAAAGATATAAATTTCTTTCCTTCAAATCAAATTTAACCCTGAATTTCTGCCTGACATTATAATTTATTAATAAGTTGATATCATATTTTTCCTGTTTGGTCACATTTCACTTTGCATATATTATGAAGTTTATAATAATTTATATTATATATTTTCCTTAATGTTCATATGCAAAATAATGATACAGTAAAGTTAATATTTGGGGTTTGATCAATAAACTATATATTACATAAATATAAGTGTGAGATATGAGTTTTATAATCATATATAAATATATCTGGTACAAATTCAATCTGAATTTAAAATGTAAGAATATTTTTTAATTATTTGTCTTTTAGATTTAATTTTTAGATTTCTAAGACTAACTGTTTTGATGTAATTACTAGTTCTCTAATATTTATAGCTACAGAAACATAGTATAAAATGAAAGAAGCATTAATTTTGGAGTGAAAATAAATATGGAGCCTTGCCATAGTTCCAGAGAAGCTAAATTGAATGGAGTATGGAATGGACCATGGGGATATTAAAGCATTGTCTCTTGTATTCTGTGACTATGCTTCATAACTGTCTAGAAGACTTTGAATATTTAGCTTAATTTTGGTAAAATTGGAATTATAGCAACACCTATTCCACATATTGTGTGGATCACATTAAATAATAGATGGGCAATGCCTTAAAAACTGCAAAGTGTTGGGCACATATATGTTATTATCTGAATATTTTCCATGTGATTTAAATTGTTTTCAGATTTCTAGTTTAACATGTCATTAAAAAATCAACAGCTTCATCTTCGATGACAGTAAGAAACACTGTCATAATGTTGAACCATAATAAATTAAGAAGGGCCTCCAAGTGTGATAAAAACCCTTCCATTATAGGAGAGAATACAAGGAAAAGACCTTGGGCAGATTTGGCAGAGCTTAGTGTACTTCTGTGTAAGTAGAAACATTCATGGTCAAAGCCAATAATCTGATGTTTGTAGCGATTAGAGTCAGGTAGCCTGGATGGACTCTGAAGCATCCTTCAACCCTCTTGGCATCGTGCTCTCTGGAAGAGGAAGCAAGACTGAATGAAGAAATGAAAAAAACATGGCAACTTAGAAAGAAACAGTGTATTGGTATGGCAGTATAGTGGAGACTCTCAGTGAGTTATAGTACTACAACTGTCAATTTTCATCAAGCAAACTCAAGACAAAATTAGGACAAGTCACGTGTGTGCATACACACACACACACACACACACACACACACACCCCTTTGGTTGTATGAATTGTTTTTCCTGATCAATGGTGATTCCCAGGATGCCAGTTAAAACAAAAACAAAGCAAAACAAACAAACAAACAAACAAACAAAAAAGACAGCAACTATAAGCCCAAAAAACTAGGCAGCAGAGACATCAGGTACAATCCACCACATGAAGACAAGTTTCATAATTTGAGTCGGGACAAGTTGCATACTACTAGACAAAAACCAACAGTCCTCAGAAGAGCAAAACAGGTTCCATAATTTCTGCTGTGTCTAATTTTTAACTAAAATGTATTAGCTATAATACAGAAAAATCAGGGAACAAAACTATCAATAGACACTAATTTAAAGTGGGTCCAGGGGGTTGAATTTAATAGTTATAAAATTCAAAACACTACTGCAAATATATTCAAGTAATTAAAAGAAATTTGTTCAAATAATTAAAGAAAATATCATACTAATGAGTAAATATGTAGGGATACCAAGAAAGAAATAGAAACTAATTTTGAAACCTGAAAAATCTAAATATAAAAGAGTACAATAACTGAAGTTTAAAAAATAGCAATGTACTCAGATGATCTCAGATGTTGCAAGGAAAAAAAAAACTAATACATTTGAAAAAATATCCCATCTGACAAATAAAAAAGAAGAAAAGATTGAAGAAAATTAAAAAAATTGTGTGACAGTATCAAGTGACGCAACACACGTGTAATCAGAGACCCAAAAGAAAAGGACTGAAAGAAGCTGGCAGAAAAAGCAAAAACAAAAAAATTTAAAGAAATAATCCTTAAAATTTCTTAAATTCGTTGAAATAATAATACCCAAGTAGTGGGTATTAGGGAGGGCACGTATTGCATGGAGCACTGGGTGTAGTACAAAAAAAATTAATACTGTTAAAATAAAAAAAAAAAAAAAAAATATATATATATATATATATATATAAAACAAACAAACAAAAATTTTATCCCAGGAACATTGGTCCAATAAAAAATAAATTTGATTTAAAAAAAAAATCAAGACATTTTTAAGTTAAAATAATTGAGAGAAATTAAAATAGGTTGAAAGAAAAAGGAGAGAATACAATGTACAAGTAAATAAAAAGCACAAGAAAACTGGAGTTGCTTTATTACTCTATTAATATAAGACAAAAACTTCTAACTAAGGAATATTGCAGCAGAAAAAGTGAAACATTTCATGAAGTTGAAAGAGTTGATTCAACGAATATAAATTTATAGGCATCTAATTACAGATCTCCCGAAACTAGCAGAAATAAAAGGAGAAATAGATAAACTTAAAACCATAGTAGAAGATTTCCATACTCCTTTCTCAGTATTTGATATAAAACATAGACAGAAAAATTGGGAAGAATAGAGAAGACTTGAACACACTATCAACCAAATGACACTTATAGAAGACACCACGTAATCCAACATGATATACAATCAACTTAAGCATACATGGGCTATTTGTCAATATGGACCACAAGCCATACAACAATTGTCAATAAATTTGACGTATTGATATCATACAAAGTGTGTTCTCCAACAACAATATGAAACTTGAATTCAAACACACGCATATGTGGAAATTTACCCAAGTATTTTGAAATTAAATATTTAGAAATTTAATTAACCCATTAGCCAAAAAATAACTAAAAAAAATTAGAAAGCATTTTGAGATAAATGATAGTGGACACATGTTATAGAATGAATTTGTAGAATGAAAATTTGTAGAATGAAAATAAAGCAGTGCTAAAAGGGAAATTTTATTTTAGATTTTATTTATTTATTTGAGAGAGAAAGAGTGAGCCCGCAGATGGGGGGAGGGGCAGAGGGAGAGGGATAAAGGGACTCCAGGCTGAATGCAAAGCCCAATGTGGGGGTGAATCCCAGGACGCTGAGATCATGACTTGAACCTAATTCAGATGCTTTATGGATTGAGCCACCCAGGTGCCCCTTCAAGGGAAATTTGTAGCAATCAACGCTTACATGAGAAAAGAAGAAAGATCTAGAATCAATGACATAAACTTTCAACTTAAAAAGCTAATATTAAAAAAAAACCCTATTTAAGTAGAATGGATGAAACAAAAAAAGAGTGGAAATCAATGAAATAGAAAGGAGTAGAGCAATAGAGAAAATATATGAAACGAGAAGGTGGCTTTTAAAAAACCTTGATAAATTGGTAAAACTCTAGCTCATCTGATCAATAAAAAAGAGAAACACAACATGTCAATATCAGGAATGAAAAAGATGAGAGGGTTCTATAGATATTGAAATGATCATGTTATGAAAAACTCTATGCCAATAAAGCAATACTTAGATTAAATAGACAAGTTCCTTAAAAGAAACTACTAAAATCTGAATCTAAGAAGGAAGAAAAAATCTGAATGGTGACTTTAAAGTCACCATTCATGGGTCAAATTCATGGGGCACCTGGGTGGCTCAGTGGGTTGGGGCCTCTGCCTTCTGCTCGGGTCCTGATCCCAGGGTCCTGGGATCGAGCTCCGCATCAGGCTCTCAGCTCGGCAGGGAGACTGCTTCCCTTCCTCTCTCTCTGTCTGCCTCTCTGCCTACTTGTGATCTCTGTCAAATAAATAAATAAAATCTTTTAAAAAGGTATCAAATTCATAATTAAAATGCTTTCTACAAAAAATAATTCTGAGCCCAGGTGGCTTACCTGGTAAATCCTATCAAACATTAAAGAAATAGTATTAGTCCTACACAAATTCTATCAGAAAACAGAAAAAGGGGAATATTTACCAACTTGTTTTATGGGACCATTATAACTCTGACAGAAAAATCGGAAAGAAAAAATTGCAAGGCAAAAAATCCACAAATATTCCTCATAAGTAAGCTCAGTTGCAAAAATCCTTAAGGACATCAGCGATTTAAATACAGTACGACACAAAGAGTAGAAGGAGAGGAACGAAATATTTGCATTTGAGATGGAACTTGTTAGTTGGGAAATTTTCCATACAAGAGGCAGAAACATGAAGAGCAGCACTTTAAAGTCAGGTAGATGGGGATTCACATTCTGCTCTTACTTACTTTATAATTCTGGATGGTTACTCTATCTCTGTGTACTAATTGTAAACTGGGAAGAAAAAAACCTCTTATCACGGGATTGTTGTGAGGAATGAATGGTAGATAATGTATAAACATTACTTAAAACAGAACCCAGGAAATGGAATAAGGTCAACAAATTTTAGATATAGATATCAGGTTGAGAAAACACTGAGAAGAAGAGGAGTTAGAACAGCACAGACATGTTTTGGTAAAGACCAAGATTCTTCTTTTTCTAGATGACTAGATTTGAAGTAAGGGAATCAACTATTGATGAAGATGAAGAATTAAAGAGGCCATTTTATGAAGGTCTTGCTGAGTGGAAAGTGCATTTTATCCCACACACATCCATGGATAGTTGAATCAAGTTGTGAAACATTCAAAACTTTAAGAAGAATAGTCTGACAGCTTTGTAGTAAAGCTTGAAATCAGGCAACGTGATGCCCCCAGTTTTGTTTTTCTTTTTCAACATTTCCTTAGCAATTTGGGGTCTCTTCTGATTCCACACAAATTTTAGGATTGTTTGCTCCAGCTCTTTGAAAAATGCCGGTGGAATTTTTATCGGAATGGCATTGAAAGTACAGATTGCTCTAGGCAGTATAGACATTTTAACAATGTTTAAGCTGTGATCACCAAGACAGCATGGTACTGCATAAAAAGAGACACATAGACCAGTGGAACAGAGTAGAGAGCCCAGATATGGACCCTCAACTCTATGGTCAAATAATCTTTGACAAAGCAGGAAAAAATACACAGTGGAAAAAAACAGTCTCTTCAATAAATGGTGCTGGGAAAATTGGACAGCTATATGTAGAAGAATGAAACTCAACCATTCTCTTACACCATACACAAAGATAAACTCGAAATGGTTAAAAGACCTCAACGTGAGGCAGGAATCCATCAGAATCCTAGAGGAGAATGTAGGCAGTAACCTTTTCAACATTGGCCACAGCAACTTCTTTCAAGATATGTCTCCAAAGGCAAAGGAAACAAAAGCAAAAATGGATTTTTGAGACTTCATCAAGATCAAAAGCTTCTGCACAGCAAAGGAAACAGTCAACAAAACTAAGAGGCAACCCACGGAATGGGAGAAGATATTTGCAAATGACAATGCAGGCAAAGGACTGATATCCAAGATCTATAAAGAATTCCTCAAACTCAACATAAACAAAACAGATAATCATGTAAAAAAAATGGGCAGAAAACATGAACAGACACTTCTGCAATGAAGACATACAAATGGCTAACAGACACATGAAAAAATGTTCATCACCACTAGCCATCAAGGAGATTCAAATCAAAACCACATTGAGATAGCACCTTCCACCAGTTAGAATGGCCAAAATTAACAAGACAGTAAACAACGTGTGTTGGAGAGGATGTGGAGAATGGGGAACACTCTTACATTGTTGGTGGGAATGCAAGTTGGTATAGCCACTTTGGAAAACAGTGTGGAGATTCCTTAAGAAATTAAAAATAGAGCTTCCCTATGACCCTGCAATTGCACTACTGGGTATTTACCCCAAAGATACAGATGTAATGAAAAGAAGGGCCATCTATACCCCAATGTTCATAGCAGCAATGCCCACAGTTGCCAAACTCTGGAAAGAAAAGAGATGACCTTCAATGGATGAATGGATAAGGAAGATGTGATCCATATAGTCTATGGAGTATTATGCCTCCATTGGAAAGGATGAATACCCAACTTTTGTATCAACATGGACGGGACTGGAAGAGATTATGCTGAGGGAAATAAGTCAAGCAGAGAGAGTCAATTATCATATGGTTTCGCTTATTTGTGGAACATAAGGAATAACACGGAGGACATGGGGAGATGGAGAGGAGAAGGGAATTGGGGGAAATTGGAGGGGGAAACGAACCATGAGAGACTGTGGACTCTGAAGAACAATCTGAGGGTTTTGGAGGGGCGGAGGGTGGGAGGTTGAGAGAGCCTGGTGGTGGGTATTAAGGAGGGCACGTATTGCATGGAGCACTGAGTGTTATGCATAAACAATGAATTCTGGAACACTGAAAAGAAGTTAAAAAAATAAATAAAATTAAAAAAAAAAAGAATAATCTGACAAGTGTAGAAATGGGTTGCAGTTTTAAAATATTTATGTGTGTGTTGGAACAGTTCAGGCAAGGAAACAGGCCTTAAATAGAAAAGAGGGATCTGATGTTCTGGGGACAAAAGAGGTGGCAAAATGGTTCTGAGCTTTATCTAGATGAACAGAAAGATGGTAATTCCAAAATAAGAGCGAGAAAAAAGTATAGGAAAAAAAATGAGTTAAACATTTATGATAGTAAAGTGATCCCACTCTCGTTCCTGGACATAGTACACTGGAACTTTCTGCTCTTTAAACAAGTCATTTAACTTGGCTAAGCTTCAGATGACTCATGTCTCCATTGAGACAGAAAATGCAAAAAGAGAGAGAGAGAAATTAACAAACCCTAGTCATCATCATAGAATTGCTATATTGCAGTGAGGACAAAGACCTGTGTGGACTTGAATATTGCTGTTATTATTCAAATGGAACGTAATCTAGTCACACAGAGTATTTGCTTAAATCAGGCTGTTATCTGGTTTAGAGCATGCTTTTCCTATAGCCAAAGTCAGACTTACTAATTGACAGGGCATTCTGAGGTCACAGTTCAGGGAAGCATCCTTTGTTCTCAAGAAAGAAGACAGTCTTTGTTCTCACTCCTCATCTCTTGACTCCAGAATTAAATACTGCATAAAATTACTTGTTCCAGGTTTAGGAAACCCTTATGAATTAGAAGCATGGGGGAGGGGGACAGGGAAAGGATGCAAGAGATTTATAAAATACATGTGGACACGAATCAGGAAATTAAGCATTTGTAAAAACTACCACAGTGTGAGGGAGTATGTGCAAATATGATGACATTGGTGCTGAAATCTTCCTGGATTTCATAGGAAAGAGGCATCATTTTGCTTCTGACTGGGACGCACAAGGAAGACTTTGGGAAGAAAGTGACATTAAATTGGCTCTTAAAAAATGTGAACCTTCATACTAATCTCTCCCTAAAGCCTCCCCTTTTTCTTCTCTTTTTAAAATTTTTTTATTTTTTTAAAGATTTTATTTATTTATTTATTTGAGAGAGAGTGAGAGTGTGAGAGAAAGAGCACACAGAGGGACAGGGAGAAGCAGAGTCCCCACTGAGTCGAGAGCCAATGTGGGGCTCAATCCTAGGACCCTGAGATCACGAGCTGAGCCAAACACAGACACTTAACCAACAGAGCCACCCAGGAGCCTATCTTCCTTCTCTTATCTCCCCCATGTCCCCCATGTCCCTAACCTAGGCTACCTTGTGATTTTTCTGTTCTCTCTCTACACCTAGTAAAATCTGCTGCTAACTAAGAAGTTGAGAGAGCCATAAATAGTGTTAAAACTAGAAGCTGCCTTCTTCCCTGGGTACTTGTAGTTTAACGGGTAGGGGATAAAATTAATAGATAGCTAAAGGTAAAATTTCAGGTATTTACAATATTAGCAAAGATAATTTTTAGGAGAAGCCTTTGCCAGCAACTGGGAAATCAGTTCTGTTTATCGATTTTAAATGACCCATAATCAGCAGGTACATTCAACTAGTAGGAATCAGAAAAAATATCAGAATGGCGGGATACCTGGTTGTCTCAGCCGGTTAAACACCTGCCTTCAGCTCAGGTCATGATCTCAGGGTCCAAGGGATCAAGTCCCACATCGGCTCCCTGCTCAGCCGAGAGTCTGCTTCTCCCTCTGCCTGGTGCTCTCCTTGCTTATGCTCTGACAAATGAGTAAATAAAATATTTAACATCAGAATGGCAACTGGAATGCAACATTTTAAGGGAGTCATCTTTTAAAAGATCTAGAGAGAACACCACCTTATTATTACGCAACATGCCAATGTTAACACAGAACCCAAATTGTTTATAAGTGGATGTGAAAAAAAATGACTGGAAAGACTTTCACTTGGATTGTATCAGAAGCAACACAGGGTCCAAGAAAAATATCACTTATGTACCTTCCAGCTGTATAGAAATGTACATCATGGACACTTGATATTTGTGCTGTTGACAAAGCTGAGTGTGGAACTGGCAGCTGTGCCCCACAGTTGTCATTGCCAAGTCATTATTAAATTCCTCCTTAAAATATCCCATTGGTTGAGTGAGGGGAGTATTTTGATAAGTGACCAGAATTCCACTAGAAGTTTGTACACTGTCCCTGTACTTGAGGCTGATAAAGATATGTCCTCTGAAACTTCCCCAAATGTGGTTTCTATGGGGCTTGTTTTTGTTTCCTTTTATTTTGTTTACAGGAACCTTTATTTTTTGGCCACCTGGATCTCATAGCAGCATTTCTCTGCATTCACTTACATGTGTATGCCTAATGGCCAATTAATAAATCAAAAGAATACCTAATTTCCCTCCCTCGAGGTAGAAATGTTGGCAGAAACATGTGGTTTTAAAACTTATTATGCATGAAAAACAAGGAACTGGTGGGTGGTCAGTACAATCCGGTGGTCACAATGGAAACCAGAGCAAAGTGAAAAGCTCCTTGTGGAAAACACTATGTGTATGTCAGAGATAAAAATACGCAAAGACCCCCTGTTGGGCAGGGAGCCTCTACAGCATATATAAAGTAAATTTCACGTTGTCTCAGAATGGAGTTTTTAGTGGTTTGGCTTGAAAAGCAAATAAAACAAAAGATGATAGAAAAAAAAAGCATAAAATGTCATTCAGCTGAATTTGTAAATCAGTGAAATAGATTACTGATAAAAGTGGAATAAGGTACTTGCTTTTAAAAATTGAGAAAGATAATCGGGTGTAGACCATTATCCAACTATAGTTCAACCTGGATACAAAGAGGTGAAACCCATGACCCCCTATTGACATTTTTTGTTTTTCTGTGATTGGTTATCTTATGTCCACTGCTAAGTTAAAGTAAGGAGTCAGAGCTCTGACTTCTTCTACCTCAGAAGCTTCTAATTAAAAAATAAAAATAAAAATAAAAATGGAAGGTATAAATTATCCCCTAAGCTGCTGAAAATATAGCCTCTCATTAGAGCTGCTGAGAGCCTACTGGGAAGTTATATGTGAAGCTCGTGGAGGTCTTCAGGTTTCTGAAGCAGAAAATAAATGACAAGTAATGGACCCCTCCATGACCACTTTGATCTCTGATCCGTGAACTCTCTGAGCTAAAACAGTTGGATCCATATTCAAGTTGGATTCACTTTAGAAAAGGAAAAGCCCAGAGCAGCATTGAGTTCTCTGATTCCTCAAGTATAATTCTTCCCCCTTTTCCTTTCTTTCTGTGAAATTCAATCGTTAGTGTTGAGGTTCCATGAATGTGCTTAGCAGTTGACCAGCTTCTGTGGGAATCGGAAAAGAAGTGAAAGGTGGGTTCATATCTGGACATAGGAATGGGATAAACACAGAAAGCAGGGGAGGAGACACATATTTGTAAGCAAAACACTATCATCAAAAAAAACAAAACAAAACAAAACACTATCATCAAAAAAGTATTGTAGTGGAGCTAAGTAGGAAATGGGAGGCATACCTGGCTAGAGTCGTACATTCTAAGAAGAACAGGAAATGATGATATCTGAATTTTAGGGACCATTTTAAAAGAGCAAAAATATATTATCATTCTTGTCTGAGAGAAGTCTTTTGACTTTTTCCAGTTCCTTAGCAAGACAGACATTTTACCTCTCTCCTTTGACCTATTGATCTGGGCAGTAACAACTACAATGTAACTAGAGTGTTGTATCCGGGGGTTACTGCTGTGTTTTATATTCATTCAGCACTACTGGTCAGGGATTTGGGGCACTTTTAACCTAAGAAATTTGAGACTCAAAGATGCCAGAGGATTTATCTAAAGGTATACACCAAGTAGATAATGAAGATTCAAATGTAGATTCTCTGACAGCCCAGCTCCTTCAACACAACCTTTTCCTAGACAACCATACTGCTCTCAGGAACTTCGCAGGATGTGTCAGGGGTTACTTAGAGCCAAGTAAACATGGTGTATAATCCTGGGGCGTCCATTTTACCCACACACACACACACAAACTTAAAAAATAAATGAATAAATAAATAAATCACAGATATATTAAAAAGAACATTAATTTTAAAAATAAGTGAAAACCAAAACTCAACCTTTAAGGTAGATGAGAGAAAAAGCTCTCTAAAGGCCTGAGCTGTAAGGGCTGCCATTTTGGATTTCTTCCTAAGTCAACATGACTGTATGTAAACTTTACATAAACCAAAAGCCCGGTTTATCGTCACTAAGCATACATTGCATACCTGCTTTGTAAATGAGTAGCCAAATGGAAAACCATCTTGCCCTTAAGATATTGTTCAATAGCCCCACTCCCTGCGTTCCTTGTCATTAAAACTTGTGATTCCTGCCTGTATGATAATCTATATAGTCTTTTGAGCTATTACAAGGTATAAAAATTTATATAATCCCATAAAAACTCTTCATTCTCCGGGGCACTATCTTCCCTGTGAAGATTGTGTTTCCTGGGGAGCTATCCTACTTTGGGCTGGAACAGAACTCTCTTTTTTACTTTTAGGGATTCTAAAAGTTTTGTTCGCTTTGTATGAACAAAGGAAGACTTTAAGGATGATTGGTCTTTAAATAAAAATTCAGGTTTTCTTCCAAGAGCTTACCACAGTGGATGTTTGTTGGTGTCCCCTACTCAGCACCCATTCACTCTTTCCTTTAGGTATTTACATCTCCCAGGTTCCTATCTCCTTTCATTGTTTGCAGTCTTGGAGCCAACCGGAAATACTGTGCTCTCTCTGACTCGCCGCAGGGTAAGCAGAAAGGCATAGCTGCGCTAATCACATTTTGTCTTCTAAGGATTTTAACTCTTGAGCCTAAATTAAGAAAAAAAAAATGGTTGTAATGTACACCCTCTAATTTGGGTGGCTCACTGATAAAGGCAATAGGGTTTTTGTTGCCACAAGGAGCCCTGGAGCTAGCTGTTTCCTGAACTTTCTTATCCTGGGTCTTGTACTTCTTCAATTCTGTGATCTCACTCAGCAACTTACAATAAATTCCCTTTTTGCTTAAATTATCCAGTCTGTTTACATTGCATGCAACTGAAGAACCCTGATGAATGTACCAGTTCTCCTTGTACATCAAGAACAGTAGTTAATATAAAAAACACAATTTAAACATATCTGGCCCATGATGTACAATGTAATGTGTGTGTGTAATGTATGATGTGTGTGTATACATATATATGTATATGAGAGATATTTGTATATAGATTGAGATAATAACAAAGGGAGGTTCAGATCAGGGAGAAGAAATTATCAGTCTGGTATGAGACATCTTTTGGCTTTTCCCAGTGCCTTAGAAAGTACAAGATATGAAGTCAATGAATATATCTAAACATTCTTATCTTACTTTTCCTGGACCTCTGTTAGAGCATGTAGCCCCCTATGTTCTCTAGTCACAGATCTATATTGGATGCACACCCAATTTGCCAAGTAGAAAGTAAGCCCTTGTCCATAGGATCTATGACTCACTCATGCCTCCGTCTTCCATTCCAGGGACACAGTGCACAGTGCTTAGAAGTTCCTGCATATGGTGTTGTTGCTTGGAATTATATCATCTACACTTAGACCTGTAGAGATATATTACTGAAAAAGACCTAAAGATGACTTAATCAGGGCTTTATTAACAAAGAAAGCAAAGGCTAGAATGAAGTGATTGGCTTTGATGACCTAGAAAGTTAGAGACAAACTTGGATTGAAAATCCAGATTTCTTGACTTTAAACCCACATAGTCCTCACCCTTCTGTTTCATGGCCACACTGCATCTTCTAGGTATCTAAATGTATTTGACTTCATATTAAGAGCTAGAAGTTCTTTGCTGTTGAGGGACAAACCTTGCAAACTCGTCTTAGGGAAAAGTCGTTTCAACTTTATTCAACCAAAATATAAACTCCTAAGGCAGGATGCATGCTTTCCTCTTCTCTTGGTGGCCTCCTGAGCTCCTAGCAAACTGCTGGGAACACAAGGGCAACCAATCAAATATCTTTTCAGTGTGTGAATTATGGACTCCATCCTACCACCTGAAGAGCTGAGGAAGGACAGGGCTATTAGAATACAGCATACATGAATCAGGAGATTCTTAGAAGGGATTCTTCTGGCTTTTGGAGTAAAAGAGTTGTAGGCAGCCCTTTGATCTGTTTCCTTCCCACATCAGGCAGACTTTTCTTAACATCTGGCCGCCACCTTCACGGTTCCCCAGATTTTTTGTATATCACATGGAAATACTGATGTCTGGGTCTCCATTCTCACCCCAAAAAAGACACCTTTGGGGATGAACTTCACTATTTATAATTGAAAAATCTCTGAATTAAGTGAAATTGCATACAAATCCACTCAAGCTTACCAAAATATTTAGAAAAGAAGGATGTGGCTGGTTAAAAACTTTACCCCAACACTTTCCTGATTAACAACTGAGTTCTTCCCATGCATTGACATTGAAGAGGGAGGCATGTTTTTTTGAGAAACATATTTTAGAGATGTCTGACACATATTTTACCCACTCATATAGCTAAGAGCTTTTGTGTTTTGGTGGCCTGGCTGAAGAAGAAAAGGAACAACCTTTTGTGTTTTGGTGGCCTGGCTAAAGAAGAAAAGGAACAACAAACTTCACCATGGAAAATTGAGATGGAGAATTATCAACCCTGTCTATAAACATGGCTTTTCTGCATGGCTGTGATTAGAAGGGCACCAAGTCCTCACGGGGTTGTTATTTATGAGGAAATAATTTTTTCCAGAAGAGAGAGAATCATCTATAGAGAAATTATGACCTTTTAAACAGAAAAGAGAGTGGGAAATA
The DNA here is from genome assembly GCF_002288905.1 of Enhydra lutris kenyoni. Taxonomy (NCBI): domain Eukaryota; kingdom Metazoa; phylum Chordata; class Mammalia; order Carnivora; family Mustelidae; genus Enhydra; species Enhydra lutris. The sequence continues at coordinate 35,391,810 of NW_019154101.1, read as the reverse complement.
GGTTCTTTAAAAGTCAGAATAAATGCTCTTGGCAATGAAAGTAAACAATAATGTCTTGACCTAGGCATAGCCAGTTCCAAGAAGACTCACACGGCTACCTGGATTACTATGAAACAAGGTACATTATTTCATTAATTCTCAGTTACTCCAAGAGTAGATATTCATATTATCCCCATTGTGCAGATGAGAACATTTAGCTAAAATTACATAGTTGGAAAGTGATGGAACCAGCTTTTTAATGCAGCTCTGGTCTGATTCCAAATGGCATCTTTTGACCAATACACTTTACTACTTATTACCCATACCCGAAGAAATAACAGCAGGCTCTGGAAAAGAAGGCATCCAAAGAATATTTTCCTCAGGCAACATTCTTCATAGCATCAGAGGAGATGAACACCTAGAGCCTCCTCCTCAGAATGCTCGATGCCTGCTCTGAAACAAGTCTGGCTAATATGTGAGCCCATAAGCCAGGGCTGCTTACTGAGCACACAATGTAGTGACTCATTTGTGGCCCTCACAGCACTCAGTGCAACTGTAGGCACACAGAGTGTTTTCACAGAGCCCCTTAAATTAACATGGCAATGATACATAGAGCAAAATATGGAGTCTCTGGCACTGGGTAGATTCGAGGAGAGATTCCGTTTTTATCAGGCATTGGCCAATGTAACTGGTCACAATTCCCTTAACTTTTCTGAGCCTGTTTGCTCATCTGTAAAATAATGAAAATAAAAATAATAACATGCAGCATTATTGTAAGGATTAAATGAGAAAAGCACAACTTCAGGTGTCTGACACTTTTCTAAGGATTCCGTTCTTTTCCACTGAGTAGTATCTACTTTCCAACAGTCCGCGGCCTAGAGTTTCATTCTATTCTGAAAGCAGGACCAATGTAAAGGGACATATTGAGACTCAGAAGAGGTGAAAGGTGAAGGTTGGGTCCTCAGATGTGGAGAACTTGGCTGTTTCCCCCTCATTTCCATGGACACAGTGTAATGGGCATGGTCTGCGGCTCTATGGCATCCACTGTGACCCCTGCTGCTGCATCTTGGGGGCTGGCATTGATCGCATGGGAGGTCTGATGGAGATGCATGTTTAGAATCTGTCTCTATAGTAACAACAACAATAACCATAACAATAAAGTATTTATGAAACTCTTTAACCTAATTCTTACTAGTTGAAAATCTTATTTTGGAGCCCAGAGCACAGTGCGAACTGATAAATTTAGATGGGCGTCAGAGTGTCCATTGTCTTTCTCTGGCCATACTCCCTTTTCTTTCTCCTCCCCAGTGGCACATTTCTTTCTCTAGGTTTAAGCTAAGAAATTGGGCTGTTCCATCTGGTTTTCCCTTCGATGGAGCTGGTAGGGTGGATATTTTCAGGTCCTGGGTGTCAATGGAAGGAGTGACAGAAACTAGTGCTTCCTGATGCATGAAGCTGTTTCAGACAGAGGTCTCCCTTGTCCCTCAAAGCTTCTCTGGTAAAGTCACAGCACAAGACCTCTGGGTCTATTGTTCCATTTACTAAAGAGTGATAAGATGGCCTGTACTGTTTAATATAACAGGCTAGGTCAGGGCTCCATGAGGAGGGTAGGGAAGCTTCCGGAAATACAAATGGGAAGTAGAATTCCTCCTGTCCCCTCTGTATATACTTTGATAGTTTATAAAGGGATTTTACAAACTGGGATCAATGGGCAATCTGAAAGTAAATTCCCCCAAAACACAGACCCCACAAAATTCCTTTTAAAAATATAGGAAGGAGAATACATAGTGATGCTGAAATGTATAGCTTTGCTGTTAGAACTTCTCAAAAAACCATTTGTGATATTTTACGCATTTTTAAACATCACCATCCTCTTGAAATTGACAGTTGTGTACTACCTTTTCTTTGTTACATTTCTTAAGATTAGAAATCAAACAGAATGTACATCTTTCCTTCAAGACACACTATTAATAGGGATTTTTCCTAAATATATTATATGATGATTATTCGCTTAGGTTTGGCAGCTGCACCGAATCTGCTAGAATGTAAAATGTGAGTGGCTGGGGGCTTATCTGGTTTTATCCACTGCTGTAACCCAGCTGCCAGTGCAGGAGGCACTTGGAAAGTATTTGTGGAATTAGCCAGTAATTTACAAAAGGGCACTTCTATGCCTACAATAACAATTTCTGTCTCTGACCACATATTTCTCTCAATTCCTCTATCCTTGTGACCAAATCCTGTCCCTCTCCAGCCTTCCCCTCAGCCTTTACTTTCCCTCCCCTCCCACCACATTCTTACTTTAGTGCTTATCCTCTACCATCCAACACACACACACACACACACACACACACACACACATCCCTTTACATTATTCCTGAGATCTGTCTGGAGAAGTGAGAAATTTGCTATGCTAACCTCAACCAGTTGTCAATGGATTGGGTGCCGACAAACCAATGGATTTCAATGTACATGGAAGTGATGATTTCATAGGAGATCTTCAAAAACTAAAACACTGTAGTTAAAATTCTTTCTCTGTAATTTTTATACTTCTCTGATTTAGTTGTAGTGAACGGAGCCTTAAGGCAAGGCCATGATGTGATTCACAATCTGAGGGACCCAGCTGGATGGCTATAACTACTGGAGTTCAGCTGGTTGACAACATGAGAAGTCATCCAGGAGATACAACTCACATGCACGTAGTTTTTCTACCTAAAAACTCTCCTTTTTATCCAGATGAGTAATATAAAATCTACAGTAGGGTTGCTTCTCATTCTTTTTTTTAAAGAAAGCAAGAACAGAGCAAGAGGGAGAGAGCATGAGCTGGAACGGGGGTGGGGGGCAGAGGGAGAGAGAGACTCTTAAGCAGGTTCCACACCCAGCACAGAGCCTGATGTGGGACTCAATCTCGTGGTCAAGATCATGACCTGAGTCAAAATCAAGAGCCAATGCTTAACCAACTGAGCTACCCAGGTGCCCAGCTTCCTAATTTCTAAAAAGGTTTCAAACATCCTGTTTAAAAATAACTATTCGAGCCTATGTTCCCTTTATAGCAACCACTATAGAGTGGTAAGGAAAGGATTTAGAGACCATTTTTCTCTCAGATGTGTTTTACTCATAGTACATGATCACAACTCTTCTCAACTAGTTTGAGTTACTTGTATGCTAGGAGATACTGATTTCCTCGGTCCTCAGGGTGGCTGGAACCCTGGGGATGGTCATTTCTGTCCAAGAGCAGGTTTGTCTGGATTTCCTCAAATGGTAAGTGGTGGCTCAGGCTCCAGGGCCCTGCAGGTGACAAACATCTAGCACTCACTGTTCCTCAGTGATGTGACCAGTCAAACAAGATCACCAAGAAAGTTGACAACTGCTTTAGCAACTAGCTTCAGAGAATGCCTCTGCCTACCCTATTCCTCCACTGGGGAGTCTGTGGGAAGAGCTTGCTTACCAGGTGCCCAGGAACAGGCTACAGGCCAGGTTTAGCTGATCTGAGGAAGCTTGGCCACATCCCCTGGCAACAGCAACATCAGGTAGTGGCTTCAAGCCTGTGTGCTCACTCATCAGAGCACGTGGTCACCATACGTTCTTCAATAAGAGAAGAGAAAGAAACATTAGTTTCTCCATAAATTCAAACTTTTCTAAGTTTTTGGATGGGTAAAACAGGAGTTTGTGATATTGTTGTCACTTCATTTTGTGAACAAAATATCTCTTCATTGAAGATTGGAAATTCCATGTTTCTATTTCAAACTGACTTTAAAATGTTATATTCACAACAGCCAGTGTAAGTTTCACATTAACCATATTGGAAATTTTAATTTTGAAGTGGTATACAACTTCCTGTCTTTGTAGATTTGCATGTTGAAGTGTATATGTATTTTACATAATTTAAAAACAAGATTTAAATTTAAAAAAGGATTTCCAAATATAAAGAAATCATTTAAAAAAACAAGTGAATCAGGCTGCCTGGGAGGCTCAGTTGATTAAACATCCAGCTCTTGATTTCACCTCAGGTCATGATCTCAGGATTGTGAAATCGAGCTCTGTATCAGGCTCTGTGCTCCACATGGAGTCTACTTGAAATTCTCTCTTTCCCTCTCCCTCTGTCCCACTTCCCCACCCCCCAGTCATGTACTCTCTCTCTCTCTCTAAAATAATAAATAAATAAAATCTTTAAAAAAAAAAATAAAAAATAAGTTAATCTACTTTGTATTTATTTATTGATGCCACACATATACCAAGTGGAACTATTTGAAGTTACTTTAAAACATGGAATTAATGTAGCTTTAGTTGGTTATCAAGGGACAGAAGAACTGCCAAAATGCTTAGTTATATTGTTAGTAGTAATTTTGCTCTTATTCTGAGAGTGTTCTGTGATTCACATGTATTAAACCAAATGAGTAATTTATATGATATTCAAATTTTAGCATCCCATTATCTTGGAAAACCAGAATTCTTGGTATTGGAGAAAAGTAAAAAAAGAAACTTAATAGTTGAGGATATGTAAAAACCATACAGTTCTGAATTTGTATTGGACATACAAGAATTAGTTTATATTTTTTGTAGCTCTGTTCACTGAAAAGACCTAGCAATGATGAGTAGTATCAAAGTACCCCTAGAGCATGGATTATGGCCCGTAACTGTTATTTTCCATTAAAACAAAACAAAACAAAAACAGCTTATCTTAAGGATATGTATGATTCCTAGGTCTGGGACAGGAAGTATATAAATGAGCCTAGAACAAGTTATTAGACCAGATGAATGAAACTATCAAAGATTAGAATTGGGTCAAAAGGACTCAGGATCTAACATAAAGTGTCTCACCAATCAAAGATGGGACATCTATTAGGATAATGACTACAGTGGATTAAAACACATCTCATATGTTTATATCCATGACTTCTAGTAATACCGGAAACCAAGCAGAGCCTAATGGTTGCTGTTAGAGGATGTGGTGGAACCAATTGATTATTACGAGAACGGTAAATAAAGGGGGAAAAAAAAATCTCATGTATGTCCTGCCTTTCCTATAAAAGAGATGCCACCAAATCATAGACAAGGGGAGTTTCTCTTTATAGATGTGTTCCAGTCAAGCAAAGAAAATAGGAATGGCACTGTAATCCATAATGAACTAATGGGTCAGGTTCATGAACATCAGTGGACCAAACATCACCAAAAGGAAGAGAAGCACTAGTTGTGTGCCTCCTTGTAGAAGAACATAACACCAAAAACGTGGTCTTCAAAACCATCAGCTTGAACCTGGTCATGCTACTGGCTCGGAAATGCATGTTAGACCACACCACAGTGTGTTATAATCACCAAACCTAACCAAGGATCTGCAACAAATAAAATGAACAACAACAACAACAACAATGTAAATAAATAAATCACATTGGAAGAGGAATGCTAAATATAAAAAAAATACTTAAAAACAGTGATATACTATTAAACTCACTCTGGGGAAAAGAAAAATCATGATTTGTAATGTTTGCCAATTTCCTTGGTATAAAAATTCAAAAAACTACAAAACTTCTTCAGTATCATGTTGAGTTTTCTGAGTCTTTTGTCTTTCTTTTTTAAAAAAAATTTTTAAAGGTTATATTTATTTACATGAGAAAGAGCGAGAGCAAGAGAGAGAGCACAGAGGGAGAAGCAGACTCTCTGCTGAGCAGAAAGCCCCACAGGGGCTTGATCCCAGGACCCCAGGATCATGACCTGAGCTGAAGGTAAATTCTTAACCAACTGAGCTACCCAGATAACCCTCTTTTGCCTTCCCATATGAACTCATTAACAAAACACTACTGAAAATCAGGCTTGGATGGCAAATGATGAAATTCAGTCCCTCACAGGCTTCCCAGCCCCTAGGAAACTAAGAGGTTTAAGAAAAAGGATCCTGAAGGCAACGACTATCCCAATACTCTTTACTATTATCATTCTTCTACCGGCCAAATCTATTTAGAGAAGAGGATGTATGCTGTAGGACCTGCCTGACCTATGCTCTCTTTTCTATTGCCCTGGCATTGTAGGAGGCGCCAGAACAGTGGTTCTTAACTTTGATTATACAAAATTCAGTATATCAGTGTCAGGGATCCACCATGAGCTTGTGACTGGTCTGGAGTGGGATCGGGGTGTTCATTTTTTTTTTTTTTTTAATTTCTCCAGGTAATTCAGATGTACAGCCAGAGTTGAGGACCACCGCATAGAGAAAATCCCTCTGTAGGGTGCCTGGGTAGCTCAGTTGTTTAGACTTCTTCAGCTTAGGTTATGATCCTGGAGTCTCAGGATTGAGTCCCACATCGGGCTCCCTGCTAGGCAGGACGTCTGCTTCTCCCTCTGCCCCTCCCTGTTCTCATGTTCTTTCTCTAATTAGAAAAAAATAAAATCTTAAGGAAAAAAAGAAAAGAAAAATCCCTCTGTAAAGTAACTAGTTATTTTATACAGAGGGTCATTTTATACAGAGGGCTAAAGCACAGATTCTCTACAGCTTCAAGTGGATTAAAAGTTTGAGATGCCAATTTCCTCAATCTCTGAATTGCTTGGGCCCCTGAGCCTTTGCCTGGAGCAGCCTCTTCTATGTCTTCTGTTTTCCATAATGCCCTGCCAATATATTATCATTTTCTCTGTGTGCCCAAACACAAAAAAGCCTGGGAAGTTTGAATGTAAATGAGAGCCTTGTTTCCAGAGAGCACTAGAAAATGCCCACTTGTCACCAGGCAAGGAGAGAAACACAAAAGGGGCGCCTCTCTCTTCTTTCCTGTGGTGGTCATAAAAAGGAACAACTCAGATCCTGCAGTGAGAGCACATTTGACGGATGGCTGCAGCTGTTGCTCTCCACCCCACCCTGCTTCTCCACGCTGTGTTCCCCTCCCAGCCAGTGGCTGAGCTCTGCAGGGGCATTAGAACCAGCTACCCTGACCTGGCTGGGTCTCCTGTAACAGGCAACTTTGTCCCAAGAAACCCCCATTTGTCTGGCTGAAATCTCAGAGATGTGCTGTAGTCTGAGACTCTCCCTCTCATCCCAGTCCTCCTGCCCTCACCTTTCCTTTCCTGGGGTCAGATGGAAGGTTCTGATGTCCTCTCCTATTCCCTTCCTTTAACCTTTACAAGCATGTACCCCAGTAACTCTCTTGCACTCTAGTCCCATTTTGGCATCTGCTTTTCAGAGACCTAAAACTAACACACGCCCATTAGCTCAGCAGTGAGAACCAGTCCATCAGATAGAGTGGCTGTTTCCTTGGAAGATAGAAAAAGTCCAGCTTTGAGAGATAGGATAAGAAAACACATTTCTGGAAAAACTAAAGGAAGTCGTGTTTCAGTTGGTTCAGGAAAGAGATCTTCAACTACGGATAAGGAGACCAGAGCTTCAGGGGATTTCCAGAAGTGAGTTGGAAACAAAAAATTAGACCCACAAGCTGCAAGGAAGAATATTCTAAGTGAGTTATTGACATGGGTGTGGGGGATATACATTCATTTACATACATAATTTATATACATAATAATTTATATACATAATAATTAACCAACAAATATTTGAATATCTACTCTATGTCAGATCTTTTGAATATATTGCTAAAAAGAAAAAGAAAAATCATGGTTCCTTCCTGGTGGAGTTTCAGTGTTATGGCAGATACGAAAGGTAAACTCCCCACTTCTCAGGCTCTGGTGGGAGCTGTCCTAAATTTTATTTCTCTGACTGCCTGCCCTCGAGATGTTTTATTCTGCTCTGCACTGTTAATGCAAAAGATTTCTCTTCCTTCCCTTCCAGTGTCCTTCTAACTCAGAGCCAACCTTGAACTAAGCCTATTGTGTAACAAGATGTTTGCATATATCTGCTTTTCCAAACAAACTTTGAACCTCATGAGGTCTCCAGATTCCAACATGGAACAGGAATCCAATAAATGCATACATACTAAGTAAAGAGCAAGACAAGATTTTGAAAGATGTAGCTTTTAGGGGCAGCTGACCTCAGTTTATGTTTTTGGAAACACCAAGTAAGAGAGTCTGAACAAAGGGGAAGATCATACAGTTATGCATAGTAAACCTTTCTCTTGAAGAACATCAATCAGATTAACAAAATAAAGGCTCTGAGAAGTCCTGTAATGAAACATTTAAATTTGTTTAATCTGAATTTTCCAAAGTTTAGTGTATTACTATTTACCTTGAACTACAGATTTATTGAGAGGCAGTAAATGGTGATCTATTTTCAGATATGGCAATTTTCAGGTGTAAAATCCCTCTCACATTAATATATTTAGCTTTCTCATAACAATACTCTGATTTCTCTATCATATTTTATTGATCATAATTTTTTTCTAAATTTAAATATTTGTCCATTAAGTATTCTCTTTGATAGGTCTGTTTCATGGAAAAACAGAACACTATTTGCAAGATCAAATTTATACATGAAGAATGTCAAGATGAGGGAGTGGGTCTTTTTAGTCAATTGAACAGGAGAGAATATAGCTATATCATTTATTTTCTAAAAAAGATTTATTTATTTGAAAGAGAGAGATGGAGGGAGCACTGAGGGGCAAAAAGAGAGGGAGAGAAGCACACTCCCTGCTGAACACAGAGCTTAACACTGGGATCAGTCTCAGGACCCTGAGATCATGACCTGAGCCAACATCAAGAGTTGGACACTTAGTCAAGTGAGCTACCCAGGCACCTCTAGCTGTATCATTTAAAGTCATCTGAGAAGTGCTTTCTGCTTAGTGTGTTAAAATAATTTTTTAAAATGTTCATTACACTTCTGTTAGCATTTTATTTGTGTTAATTAATATTAGTATTAGTCTTAGTAAGAAAGGAAATTTACCTGGGAACTTCACACACAAAATAGCTTACCTATAAAATTTTAGTAACAAAACTGGTATCTTTGAATGTATTTATCCTCCCTGTTTAACAACACAGAATACGATTGAAGTGAGTCCACGCCTATGCACTTTTATCAAGACCATGGGCAAGAACAATCACTATAGATTGGCCAAAGAAAACAAGGACTAATATTGGCTTTCGAAAATTCTGATGTGTCTTTTCAATGATTTTCTCGTTTTAATACTTCTCTGTGTAAAGGGATAAAGAAAGTAAGAGAGTGTAGCTTAGTGTTTCAGAGTAAGGATTAGAGACAGGATAAACCTGGATTCAAAATAATAGTTTCACCACTTATTAGTTTCTGCTTAAGTTCTAATTAGTAATGCGAGGATTTATTGGTAAGAATAAAAATTGCTACCTTGCATTTTTTGCTAAAACTATAAAGATTTTGCCAGTGTATTTAAAGATGAAAATGGATATAAATGTGAACTATTTTGTTGATATATGACAATAGTCATTTCATTTATTTTTATTCATGGTCCCCTATTTTTTTTTCTTTTTTTCTCTTTTTTTTTTTTTTTGGTTAACATATAAGTAAAGGTCTTTGAATCATCAGGCTTACACACTTCACAGCATTCACCATAGCACATACCCTCCCTAATGTCTATAACCCAACCACCCTTTTATGGTCCTCTGTTTTAAAAGATCAAATCTCTCTCTTTGATGTTTTCTATGGTGATGATCAGGGATTCTTGTACACAAAGCTTTAAGTATGGGAAAGTTTTGCTCGATTAGTAGAATCGATATTAGAAGGTAGTATAGTATTGACTAGAAAAGTATGCTGTCTATAAGTAATAAATATAGAATACTTTCCACCATAAAATAATGTTGCATTTCTTCAATTACCTATGAAAGTATCTAAAAGTATCTGGCATTTTATAATCTGATTTTGGACTGCAAGAATTTTGCCCAATAACTCTTCCCAAAATTTTGCCCCAGACTGATGGCAAAACTTTGTCACACAACAAGTAAATTTGTAATTTTGAAAATTTCACAATTTTCATTTCAAACACAGAGAAGAGCCCAGGAGATACTATAACTCAGGTGCACCCAACGCTGATAGTGAACATTCATAGTCTGCCATATTTGTTCCAGATCTGTAAACTAGAACTTCCTCCACCCTCTTCCCTTTCCTCAGCTTACTTGCCTGAGGCAGCCATTATCTGAAAACTGGGAGTTTTTCCTCTGCATGTTTTTATGTGTTTCACACATTTGTATGTCTCCATGAACAATATGCACTATTGTTCTTTTCTATTTTAATGTGTTGAATAAGTGGTGGCATGCCAAACATACTCTTGCAACTTTATCTGTTTCTGAACTTTTTATGTATTAGTTTACGCATGTTGATCTATATAAACGCCTTGAATTTAATGACAACATAAATTATACTGAATGAGGAAAGCACTTGATAATTTTTCCAGGATTTAAAAAAATATTTGATATGTACTACAGATCTAATTTCTTTGTCTCTCACAGGTTGTTGTTGTTGTTTGCCCCAAAGCCATTTATTAAATATCCTTGTTTTCCTACTAATCTGTAATGCTCTCCTCCCCCTTTCCTGGAGTCTCCAGACCCTTATTCTCTATGCTTTAGATCCTCATTCACACCAGAACTGCACTGACCTACAATATGAGTGCCACTAGGCACATGTAGCTCTTTAAATTTAAATTAATTTAAATTAATTAAATGTTAAAAGTTTAGTTGCTTGATTTTCTCACCTCATTTCAAGTGCTCACTCAGCAGCCACATGTGACTAGTGAACCTCCGAATGAGAGAGCAGTCTATATATAGAGCATTTCCATCAACACAGAAAGTTCCATTGATGGGAAAGAGATGCATTAGCGTGTAAGTGACTAATGATAAAATAGTTTTCCTTCAGTGTGCTCTCTCCATTTAACTCAATTCTTTTACGAAATGAATCCAACTCTGATATTAGCCTTTGTTTAAAATAAGGCTGAAGCATCTAGCCTCTAGGCTTCCCCCCAAAGCACAGCATCGAGGTCGGTGGCTCCCTAAACTGATTGCATATTAGAATCACCTGAAAATTTAAATACTAGTATGGGGAGATGGGATGGGGGTCTATTGGTTTTAAAAGCTCTGCAGGTGAATTCTAACATTTGGCCGGCTCTGGGAACCACAGACCTAAGTGGGGACCTAGCTTGGCTGGCTCTGTGACCTTGCTGACATTGGTGCTCTTGCTGCCACCTCCCTTCTCTGTCCTTCACTGTCAGGGCCGTCGGCCAGGCCTTCGTTCTCACACACCAGCATCTGGCCTTACAATTTACCACGGACCCAAGCCTGGCCTTTCCCTTCCCATAGCATCTTCTGCTGTATCTGGAGCTCCGCTTCGGCCCCAGCGACCCGCTTATCTTTCTTCGCTTCATAGCAATTGCTCTTGTTAGAATTTTAGTCTAACTGACCTAGACACTTAATATTGGTAAAGATGCTTCAACCATGCCAATGATAGGGGTAGAAGCATATTTCCACAGACAGGAAGTTATTGGTTACTCGGTTTCTTCTGTTCATTTCCTATTAGCCAAACTAAAATTAAATGGAGAGAGACTATTTTTCTTTTTTTAAAGATTTTATTTATTTATTTGTCAGAGAGACAGGCACACCGAGAGAAGGAACACAAGCAGGGGGAGTGAGAGAGGGAGAAACAGGCTTCCCGCAGAGCCAGAAGCCTGATGTGGGGCTTGATCCCAGGATGCTGGGACCATGACCTGAGCTGAAGGCAGATGCTTAACGACTGAGCCACCCAGGCACCCCATGAGAGAGAGTATTTTTCATACGGTTTTCAGAGAACCCCAGAACCCAGAACCATAGAGGGACCATCGGAGACATTTAGTCGAAGGTACCATTAGTGTGAGTAGATGTTGAAATGCGGAAGATCTCCCTGGACACACCACGGGCTAGAGGCAAAACCAAGCACTCACTCAGCTCTGTTCACTCCCAGCCAGACCTCTGCCCAATATATGCTGCTGTCCCTCTTCAAGTAAACATTCATTTAAAGCAAAAACAAACAACTTGAAATCCTTATGATAAAGTAATATTTAACTGTCAGAATGACTTTTTTCAAAGTATGGGTTGGGAATGAGGGAAAAAAAAATCTAAGTTTTGTGGGTCTCCAATATTATTATACAACTTGTGGGACTCTCAGAGAGAATGCATCATGTGGGGAAAGAAATATTTATTAAAAATTTGAAAAGAAATAATAACTATAATTTCCAAAAACCAGACACCACAAACTTGGCAATACAGAAAATCTATTTTGTGACTTAATTGCTGATCCACCTTGTAATACTTTTTTACTATATATTTCTTTTTTTTTAAGATTTTATTTATTTATTTGACAGAGATCACAAGTAGGGAGAGAGGCAGGCAGAGATAGAGAGGAAGGGAAGCAGGCTCCCTGCTGAGCAGAGAGCCTGATGTGGGGCTTGATCCCAGGACCCTGGGATCATGACCTGAGCTGAAGGCAGAGGCTTTAACCCACTGAGCCACCCAGGCACCCCTACTATATATTTCTTGTTTCCATTTTTCAGGTGAGAAAATCCAGGTTCCAGCATGTAAGCAGATTGCCTCCCAGTGTGTTAGATGTCTCTCACTGGTTGGGGCTTTCTATACCTGTCTTAGTGCACAGATTATACTGTGACCTTTGTATGTGTTTATTTCCCCCATTCAAGCCTCACTGCTGAGGAAAAGGCCAAGGTCTTGTCTGAGTCCAAACCCTCAGTGCCTCTTGGTGGGCAGTCAACACAAGTGTACACTTTATATGCCTACATTTCTTAAAGGACTAGGACTTATGACCACCATCTGGCTTCATTTGTAAACTCTGCAGATGGTTTTTCAAGATGTAGAACTAAGAACCTCTCTAGACACAAAAGTGGTAAGAGTTGCTTGCAATTCCTATTCTTTAAAAACAAGGCCCCCTTTTTACATGGTGGGAAAAACATACATAAATCTTCCACCTCCATTAAAGCATGGGAACTACTTATAATGGGGAAATTAAAAAAAAAAAAAAATTCTTCCTTTAACTGCAGCCAGTGGGGAGAGACAGAGGCCTCCAGGCTGAAGCCTGGGCCATCCTCACCAAATCTGTTGGCCTTTTTCGAATAATTGACATTTCCTTTGGAAATCATTTATTGTAGGTAGTTTCCCTCCTCTCGTGCACTATTTTTAGAACATTCTTATTGGTTGTAATTTCTTGCCAGCGTGTGAGTTATTTGTAATGTTTTCCACCATCAAGAATCCCTGTTGTGGTTTATTTTTAATGGACTTATTGCCTATTCCCAGTAGGAAAGTTTTATGATGGAATTTATAGCTACTCGATTACTTTCTTCACGTGTTTTAGATTTGTGAACCTCCTGGGAAATAGTGTATAGCAGAAACGTTAATTTGGTTCGGTCTGTGACTTTTACTCTGTGCCCCTGCAGGAGTGTTGCAGTCTGCCCAGTGGCCAACCTCACCTTCTCCTCCTGTCGGGTCCTGGTACAACCTCATCCATAATGAAATTGAATAAAAGTAAAACTGGAGAGTTCTCCCTTACGATCAACATCATTTTTGGTTCATTTCAATTTTATTCCCATTGCAACTTTGGGAAAAAGGAAATTGAATTAGGGCTCTTTTCAGGACTGAGAAGGTTAGATTTTTTGTTGTTGTTGTTTTAATTGTGGATTTTCTTTGTCTTAAACACACAAACACACTGTCATCCTTTTGAGAAGACACTTGCAGATTTTCAAACTGGATAGTAATAATTTAAAAAATGCAACTGCTTTTTTTTTTTTTTTTTTTTTTGCAACTGCTTTTCAAACTAAGACTTGGTTTGTGAAAGATCCAGGCAACAAGAGCTGTTCTGGGACGCAGATGTCCCCTAAATGCGTTTGATAACTCTTCAAGGAGCAGATTTCCCTCCCTCTCCCTTTAAAAAAAAAAAAACTGTTTTAGTTTCGTTTTCATTTAAGTTCAAGGGGAAAGCATTTCATTATTTAACTGATATTTAAAAGGGAATATTAATTAAAAATTAAGACTTTTTTGAGCAGAATAAAACCACTGAGAGGGAATAGGAGGTTAACAGGTAAAATGGAAGTTAGCAGAATGAGAGCAAAGACAACGTGTCAATAATAACAGTAGCTGCATTTTTTTAAACACCTTTAGACTTCTTGAGTCTTTAACATAATCTTCACTGATCCATCTCTAATTTCCTGGAGAGGCCAAGGAATAAAGGATAGGACTCCCTCACTCCTTCTCAATAATAAGGAAGAAAGGAGAAAAGGATATTTCACAACAAATGAATTGAACTTTTTTGAGGTAGATGTATTTCAAGGCTCTAATTTCTAGACATTTTAAAATAAGGAATCTTTCTTCATTGTTAATGGAAAGTTACAACCACTTAAGGAACTTCAAGTTTTGAATGTATCATTTGGGAGCTCTTTAATGAGTAGGAATGTCTTACTCATTATTCCATGATCTCACTATTAATAGCTATAATTGAAGTGTACCATAAAGATTCAAGGAACGTTGATCCACCGGGAGTTAAGGCCTTATTTTGTTGTACACTGAAGAGGTTAATTAAAAGCATGAAGGACATGGGGTAAAAGAAACAGAACATTATTTTAAAAGTTTTTATTTATTTATTAATCCACCAATCCCAGCATTCTTAACCGCTCTCCTTTTCCTCAGTTATCATTAGTAATTCTCAAGTCCCTTTTAGGAAGGACCAGATAGGAAGGAAAATGGAGTGAATCAGGATCGTATGTAAATTACTGTCCTTCTGGGGAAACACAGTGAATTGATCCATTCTGTGATGTTCCTGAGAACCTAAGTAGAAGGAAACTATTGGATCCTTGAGTGTAATTGAAATCATGATGAGTAAATGCTCCTTACACTGAAGGGTCAATGAAGAGTCCTCTGTAAGAATGTAAAATTAAATACGACTTGACTCAACAAGTTCTACTGGCCAGGTCTCATGTAGTCAATGGAGCACAGTACAGAGCTCCTTGTGAAGGCTGGGAAGCATCAGCCCAAACCAATGGCCAGAGTTCATATTCTCCGATGCTCAGATATTTCGTTTACCTCAGTTCAATAAACTTACTGAAGGCCAGTTACGTGTTAGTGATGGGAGCTGATACAATATACAAGGCATGGTTTCTTCATGCTAAGAGCTTGGCAGTTTATCATCCGGTGAACTGAATCCTGAATTCTTCCCAACTTGACTTCCCACCATTCCCAAAGTGCACGTGGAGCCTTCTGCTTCTGAAGATAAAATAGATTCAGCTTCTTACCTAATAGTATTTCTTATTCCTTTATTTGAGTTATTTGTTGGGGGAGCAGTTACTGAATACTTATTCTAGATACATGAGTTCATTTATTGCCACTTCGCTTAATCAAGTTTGCTTTCCATGAGCCTCTCGCGCTTCAGATTTTGTCCCTGGGTTTTTCCTGATCTTACATTGTGAATTTCCTTCTCTCTTTATCCTGGTCCTGAAATATTTCTCTCTCCCTGTCTCCCATTTCTCATTTCTCTTTCCATCTCTCTCTCTCTCTCTCTCTCTCTCTCTCCTCTCTTTCCAAAGGCAAAACTAAACTAAGGCTAAAAAGTATTAGAATAGTTACCAAAAACTATATAGAAAGTCAATGATGTATTTGGCTAATAGATGGGAGTTAAAGTTTATGATACTTAAATTTCATCTGTAAGAATTCATCTCTTTAGAAACTCTGAAGTAACTGTTCAGAGAACATGAGCATGTTTATTTCAATAGGCTGATCTCTTAGTTTTTGCTGTCCTTCGAACATTCAGATTTTGCTTGTAGATTTCACAGAGGAACCCATGTGCTCACGCTACACACACATGACTTTACTGTTAGGATAAAGCAAAAACTTCTTTAGTGCCTATGAAATAAAATACAAATACTTAACCTTAGAAATTATGGTGATCCCTAACTTCTCTGTAATTTGTCTCTCCAACCTTTTTCTTCCTAGCTTCCTGCCATCCTCTGCTTCCATCTTGTCGCCCTTTTAGTGCTCTGCACCTTCCTGCCCTCACACCTGTGTTCACCGTCTTTCCTCACAGCTGCATTGCCTTGAAGCCTACTCTGCCTTCAGTGTCTCTCTCATCTATGAACCTCTGAAAACACTTCAGACCTTTGAGAATTTTAATCATTAATATTAATATTATGTTGTAATTGCAACCTTTTGGGCCTCCTTTGCATCAGACAATTACCATGCTAAGCACTCTGTAAATATTATCTCATTGCATCCTTCCAAAGTTAGGGAGACAGATGTTTCAAAGCTTGCTCAAATTCACCAATGTCCAAGTAGAATTGGATCTCAGGTGTACGTCAGTCCACGGTTCAGATTTGCAACGTGAGGGAAGAATAACTGAAAAAAACTGAAGGAGAAACTTCAAGCAGTGAAGTTAGAAGTTGACAAAAATAATCTAGGTGAGAAGTAATGGGTGAATTAGTGGCAATAGGGAAAAGGGGAAACTAGTAGAAATACTATCATGACATAATTGACAGCACCCAGTATTTGATTGACTGTGAAGGCACAAGAAAGATCAAGAAATGTCTTGGTTACCAGTGTTGATGACAAGGGCAAATGAGGGTTCCATGAGAGCTATGGCCTGGTTGGGATTGAAGCCAAGCAGAGCAAAAACACTTACTTTGAGATAATAGCTTAAGCATTATCTGTTGCTTTTTTTTTTTTTCCTCTGAGTAACTGAGATTTGTCCCTGGCAGTCCTTCTGCCAAGAAGTCTAAGACCTAAACTTGATCTTATTGCCTAAAGGTAGCAGAGGGCAGGTCCAGAAAAAGACATTTTTAAGCAATCATCATTACTCTGCTTTGAACTTCAAATAGATATTTTTTAAGTCCACAGCAAGATGATAGTTTGAAAAGAAATCTTTTGATTTTGTAAGAGATTTCCTTTATTGGAAAGAAAGAATTTTCTTAGAATTTCCAAAGCTAGGCATTGAATATTAAGAGTCATAAACAGAAGACTGTAGCATAAAGTGTTTTTTTTTTAATTTTATTTTATTTTATTTTATTTTCAGAGTTCCAAAATTCATTGTTTATGCACCACACCCTGTGCTCCATGCATTACGTGCCCTCCATAATACCCACCAACAGGCTCACCCATCCCCCACACCCCTCCCCTCCAAAACCCTCAGTTAGAACAAAGAAGGATGTGGCTGGGACAAGAAGGCAGTTCCTATTAGGGAAGAAAAGGAAATAAAAATTCTTTCCATGTCTAAGGAGAGGAGCTGGGGTGTCACGGGGAGGGAGAAGGTAGAAGAGAGAAAGAGAGAGCGCATGAACACAGTGAAGCATGAAGAGCAAGAGATGAGCCACGTGGGGGATCTCGTCCATGCTCCATGGCTACCTCGTCAAGCGGAAGGAAGAGAGGATCTGGTTCTAAGTCCTGTGGTGGAAAAATCCCAGTAGGTTTGGGAGACTCATAAGGGAGAGAACTTGTTCCTTCTTTTCTACAGCATGGCCCCTTTGAAGAGGCCTACATTCAGCATAATCCCAGAGCAGCATGACATCCCAAGAATACAGCAGTGAACAAAGACAGTAATTATCAGTGATGAAGAAGGGCTTTAGGTGGAAAGGCCTCCAATGTCATTCCCGGTTCCCAGGGCTTCTGTGTGGATTGCAAGGTATCCAGCACTAGAGACCATTGCTGAGGAGTAATATGGGAGAAGAATGGAATCTGAAAGAATAGGATGAGCCTAGCTCTGCCACCTGGTGTGGGTGGCACCCATGCATCATGTTAGTGACCAGTGGAGTCAACCTAAAGCATAGGAGAGGCCACTAGGGCAAGGGATGTGGCAGACTAGGTGCTCCTTTCCTCTTCATGCAACAGGGCACACAAGGTGTGTGATACGTTAAATCATCTCTGGTCAGATAAGCAGAAAGGGGAAGATGAGGGATAAGTATTCAAAATTTATTCTAGGATTTAAACTGGAAAGATGTTAATAAAATTAAATTGGCAGGAAGTCATATGGGGTTATCTTCATATGAAGGACTTTAGGTAATTTATAGAAAAATTAAAGTTTTCTGAATCTGAATCAAGGTGGGTCCATTTTGACTTTTTCATTTTAGATGGCCTCAAATCAACGTTGTTCTTTATGGTGTGGTGCTCAGATTTGTGTCATTAATAAACAGAGGCTATATGACAGTTTTCTATTTTAGCTATTTTTTTCTCAATATGTAGGTGCTAAACTCAGATATTAAATTTCAAAATTAATAAAAGGCACACTAAAAGCCATGTGCCTTATAAATGTGGATGGCCAGGGTAAAGTTCTGGTTGTCCCACCAGAATTACACTGACAAAATAGGGAACATAATTAAAAAAAAAAAAAAAAGTCTTGGGAGGGAAAATTATGAATTTGTTATTTTAACATTTTCATTTTATAATAGTTTTAGATTCACAGAAAAACTATAAAGATGGCACAGAGATTTTTTTGTCTACTTATACTCAGTTTCCCTATTTTTAATCTCTTATTTGAGTGTGTTACGTTTGTCACCATTAATAATCACATATTCATACATAATTGTTAACTAAATTCCATACTTTCTTCAGATTTTCTTACTCTTTATCTAATGTCTTTTTGTGTTCCTGGATCCCTTCCAGGATATGACATTGCAGTTAGTTGTTCCTTCGGTTTCTCTTGACTGTGATGGTTTCTCAGACTTTTCTTGTTTTTGATGATCTTGTTGGTTTTGAGAAGTACTGGTCAAGTATCTTATTGAATGTGCCTCAATTAGTGTTTGTTTGATGTTTTTTCTTGTGATTGGACTAGAGTTGTGACTTTGGGAGGAAGAACACAGAGAAAAAGTACCATTTTTATGACATCGTGTTAGGGGTATAGACTGTCAAGTTGTTGGTTGATGTTGATCACCTGGCTGAGGTAGTGTTTGCCCAGCCTCTTCACCATGAAATTATCCCTTTCCTCTCCTTTGTATACTACACTCTTTGGAAGAAAGTCATTCTGCACAGCTCACATGTGAAAGAATAGAGAAATATGCTCCATTCCATTGAAGGAGAAGTCTGTACATAAAATGAATTCATTTTGACACACAGAGTTCAATATGCCTTAGAAATAAATTGTGGAAACTCTCTGGGAGGGTTGAAAACACAAAATTATAGCTCCATAGAAAAGTAATGGTGAGAGAGAGAGAGAGAGTGAGAGAGAGAAAGAGATCAGTCCATAGAAGGATG
Organism: Enhydra lutris kenyoni; assembly: GCF_002288905.1. Taxonomy (NCBI): domain Eukaryota; kingdom Metazoa; phylum Chordata; class Mammalia; order Carnivora; family Mustelidae; genus Enhydra; species Enhydra lutris. The sequence continues at coordinate 35,372,745 of NW_019154101.1, read as the reverse complement.
ATATTAAGTAGGTATCTAGAAGATGGGGAGGGGGTGCCTAGGTAGCTCAGTAGATTAAGTGTCTGTCTTTGAGTTAGGTCATGATTCCAGGGTCCTAGGATCAAGCCCCGCATCAGGCTCCTTGCTCAGTGGGGAGTCTGCTTCTCCCTCTGACCTTTCCCACACCCTCTCTCTCTCTCTCTCTTTCTTTCTTTCACTCTCTCTAATAAATAAATAAATAAAATCTTAAAAAAAAAAAAAAACACGATGGGAGAGAGATGAAGGGAGAGAAGGAGGACCGATAGAGAACAATGTACCCGAAGCCAATAGAAAACAGTTTTAAAAGGAGAGAAGATTTTAAGTGCTGCAAGAAAGACAAGAAATTTTGTGCCTCTATTAATTGAGAGAAACTGGAACATATTGTTTTGAGTTTATGTCATTGTCACCTCTTAGCCCTTCCCACAGTTGACATGCCCATTTCTCCACTAAACTCTGGTCATGTGTTACCTTGGTTTTCCAATGAATTATTTTTTACTGTTATTACCAATTTTCATTCCACAGCATCCAGTGGGAGAAGGGGATTCCTGACGTAGCAAATTGTCAGGATACTTTTGTATTACAACTGGGTATTTTCTTATGAAAGACTATTTTCTGAAGTAACCTTCTTTTAAGTTCAAAGGTACTTAAGAAAAATAATGGATGGGTAGACAACTCATGTACTGAAATGATACTCTTGAGAGAGCACTCCTTGGGAACTCTGCACACAAATACCACTTATGCCAGCACCAAGAGATGCAGAGGTGCGGTGGGAGAGTCAGGGAAATGGAGTGAGGAGAGATGAATTTTATCCTCAGCTGCATTTTTCTTCAAGCTACATGATGTCAAGGAAGATTCCTCATCTTTGGCGTTGGCTTTCTCATCCATGAGGTGAGCAGCCTGGGCTAGCTGCTCCCTACGTGTCTAGTCATTGCATTATGTGATCTGAATTGTACATGATTTGGTATTGAGTAAACTCAACATATAAAGAAATGTTTTATTTAATATAAACTTAATTTATATGAACTTAATATATAAACTTTATTTATAAAGTTTATTTGTATATATAAACTTTATTTAATATAAACTTTAACTACTTTCAGGCAAGGGAGACAACACAATTATACTTTGTTGAAATCCATTTCTTTAGAGTCAGACTATCCTGACAGCCTCAAGACTTTGGCAAATATTTCAGTCAGAGCCACAGAATTTACTCACTTAAGGCATACCATAGAAATGGTCAATTCTAAACCAGATATTTGTGATGCCACATAGACCAAAGTCAAAAGGAAAATGACCCTTTTAAGACCTTGTTTTTCAGCCTCTGCCCTTGAAGTGGTATTTGGTAGATGAAGGGAAGGATGTTCCTGGAAATCAAAATATTACTGGGAAGAGTCATTCACGGCTTTAGGATATAAGTTTGTCTAAGAAGACTATTCTGAGGAAAAAGAAGAAGAAGGAGAAGGAGAGGAAGAGAAGGAGCACTGTCTGAGGGATTCTGACAGAGATAATATACATAAATTACCCAGCACCATCTCTGGCTCATGAGAGTAACTCAATATATTCAACTTTTTATAAAACAAGGCCTCGCTTTCACTGGGCACTAATTAACTGTATTAGCAACCGGCAGCCAAAGTACCTTTCTTTTTCTCCCAGTGCAACATTAAGGTGCTAGTGATTTTTTTTTTTTTTTCAATCTTTGGCTTGCTCAGGGGAGTTATGTGTAAATCTTTTGTATTTTGAGCCATTCTTAAAATTTACCAGTGGAGATAATATCTATAACAAACATGAGTTTTTAAAATAAACCTACTATTTTTTAGAGATTGGGTCATGGAGAAAGATTTCCTGGATCTTGTTGCCTTTATGTCCAGCAACCCCAATTCTGGAAAGATAACCCCACTTGTTATGGATGGAAGCCTGATTTCCACCCCATTTATATTACCTTGGAAAGAGTGAAGTCCAGATGAATGTTTATCACACTGCTGTACTTACTAATTTTCGAGTCTCTGTCCCTTGAACTAGACCCTGAGTCTACTGGGAAAACGTGTTGTGTCTTTGCCTGGCACTTGGTGGAGTACCTGTAAGGTACTCAATATATAGTTGAAGGACAGGCGTTATCTCTAGGTTCCAAATGTAAGGATAAAACCAGTTTTAAAACACAGATTTCTTAGATGGTGCCAAGAGGTCACTGGGTCAGAATGGTGGGTAGCAGCTGTGGTTAAATGTTCTTCATAATCCTTTTCCACCACCACCAAAGGCACCCTAAATAAAATCAGAGTGCAAGTCATCCAACCTTCAAAGCAGATCTGTCTGGTTCTCCTTGCAACTAGATGGCCTCTAGGCCCCAACGACACAGCAATTTTGGAGCTGACCGTTCTGAGTTTTATTGGAGTGCTTCCTGCGTCTCGTGAGCATTCCATTTATGTGAAAATTTTATTCATAAGCTTTGAGAATATGTTTTCTTAAGCCTAGACTCACTGTATTTTTCCAAAAACAAATACACTGGGTTTATTGCACATTCATCATTTTATCCTCTGTTAGAAGCGAGCTCTCCAAAAGTCAGGAACAGAAGTTTTTGCTCCCTTTATAATTTATACTCCCATTTAATGCCAGTCCATTGCATTTTACGGCTAGGATGATGCTTTTTGCATAGTGAGAGCTCAATCACTATTTTTTAGGTGAACTTATATGCAAACTCACCCTAATGGAATTGTGACCTCATTGCTTTGCACATAGATAAATTGTTCAAACTGCTGTGGGTTACTCAGCAGCCTGGGCACACTGTGATCTACACTCGTACCTGGAGAAGCCTCTGTGTGTAGACATCAATGAAATGTTTGTCAAGAATAGTATTCAGACCGTTACTTTTCGCCTTGTCTCAGTGACACACTGTTCTACCAAACTGAATAAATGAATATATGAATGAATGAATAAAACTTCATCAATATGACACTGAGCCTCTATTATGCTGAGCATCCACTCCATGTAATAACCAAGTCAGGCATTTCATACCCATCCTTTCTGGTTGTTTGAACAACTCTTCATTGTTATTTTCCTGTGCAGCTGAAGAAATTGAGGCTCAGAGAGATTAGATAACTTTCCTTCAGGTAGTAAGTGGCAGACCCAGGTTTGTAACACATCAACGGCAAAATTCTCATTTTTTCCCATTACACAACTAGTTTCCTAAGATCAAGATTGCCTGGGGTTCCCTTGAATACAAATATAATAGTTTCCCCAAAAGATTGTTTAAATAGTGACTCTCCAAATCACTTTAATTTCATAAACCTTAAGTGAAAAATTATTGTAACTAACTGTTTAGATGTTGTTCAAGGAGATAGTTGTTGTTTTTTTCCCCTTCCTAAATCAATTTATTCTTTAAAGAGAATTCCCTCAGCAGGTGATTATACCTGAGATGAACCCTTGTTCAACTTGTGCTTCTCACCAAGTAAAGTGCGGTGTGTAGAGAAGCCCTCAAATGCATAAGATGTTCCTTTTCATTGAGGCTTTAAGGAAATTTTAAAATAAATATAAAAGGCAAGATGTAGAATATAACATTTTTATGAATCAGAAGTTACAGCTCATGACTTCAGAGCAGTCACGTTCTTCTGCTCCTCTCCAGAACACTTGGAAGATATATGTTCATTCTCTGTCTTCTGGAGAAGAACATTTGAGAAGCATTGATTTACTCTATTTTCAAAGAAGTAATTCCCTTTTATGAAGTGTGTCTCCCAGTTTATTTAGACATTATTTCATATTTTAACTTTTTTTTCTTGAGACACTGGAGTTTTGAATATGTTAATTCTATATCTTGAATAAGGAAGAAGGGGATTTTAGGTATAGCTTTTCCACTATTGCTCATTGTTGTGCTTTTTCTTTTTTCTTTTTTTAAGATTTTATTTATTTATTTATTTGAGAGAGAGAGAGAGAGAGAGCGTGTAAGCAGGGGGAAGAGGAGGGGCAGAAGGAGAAGCAGACTCCCTGCTGACCGGGGAGCCTGGCAGGGCTTAATCCCAGGACCCTGGGATCATGACTGAAGCCAAAGGCAGACTCTTAATGGACTGTGCCACCCAGATGCCCCTCTGTGCTTTTTCTTCTCACTGAGAACAGATTCAGAAGATGTAGTACTTTTTCACCATCATTGTTTAGGACTCTGCCTTTTGTGTTGGTTTATCATCAGCTTTAATGTCCAGACGTGGGAAAAGTTGGTAGACCCACTTGCATGACTCGTCATAAGCATGGGCTGACACACTTCCATTTACACTTTATGCAGGACATCACATAAGTGCTTCAAAAATAGTCTATTTTTACTCAAGCAAACCTTATGTCTAGGTACTAATATCTCCACCACTTCATAAAAAAAGAAATAGAAGTTTTGTCGTTTTAAGTAACTTGTCCATGGCAACATGGCCAGTGAGTTGCTGAATCAGAATTTATTCTGGTGACTGGACGTCGAGGCCTGTATTTTTATTATTATTCATTTATTTTTTCCCATGAGGAGATAATTACTTATTATATACTCAGAAATATAAAATTACAGATGAATTTATGCACATAAGCATGCATTTACTGCTTTGACTGTGGTTCAGAGAGTGGAAGACATACTTTTAACAAGAGTTTCAAAGGCAGTATTGAAATATTACAGTTAGAGTTGGAGATTAAAGAAATATTCTCTGGGCAGATCAGAACAATGCTAAGGGACAGAAAAGAGATTGGTGAAAGCCATGCTTACCTCTTGCTAACATTTCTAAATGATTTGATCTTTAGATGAGTTGCACACGTCAATTGGTTAGTAACAACAACAACAAAAAACCCTCTTCAATAATGATGGCTCTTTCCTATCATAAACCAAGACATCTTTAAAAGTAGGGCCTGATGACTAATTACTCCTTGATAGAAAAACTCAACATCATAACATTAACTTCTCCACACACACACACACACACACACACACACACACACACACACACATTTTGGCATAAATTTCTAACATTCAAATATACAGTTCCTAGTCACTCTTTAGACAAATCAGTTAATTCTGTTATTATTGTACATTTTGCAGACAACTCTTTCTGTCAGGTCTGTCAGAACAGAGTATAATTTATTCTAGGTTTTCTAAAGAACTCATACTTAATGTCTTCCAGGATTACTGGTGCTTCCTGACATTGAACTCTCTTGGTTAAAATCCTTGTCATTATAATTCATTACAGGAATCAGGAAACTTTCTCTAAAGGGCCCAAAAATAAATAATTTGGGCTTTTTTGGGCTCTCCAGTTTTGGCCATGACTAGTCAACTACTGGTACTGCATCATGAAAGCAGCTGCAAACAATGCATAAAAGAATATATAAATAAATGGCCTTGTTCTACTAAAACTTTATTGATAAAAACTGGTGGTGGGCCATATTTGGCCCATAGGTCATACTTTGCTGACCTCTGTTCTATGATATAAAATCCTGAGGTAACATTTTTAATACCTTGATAGAATCAGTGCCACTTTGCTCCTGTGAAGGAAGGCATCTTCTCTAGGCAAATGTACTCTCAGTGTTCTTAATTCTTATAATGAAATGTCAACTATACTTGCATACAAAGTGAAGTATGAGAAACATTTAAACTACTAATAAAATATATGTTCATCACTAATTTTTCAAATAAACATAACATCTAGAATTTAAGGATCTTTTCATACAAAAGTGTGTTAAAACACATATGCAATCTATTTGATGTCAAAAAACGAGTGAGATTGAATGAGGTTAAGTATGGAATGAAGTTGAGGGAGAGAGTATTTCTAGATAGAGCTTCAGTATATATGAACATCCTGGGGCAGGAGAAAACAATGATTTGGGGGGACCTATGAGAAGCCTTGAGTGGCTTCATACAAAGACCAAGGCAGAGAGTAATACGAGGCCAAGTCAAGAGGCAGGTGTGGCTCAGATGACAGAGCACCTGACAAGCACTGTGAAGGATTCTGGTCTTTAGCCAGAGGGCAGTGGGGTCATACTGAGGGTGTTTAAACAGTGGTACAGAAGAATCAGATCTAAGGTTTTAAAAAGTTTGGAGCATGTTTAACTTGTCTACCTTTAAAGTCATCCCAATAGAAATGTCAGATAAGTCTGGAATATAGAAGAAAAAACAAGATCTAAGTAATACAATTAGAAATATCAGCAAGTCCATGGTTAACTGAGGGTTGGCAGGGAGATGAGACTGAGTAGGGAGAGAGGTAGAAGAGCCCAGATCAGCAGTGTGAGGGACTCCACCTTTAATGGCTGGGGGAGGCAGATCCTGTTGAGGGTTCCTGATTTTCTTTCAGACGATCTAAATAATTTACCAAGTATGTACTGAGTGCTTACAGTGTACTGGGACTTGTCTAGGGCCTGGAGTTACAGCAGTGAAGGAAACACAGTCTTTGCCTTAATGAGTGATAAAGCGTCTGACAATAAATGGTGAACAAAAGTCCGAACTAACTAGAAGTGTAGACCTCTCTCCCTCTGCTCAGCAAGTGTTGCTTCTCAAGGCCATCAGAGTGCTCTCCTCCTCCTGTTGGTTTTTCTTCTTGTGTGTCCTGTCAGAGATCCCATTCCCCAAACATTGCAGGAAGTAGCCATCAGACATAATTGACCATGTCATCCTCCAAGTTCAGTGCACTGGGTGGATGAGGGTGGCAGGTGGCCTCATGGGGAAGAGTTGAGATAGTGGTGCACAGTATGGGTTACAGTTTCCATGATTCTTATGCATCCACAATGTTAGGAGGCCAGAGAGAGAGGAAGACACATCAGCACAGACAAAGGGAATTTCACTAAGAAAAGCAGGCTAGGCCAGGAGGTTTTGACATGTTGTTTCTACACAGATAGACCTTAAAACTACAGCAGACCAATCCCTCCTTATACACAGAGGTGCTGAAAGATGTGCTGGGTGAGGTGAGCAGAGAGCTGTCCATGTTTCCTGGGGAGCAGGGCTTTTCTTTTCCAAACTCTTCACCACAGGCCCTGGAGAAGCTGTGAGCTGTGTCTTCAGGGTGGGTCCCTTTGAGGACTGCAATCTGGTTGGCCTTGGGCAGCCTGACAGCTGAGCACGTCCAGCTGCCTTTCCTCCTCAATGTCTGAGAAGGACGGATACTGACATTATGGGGGGGAGATTTCTCAGCATGATGGGATTATGGGTGATCCTTGTTATTCATATATTTTTCTACATTTTCTTCAGAAAAAGCCCGTTATTAAAAAAAAAAAAAATCACCCAAAGCTTATTACTACCTAAAAGAACAAAATGGTTAAACCACAGCAAATAGAGAAATTCCAATCCTGTATCTTAGAAGAACAAAAATTGTTCCTAAGACTGATGACCATGCAATGCTCTCACTGACCCAGGAAATATCAATGACAGCAAGTGACAAGAGCGCGGGTGTGTAATGGTAGTGTTTAGACTTTGAAGTCACAAGGATATGATATAAATACCACCTCCTGTCCTTACTAGCTTCACGGACTTGGAAACTTACTCAATCTCTTTGGTTTCAGAGTCCTTTGATGTAAATAGGAACGAGCACACACCCTCCAGAGCTACCATAAGATTGCACACACAGCACGCCCTTTGCGGAGGGCCTGTCACAGGGAACGCGCTTAATATGCAATTCATGTGATAGACATAGACACCGATTTCCTGCAGTCTTTTGATCCACGACATCTTGTGCTGAACCCTGAAAAGAAGGAGAGAGATTTATGTCACAAATAAGTGATAACGTTTTAGAAAAGGCAGAGATCTCCCTAAATCTTGTGCACCCGGAGGAAGCAGACACAGGAGGCTTCTGTAATAGGCTAAATGGGGGGGCGGGGCCTGAGTATGAAGGGCAGGTCTTCTGACTCCTAGATCAGGGCTCTCTACATCACAGCGTTTTGTGACAAGGTGATACATTGATTTAGTGTTTTCAGAGAAGCAAGGATCCTTACAATTCTTTGAATTATTTTAGTTATTAATTTAAAGTACATTAGCATAATGAGAATAAAGTAAATTAGCACAATTATACTCTTAAGGATACTCTTAATCAATAGAAGTTTTCTTTCAAATATGTATTTATTTAAATGTTTTTTTTATTTTTTTAAAGATTTCATTTATTTTATTTGAGATAGAGAGTGAGAGAGAGAGAGAGTGAGAACATGCATGGGGAGAAGAGACAGAGAGAGAGGGATAAGGAGAGGGAGAGGGAGAGGGAGAAGGAGGGTCCCCACTGAGCAGGGAGCCCAACGTAGGGCTCCATCCCAGGACCTGAGATCATGACCTGAGCCAAAGGCAGACGCTTAACTGACTGAGCCACCCAGGCAGCCATGTTTGCTTGTTTTTTGAATTTGGTATTAATTCCTTCTCAAAGTTAAAGGAATCCACATGGGGAAATTATCAACAAGAAAATACAAATATAAATTAACTGGTATGCATGATTTGACTGTACAGAATAGATCCAAATATACTTGTGTGTATGTGTGTGTGTGTTTAAGATTTTATTTATTTATTTATTTGAGAGAGAGAGAGATCACAAGTAGGCAGAGAGGCAGGCAGAGAGACGGGGGGAAGCAGGCTCCCTGATGAGCAGAGAGCCCGATGTGGGGCTCAATCCCAGGACCCTGGGATCATGACCTGAGCGGAAGGCAGAGGCTTTAACCCACTGAGCCACCCAGGCACCCCATATACTTGTGTTTTATATATATAATACAGTATGGACTCTAGGTTCATGTTTTCCATCATCTTTATTTAATGAAAGTGGCATGAGAATAATACAAAAGCTGTATCTTATTTCAGAACTAAATACTTGATCAAATCAAAGAGAGTAATCAATTAAGCTGGTTGTCAGACCTCACATTAACGAAGAGTAAATTGAGCCCTGATATTGTCCCCCAGGTCTAATTTAATAAACGAGTTATTAGCTTTAGCCTCTCCTTTCACAGACGTAAAGCATATGAAGAGTGAGCACTTAGGTCTCCTATCTTATTCTGTTGTTGGGTTCCAACTAAGTTTAAATAATAAAAAATCAGAACCAAAAAAATCTGTTGTAGTAAACGTTTTTTTAAGTTTCAGTTACAGGACCCTATCCTACTTGATTGTGGTGTATGATCCTTTTAGCGTACTGGTGAATTAGGTTTACTAATATTTTGCTAAGTATTTTTTGTGTCTGTGTTCATCAGAGATACGGCCTGGAATTTTCTTCTCTTACAGTGGCATCTTTGTTTGGTTTGGGCAGTATGTTATTTTCTATGAGATAAAAAATTAATTTCAAAAAAACCAGAGCTGCTTAGTCCAAACTGTTTGCATCACCAATATATATTTTCTCTCTTTTGTTACTATTTACCATACAATACACAAGCATTTAGGAAGTGTGTAGTTATATGAATATACCAATAAAATGCTAGTCTTAGTTGAGGAGTGCTACTAGAGACATGAGATGTCTGTTAGGTATGAAAGTATGTAAGTGCTTTAATGAAAAAACTTGCTATGAAGCACAAGTTAAGTATTTATGGATTTTAAGCTAAATTTTAGCATCATTTTACTTTTTTACATTTTAGAAAACTCTCTGAAAGACATTCTAAAAATCTTCTATGTAAAAATCTATGTTATTTAATACAATTTTATGTTCCTGAGGTCAGGATGACTATGCATCTTTAGTAATGAGTGAGAATTCTAGCTTTGAATTCCTGAGAATGCATTAGGGTTCATGAAGTATGGAAAGCAGATGTATCAACTAAATTAGACCTTGCACAGTGGAAAGTTGGCAACATTCTAGTTTTGGCATTCCATTTTGTCCAAGGTCCAGATATCATACTTTATTATATACTGTATGTACTTGACCTCAGCAAAACTAGCATGTCTGTCTTTAATTACTCAAATGAGCCAGTCCTAGGAAAGAAGGATTAGATTGTTTTAAGCATATTTTTGAAAGTAAATTGATCGATAATTTAGAATCTTATAATGTTTGCCTTGGCAGTTTTATTTTTTTTTAATTTTCTTAAGATCCAAATGCACACATTTAGAAAGACTGCTTGTAATAAGAGAATGTGGACATGCTGAGAATGTGTTGCAAGTGCTCAACGGCAGACAGATCACGCTGCTGTTGACCAACTCATGTTAGTTACCTCATGATTGTGGTTTTCTATGAGGGAAGAAACATCTCTTTTGGAAGTACAAAGAAAAAAAAATTTTTTATGATAGACTACAAAATAATAGATAAGAATGCATTGGTAGAATTATATCAGGTACTTCCCTAGAACTTTACTGAACCCAAATATCATTACTAATTTTCATACTAATTTTCAACCAGATACTTCAAAAGATGCCATTTATATTTAACAAGTAGGATAATGGAAACTCCTTCGTAAATCATTTTTGCATTAATGTGTTATAACAAATTAGGAATTGATCCCAAGAATTTCAATAAAGAATCATCAGAGACTCTACCACCACTGGGAACGGAAAATACATCTCCTTTGGCATAGGACTTCTTTGTTGGGTTTTCATTTTCCTACAACAATTCCCTAACATGATATTGTAATAGCTGCTGGGCTCATTTGGAAGCTCATAAAGTAATAATGCCAATTAAAAGGATTAAAATCACTCCTCCCTTGGCTCTGTTTCTTGCATGAATGAGTTGCATATATGAATGTAATCTAGATTTGGAAATGGTGGAAGCCAGAAAAAATAAGAACCCCTAAGAAAGGTGAGAGAAGGGGCGCCTGGGTGGCTCAGTGGGTTAAAGCCTCTGCCTTAGGCTCTGGTCATGATCCCAGGGTCCTGGGATCGGGCCCCGCATCGGGCCCCGCATCGGGCTCTCTGCTCAGCGGGGAGCCTGCTTCCTCCTCTCTCTCTCTGTCTGCCTCTCTGCCTCTCTGCCTACCTGTGATCTCTGTCTGTCAAATAAATAAATTAATTAATTAAAAAAAAAGAAAAAAAAAGGTAAGAGAAAAAGTAAAGCTTGAATAAGAACTATAACTATAATTTTACTACAAAAATTTTTAAAAAGATTTTATTTATTTATTTGACACACAGAGATCACAAGCAGGCAGAGAGGCAGGCAGAGAGAGAGAAGGAAGCAGGCTCCCCGCTGAGCAGAGAGCCCGACGCGGGGCTTGATCTCAGGACCCTGGGATCATGACCTGAGCCGAAGGCAGCGGCTTTAACCCACTGAGCCACCCAGGCGCCCCTCGCTACAATTTTTTTTACTGGAGCATTTGGACAACTGTCAGAAAAACACACCATCTCCCTGCAGGGCCGCAGCACATACTGATTGGTGTCATTGTCAAACTGCCTGAGGTTTTTCTTTTAACGGTAGCAACAGACAGCGCTAGGCAGGAGTTTTAAACTTATTTTTGTGCATGAAGGCCTCTGGAGAAGTATCTCAGAATGTTATTTTTAAATGTATAAAATAAACAGTGTACTAGTTTTCTGTGGCTACCGGAACAAATATCACAAACTTAGTTGGCTTTCACCGCACAAATATATCATCTTAAAGTTCTGAAGGTCAAAGTCTGATAGAGGTCTCTGTGGGCTAAAATTAAGGTGTTGGCAGGACTGCATTTCTTTTGGAAGGATCTAAGGGAGAATCTGTGCTCCTTGTCTTAATGCAGTTTCTAAAGGCCACCCACATGCCTTGGCTGCTGGCTTCCTTTTCCATCTTCAAAATCTGCAAAGGCTAATCAAGTCCTTTGTTCATTCTCCTCTCTGACCACACTGGGAAAGGTTTTCTGCATTCAGGAATGCTTGCGGTTAGACTGAGCTCATCTGGAGAATCCAGAATAATCTCCCCATCTCAAAGTCCTTTACCTTAATTACATCTGCGAAGTCCCTTTTGCCACTTACAGATTCTAGGGTTTGGGTGTGGGCCTCCTTAAAGGTCATTATTTTACCTAATTGGGTTATGAATGAAACAATCATGTGGAAATAAATAATAAAATTATATTAAAATCCAAATTTGCAATAAAATAATATGTTTGTCTTTATTAATACAATAATATCTAGAACAGATCAAATAATGTCCATGTATGGAAAATAATGATAACCATCAATGACTTTCCAGTCTATCAGGAACAATCACAAAGGCTGTAATGAGGGAGGAAAACATCTGTTGTGTTTTTATTGGTGACAGACTTACAAGAAGTGTTAATCCTGCCATGGTTTGTGGTTTATATTCCTAATTGTAAGAAATGTTACATGTCAGCTAGAGATTAAAAAAATAAAGATATATATTTTTTTCCTCTCCTCCACAACCCCAGATCGTCTTTCAGGTTGAAAAGCTCTGTGCTAAAGAGATGTCAAGAAATGATAACCCTGATGGGGCGCCTGGGTGGCTCAGTGGGTTGGGCCTCTCTCTTTGGCTCAGGTCATGATCTCAGGGTCTTGGGATCCAGCCCCGTATCGGGCTCTCTGTGCAGCAGGAAGCCTGCCTCCCCCCGGCCCACCTGCCTCTCTGTCTACCTTTCTGCCTACTTGTGATCTCTCTCTCTCTCTCAAATAAATAAATAAAATGATTAATGGGGGGGGGGGAAGAAAAGAAATGATAACCCTGATGTTATTCTGACGTGGGCGGGGAGAGCACAGCCCATCCCATGGCCACAAGAATTATCCAGGACAGTGAGCTTGAAAGAAGACCACGGCGGGTAAGGGGGGATTTTGATAACATCAGAAAAATCCTATCCTCTTCAAGCTCTGCTTTGTCCACAAAGCCTTCTTGGACTCTTGGAGCTGCTCTTGGTCGCTCTCTCAACTCCGTTCTCCATAGCACATTCCCATTGTTTCCAGACACAGGCAGAGCCCGCACCTCCTTCTTGTCTCTCTCGGTTTTTTGGCACCTTGTTCTGCATTGCCCTGGGATGCTCGACGTCTTTTCACGTATTATGTTCTGCCTCACTCTGAATCTCTGCAAGGAAAAGGGATATACATCTGCGTTCTTTCCAGTCAGCAATAAGGGCTTTTTAGGGTAATAGCAAGTGAATATTTACAATGTGAGTGACCAACTATCTAATGAATAATCCTCACTGAACTTACATGTGTATTGTGGAGAGAACGTGCAAATGTCAAGAATTAGCAGAGAGTCTTTTTGATCTAGGTTTTAGAGCAAGATACATTTTACTAAAAGATCCTTGGTCTGAGAAATGGAGTTTTCCTTCTTTTCTTTTTGCTTTTTCTGTTCCACTGATTAGCCAGCTTTGTGATCCTGAGCAAGTAACTGCATCTCTCCCGGGCCTCAAGCCCAACCTCTGCGTAGAGGATGGGATTAGATCATTTCTAAGGGCCCGTCCATCTTGAAGAGTTCGTGAATCAGAGTGTATGTCACATTACTAAAGTTTTTAACACTTCATTAGGACTGAATTCAAGTTTCCAGGATTATTCAGTTTCCCCAAGCAGTTTAAGAATTTAAATGTCTAAGGACTGAGACGTTCCTGAAATAGTAAATTGTGACTCTGTCAAACACACTCCTCATAACATTTATTCCTTCTTGTCAAAAGACTCATTTGACATGACATGCTCTATCTCCAGTCCTACTCAGACTCTTTCATACCCAGATGAAAGAGGGATTAATTGGTAAAGTCTTCAGAAACCTTTTTATGAGAGCATACTGTGAATTTTTCCACAAATTTCTTACAAAAACTTAAGCATCCTGATAACTTACCATAAGCTCTTGTGGAACAGTTTTGGCAATGGTAACCACCAATGAGTCTCCAAGCTGGACTTCAGGGATATTTCCTGTGAATTACTGAGATTGAGTTAACCCCTTACTTCCATCTTCTAAAGCTCTTAAAGTAGCCACTCACTGACCTGCTTCCAATTTCCTTGCCACCTCACTCTTCCCCAGCCTTGTTCTGTCCTGTCTGCTCCACATCACTCTCCTCCTTATGAGGAACCGACCCCTCCCTGTGATCTCAGGTCTCTGACAGATGTAAGGCCTAGAGCAGGTGGATGAAGATCATGGAGAGGACTGGGCCTTCTACGAAGATGGGATCTACAAGTAGATACACATTCAGCTTGAGAAAGAATAAAAATACTTTATTTAGAAGGCTTTAGAATTTACTTAGGATTTATATAGAAGGAAAGGATTTAGACTGGAATCTATTCCATCTTTAAGAGATTGCTGTCTATCTCACTGAAACGATGTGACTGTACTCACTCAATGTGGCTATACTGTTAGCCAGTTTCTCCTCATGGCTATTTCGCTGTAACTGAAAAAAGTTATCATGCCCTTTCCCACTACTGTGTTTCTCCTTTTATGCTTCCCCTTTACCTTAATTACCCACTTCATTTTATTGGAATAAGGTACAACTCAAATGTCACCATCCCAGGGAAATATCCTGCTCCAGCTTCCCCAGTTTGGGGGAGAAAAAAATTGTTAAGTTTCAGTAGCAATTCATGAATAATTTCATTCTGGCACTTAAAACCATGCCTCCAGTTATGTTTACTCATGCACATCTGTGCCTACATAGATTTTAAGCTCCTGAGCAGCGGAAACTTCTAACAAAACTTTGTGCCCTCAGGTTACAATAATAGAAAATAAGTTATCTTATAATTTTGCTTTTTGCTCCACATAATTCTAAAGACTATTTTCAAAAGAATTACTAGTATCTGATACATATACTTAAATATATATGTATATATGAGATATATATATATATATATATATATATAATTTTATACACGAACACATATTTAGCAGGATTCTTTATGTTATTCTAAGCAATACTGGGATTTTTCCCAAAAAGTGATACCAATACTTAATAAATTAATCTGACAGTTTTTATTATAGTGACTTGGAATGCATTTTTCCCCAAGATGCAGTTACTATAGCAAAGGCTCTGAGACTAATTCATTTTGAAAATACTTAGGATATCAGGAGATGTTCATAAGCAGTATCTCAAGACAATATTAAAAAAAAGAATCAATAAGTATATACACAATAAATAAATACACTCATTTATAAATAAAGACACCTATTTTAATTCATTACCAAAAAAGGCAGACATGTTTGCAGTCTTCACACATGTAGAAATAAAACCTCCAATCATCAGGAAAACAGGGTCAGTAGATCATTCTCATATCATCCTATGTAGAAGTCACTCTAAAAAAAGGAGAGAAAGGAAACAACTGCAAAAAAAAAAAAGAAAAGAAAAGAAAAGAAAAGAAAAGGATTCATTTTATTTAGGGTCATAAGGACAAATTTAAAGGGTTTGGGATACCAGGCATATTTTCTTACTGTTCTGTCAATTATTGAGATGGGTATTAAAATCTCTGATTATGATTGTAGACTTCTCCTTACAATTATATTAGTTTTTGCTTCGTGTATTTTGAAGTTCTTTTGTTAGGTACATAAACCCTCAGGGTTGTAATGTTCTGTTGATTAATTGACCACTTTATCATTTTAAAATGACTCTCTTTATCCATGGGAATATTCTTTGTTCTGAAATCTTCTTTGTCAGATTTTCTCTCCCTGGTAATCTTCACACTAGCAGAAGAAAATATCCCACCTAAAGGAACAGTAATTATTTTGCCATCCGGGTCCTTGGCTTCAACTTCATTCAAAGAGATATATTTACTGAATTCTTGATATATTAACATAAGATGTTCAGGAGATGTTTATTTATTAAATGGATGTCAGGATTTGAGTTTTAAAAACGTAATGATGCAGCTAGTTCAAATAAGGAGTGATTCAAGGACTATAGACCTCAAATTGTATCAAAGGATTATTCAGAGACTTGAAGAATCTGAGATCTTCAAAGGATGTTAGATATCCAGCCCTGCCAACTCCTGTTATTTGTGGGAAAACTAATCCTCAGAGGAGGGTCAGGAAGGGCAAACTTTCTTAGTTGATAGAACAGATTATGACAACATGGGGACCAGAAACCCCGTTTCCTGACTCAGAACACTCTTTACATTACATCACCCTATGCCCATGGCTTTATAATCTTCACACCTTTTCTTCAGTTGCTTGTCTTGGAGCAATGGACGGAAGACAAGAATATATACATTGAGAAAAAAAAATTCAAATGAGTTCTAACTTCCCCAAAAGGGTTAGGGTCTCAGGGGCAGCTTCTATAATTTTAAACTCCCATTTATTTGTCCATTCACCAATAATCTTTCATTCACAATTTCCTTAGACAAAATAATGAACTTCAACATAATCTGGATACATTTTCCTATTTTTAACATATACAGGTTTTGTTGTTGTTGATGTTAAAAAATCACAATGGCTTGAACATATTAATCTCTCCAAGAGTATGGATGGACTAAGAACATATAACATACACCTGCAGAGAACATGTATGTTGTTACTAGGATGTTATTAGTGGATACTATAGGAATATTCTGAGCACATCTGACCCACTGTTATCTTCACAATTTCGACAGATAAAGAACCCTGCATTTGAATTAGGAGTCAAAATTTTCTGGGTGGTGTGTATGGACTCTACACATTATCCCAGTATTCTGATGTTGTAGAAAGAGGGCTTTTTTTTTTTTTTTTTTTTTTTTTTTTTAAAGATAACAAAGGTGGGGGCGCCTGGTTGGCTCAGTGGGTTAAGCCGCTGCCTTTGGCTCAGGTCATGATCTCAGGGTCCTGGGATCGAGCCCTGCATCTGGCTCTCTGCTCAGCAGGAAGCCTTCTTCCCTTCCTCTCTCTCTGCCTGCCTCTCTGCCTACTTGTGATCTCTCTCTGTCAAATAAATAAATAAAATCTTTTTAAAAAAAAAGATAACAATGATGAACAGATAATTTCAGAATCTTTTGAGGCAATTCTCATTTCACACTATAATATTAGAGAACAGAGTTTTCTGCACATTAACATTTATTTGATGATTTCAGTATAATTTCTTCAGTCCTCACCCAGTCATCTATTAATTTTACTGGTTAGAGATACTTTGTCTGCCTCAGGCATCACCTAGAATACTAAGGATTTACAAATTTAAATAGCTCTCACCATTAAGGAGGTTAGCATCTTAATGAAGAGAGATTTGTATAAGTAAAGCTTAACTTACACGATGTATGAAGAGGAAAACGGTAATTTTTGCCAGGTTACAGTTAGAGGGGTTTCATTAGTTTTAGACAGAAAGTATAAAGTGTGGTGCAGCAGACACATCTAAACATCCTTCTTCCTTCTTCAGGGACTCTGACTCTCCCCCAGAGCACAACACAAGTATCACAACCGAGGGCCCAAGAAGACCAAAACAATTCTATGGGTTACCACCAATGAAGCAAGCAATCAATATGGTCAAGGGCATATTTGAGGGGATCGAAGCCTTCACAGAGATACACAGATACAGGTCATTTCTTAAAGCACAAATTGAGCCACAGATTTTTGGAGGAAATTGAGAATTGAAATCATACTTTCCATCACTTTCAAAACGAAAATGTCAATTCTTTGGCTCGCCCCTCAGTGCTTTTATCCTCTTGCCTCCTGTCTTAGTCAGCTCGGGCTGCCATCACAAAATACCACAGATGGTTTCGGTGAGGAAAATTTATTTTCTCACAGTTCTGGAGGCTAGACGTCTGGGATCAAGGTGCCGCCAGGGCTGGCTTCTCGTGAGTCCTCTCTTTTCTGGCTTGTAGATGGCTGCCATCTTGCTGTGGCCTCACATGACCTCTTTGTGTGCTTGGAGAAATAGAGAATGGGAGGAAGGAGAGCAAAGAGAGAGACAGGTATCTTCACTGTCTCTTCCTTTTCTCACAAGGAGACCAGTGCTATGGAACTCAGGCTGCACTGCTCACTTCATCTAACTTACCTCCTGAAAGGCCCCATTTCCAAATACAGTCACATCGGGGGTTGGGCTTTAACTTAGGAAGTTTGGCAGGACACAATTCAGTGCTTAACCCCTCTCCACCTGTGTGATCTCACATTTACAACTCCCATTCCTCATAAGCTTTCTACCACAGGAACACGAAATTCTTCAAATTCCCCTAATTTCTTTCAATCTTTCCCCTTCATGCTGTTGTGCATGCTTTGTTTTTGCTCACTTCTCCCTTTTTCTCTGCCTGGTAAACCAACAGTTCAAACTCTTCTTCAAGGCCTTCCCTGACCTTTCCTAGGAAGAACTACTGTGTCTTGTATATAACCTCCAATAATATCACATTATCATGTTAAGTTTTAATTGACCGTGGATGCTTAATACATATTATTTTTGAACATATGAATGATGCCAATATTTTTACAAGATCTCTTAATATTGCTGAACCACAAAGCTAGTTCTCCAGAAAGTTAGAAGTCATCGTTATACAGTCACCTCTTTCCGCCTCCAAATTCAAGGGATTTCTGGAAGGACAGGCGCTCTTGCCTCAGATTTTCAGATAGAAGTTTGAGGAAGTAACTAATTATAAAGATTATTAACATTATATTGATGTTCATATCCCTATCTGATTTCCTGATGGGTCTAATGTATTTTTAAAATAAAAATACTTGAGATAAATCTTGTATACTTGGAGTCAAAATAGTAGTATTATTTAAAATAAAAGGAAAAATGGGAAGCTTGGGTCTCCCTAATGATGTGGGACACCCTCTCCAAGATAATATATTTATCCTTTGCATTCAACTCCTGCTTATTTTCTCCCTGGACTCAGTCCATATACTGCCAGGCCATCAGCTCTAGACTGTGAGTTCCTGTTCTTTATTCACTGCCTCACACCTGCAGTTAATTGTAACACATTGCCTAGATAACTGAAAAATCTAGCTGATACACCTCCCACTAATAATAGGGATTGTGACCTTGACTGAGACCCATGACCTTGGTAATACGGAGTTCACTTAGAACATCTCACTATACTCACAATTTAACTGGTGATTTACCTACATGGAAGATAACGCATTGTCTGAAACAGGTAGCCTGAGCTTAGAAACTTTCAGTTATTAGCTGTATGGCTTCAGGCACAGTTAGTATCTGGTGGCTCAGTTTCCTCACCTATAAAACAGGGACAATGATAGGACCCACCTCTCAGGATCACTGGCAGGATTAAATGAATTAACACATGTAAAATACTTAGTATAGTGCCTAGTCCTTAGTGGGCACCAACCAGGTAAGCACACCTCCACATGAGGGATGTCTTAAAATTTTGTCATTTTTAAGAACCTTTCTACTGGTGCAAGTTTAATTATGGCCCAAAGTAGATGATCTGATCCAATTGCTCTGTTACATAACTTGAGTGAAGTTAAAAAATAATGGGGATGGGGAGGGGAAGCTGTGGAGATAACCAGAACTCTTCAACCCCTAGTCAGTTACTGTTCTTTCAGAGTTGAAGATTATTTATAACAATGCTATTAGAGTGTAAATTTCTTTAAAAGAATAGCATATAATCTAATTTTAAGGCATACACAGTAACCTCACATTTCTAGAAGTACAAGTTATGTGTATATAGAGAGATCAATTCATATGAACACCCTAGGCTGTTAACTTTCAAGAACTGTAACTGGAGTCGTTTTCTGGGTGTAATCTTGAAGCCTGCATACATCCTTGGTCATGGGATCCCTAACCATGGGATCGGTCCTTGGCTTCTAGCTCCAGCTCGGTGGTGATTTGGTGAGATGTCTGTGACAAGTGTAGATAGAACTTTATCTTATTTTTTCTTCCCCCTCTGTCTGCACTGGCAAAACAATGTTATCAAATAGCTTTACTCAGGATGGTCACAAGAAGCTGGGAACATTGTACTTCAGCCTAAATGTTAGCAGCATTCAGCAACAATCTATCTCTACTGCAATTAACAACCACTCATTCTTTTCAGGCGTTCAGGTTGAAGACTTGGGAGTCAATCTTCATTCTTCCTATGCTCATACCTTATATCCAGTTTATTGGAAATACTATGTCTCTGTTTAAAACATAGCCAGAAACCAATGACATCCTGTTACCTCCACTGCCACCTCTGGTCTAAACCATTATACCTCACCTTCATTATTGCAATCCTCTTTTAACTGGTCTCCCAGCTTCCACTCTTACCCGCCTTATGGCCTAGTCTCTGCACTGTAGCCAATATGACCCTTTTAATGATTTCCCCTCCCAGATTCTCATTCTTTGTGATTTGGGTAGGGCTAAAATTATTTAAACTTCAGGGACCGCCAGACTACCAACAGTGTCTCTTAACTCAGAATGCCAGACCCTACCCTTACAGTTTCTTCTGATTGGGTAGGACTGGGGCAAGAGCCTAAGATTTGCATTTCTAACAATTACCCTTTGAAAAACCACTGGTTGAATATATGATACACTTTTTATTAAGTTTCTGTTTCCTTTCCATAAGAATATAAACTCTATGAGGAAGGAATTTTTTTTTCTTATTTCCTACTGATATCTCATGCAAAGACAATACCAGGTATAGTAGCTGCTCGTTAAATACATGTTGAATGACTAAATAAAAATTTCTTATCCTAGTGTTACATCAAAAAATTTCTAACTGTATCTTGCCAGATTTCATATGAAGAAATACAAAGCTAAAAATATTTATATAGTTTAATCCCCTTAGGCAAGAAAACACTGTAAAGCAATTGGACATAGAGACAACTGGGATTTCCTGATATTTGGGAAATTATTAATAATTGACATTATTATCTCACCATTACGGTTAATAACAATAAACATTTGTGGTCTGCTATCAGCTGCTGAACACTTCACCTAAAGCATCTCACAGCAAATTTTGAGGAAGCTAGCGATGTTGCTTCCATTTTATAGATAAGTGCTGTTACACTACAGCCCACTTATCAGTGAACTCCAGGGCTTCCACTTTATCTTTTCCCCCCAATGTGCTCTCCCAATTGGGAGCAACCAAGTAGGGTGTGAAATGGGAGGGGACAGTTTTCTTTCAAGTGTCCAGGCATGTGAAGATCTGAATTAAAATTTGCTGTATTTATTTACCTCTTGTAACACTAAAGACCATCCTAGACTCTCTCCTACTACAATAAAAGTGTAGAGGAATGCATCAGAGCACTAGCGTTCTAGATGCAAATGTTGAACTCTACAGATGTTACAGGAATTTAGTTGTGAAAGATATGGAACACATTTTTCAGCCCCACAGGGTTTGTGGGGCTTGAATTTGCACTATCTTAGAATAGTTTATTCTGTCTGAATGTTCATTCTATCAAACCCTATGCAGTAGCATTACATTTAGGCAAAGAAAATTGAAAGACAAATGATTATGAGTTAATGATTCACTTTCTTTCAAAGAGTGTTAGAACAGGGGTCAGCAAACATTTTCTTAAAGGGCCAGATAGTAAATATTTTAGACTTGCAGTCCATCTAATTCTGCAGTTAGGGAAAGCAAACACAGATTAAACATAAATAATGGGTATGGTTTTGTTTCAGTAAAACTTTATTTACACAACAGGAGTCTGCTCATTGACTATACAGAGTTTGTGGACCCCTATGTTAAATGACTCCAATTTTAATGGGATAAACGAAATGGATGAGATAAATTTCAGGTAAATTTGGCAAATTAACCTCTTTCCTTTTAAAAACTTTTTTTTTTTACTATAGAAATATCCATATTCCTGTACTAACATAATGACTTAAGAAAATGACAAACTCTAGCATGCAAATTAAAACACATTTGGCTTTGTAATAAGCTGAACAACTTAAAAGAATCCTCGTATTTATTTTTTACACAGCACAAATGCAGGTGACACACAGTCCATATTTTCCCACAAAACTTATAAAATTAACAACTGAGAGTCTAAATTCTTATAATCTGCATCGCTCCTAGCTATACACTGTATGGAATCCATTCCACAGCAGCAGAGGAGAACCTTAACTTTAAGCACCAAGCTTCCAGGCATTACTACAAATATCTTCTTTTCATTCCCTAGTACATGCAGTCAAACTGCCTATGAATAAATACCAATTCACTTTAGTTTCAATGGAGAAAGGAAAATAGCTGGGAAGCCAACATTATTCTTAAGTCTAAAAGTGACTCCACCTCTTTACCTTCTATTTTCTTCCATAAACATTTTAACTTTTAATGTAGTTATATTAAAAAGGAACATAAATTTAATTATGAACATAAACCCTTTCAGATTCATCTAACAGTTTAGGATGTTCATAAATCCAGAGGAAAACAAAAAGATGATCTCTAATCTAGTATAATCTGGCAATTTTTATTTAAACTTAAATTTAGAATTTTATAGCAAAGAAATACAGTCTGTGTGTTCAAATTATGATTTAAAAAATCCTTAATTTATGAATATTAAGATACAATGTGAACCCTAATACATTTCATAGAAGTGTGTTTTCTGAAGCAGGATTCAATGGGCATTTTTAGATTTTCCTCACATCAGCCCTATATACCCGAAGATTACTGGATCCACTAAATGGACAATGAAAACTGGTTGAGGCTGCTGCTGAATGCTTCAACAGGAATCTGATACACAGACACAGATTTCATTGTTATAGTCAATGCAACTGAAGTCTTCCTTAAACTGTGCTCCTGATGGGCTGAAGATAGAGTAATGGACTGTTAGTTCTTTAAGCCAAAAATGCATGGATCTACTGTACAAAGGCTTCATTCTCTGCCTGTAGTTAGCAACTTGAGGGCCTTCTGTAGATTCTGCACAGCAGTGCTGACATCTTCATATTGCAAAGCACTGCCAGCATATTTGCAGTATTTCTGGGCTCTAGCAAAGTCCTCTGGAGTTAGACGGATATCCCCTAGAAGAAACACAGAGTCATTAAGATATTTGTAGGAATCTAAAAAGTATCCTGTTAGGTTAGCTAAATGCTTACATTTAAAATTATAGAAAATATTTAAGGTTATATAAAAACATGAAGATTTTTTTCAACCCTAGGTGTAAATATTTAACTAAATATTTTCATGCTTTTCACTTTTTTCCTTATTAACATAAACCATACATATGCCAATACTAATAACTTTTTTGAAAAGATTTTTAATCTGAAGTCAAACTAGAAGCCTATTTTGATAAATTAATAGCAAAAAAATTATAATCTGTGTAAAAAAATGACAGTAGCTTTGGTGTTTATACTAGAATAGTTAAGCCTCTCTTTTCACACACAGACTAAACCATCTGACCCTCATCTGAGCTAGAATATAAATATAATTCTCCGTGAAAAAAAAGAAATAACATTATTTTTAAAAATTACATGTCATTTAGCTTTTTTAGCATGAAAATATTTTTTGTGCCCCCACATAAAAATCTCTAGTTTAATTATCATTAATATAAAATTAAACACATAAACAACCTTTGTAAATTAT
Source organism: Enhydra lutris kenyoni (assembly GCF_002288905.1). Classification (NCBI taxonomy): domain Eukaryota; kingdom Metazoa; phylum Chordata; class Mammalia; order Carnivora; family Mustelidae; genus Enhydra; species Enhydra lutris. The sequence continues at coordinate 35,349,542 of NW_019154101.1, read as the reverse complement.
GTCCAAAATTTATTCTCAGCAAGTTTTCCAGTTACACATATGATTAATATGGGTAGACCCTGACTAAATAATCTGGGTAAAACCAAAAAAACAACTTCACTTAATCTAAAGTTTGAATATATATTTCTCAAGATGAAATTAGAAACTGACTTTGTGTCCTGACTTTTGAAATACCATTTTCTTCAGAATTCTTTATAAGGATATTAAGAACTGATCAGAAGGCTGGGACACAGAATATAATAAACAAACAATATACTTCAAATTCTATTTATATACATACATACATATATGTATGTATGTGTATTTTCAAAGACTTTATTTATTTGACAGACAGATCACAAGTAGGCAGAGAGGCAGGCAGAGAGACAGGAGGAAGGAGGCTCCCCGCTGAGCAGAGAGCCCCATGCGGGGTTGGATCTCATGACCCTGGGATCATGACCTGAGCCGAAGACAGAGGCTCAGATAATATATTTTATATATTATTTTATATTTATTTTTAAAATACTATTTTTTAAAAGATTATTTTTAAATATTTTAAAAATATATTTATAATATATTTTAATTCAGTTTATAAGCATGTACTTATAAACAGACTATCTTTGTTTAGTTGCTTTTAATTTTGCTATTACCTAGGTAAGGATTTCAAAGTAGGTAGTGTCTCTAGGTATCTAGACTCTAAATTCTGATCCAAATCATTATTTTCTAAAATTTTCAAGAGTTCTGAAACAATGCATCCTAAAGTTTCTAGGCCAATGCCAGGTACCTATAAGTACTGAGTAACTTTAATGAATGAAAATAAAAATGCTGTCTGTACATTATTTCCTATATTTTATTTATTTATTTATTATTATTTCCTATATTTTAAGACAGAGTTCATTCAGAATTAAACATCAATGAAATTTCAGATTTTAAGATGATACACATAGATCTACATTACAGTAATTAGACCAGTGTGTTACATAAAAAGTCTTCAAAAAGTTGTTGAGTATTATTAAAGATCATAATGGTTGGTTTTTACTGTTGTGAACTAAGAGGTTATATATTCCAACTTTGACAGACCTTGTTTCAATTTTCCTGCATTTCAGTTTGCTTAAAAAGCAAGAAATACAAATCAATAAACTAGTAAAATGCAATCATTGCAATCACCACATTGCATCACCACTGCAATGCAATCACCACAAATCTTTTAGTATTTTAGTGTCTTGGCATTTGTTACCCATTAAACCTAAAAAAAAAATTATCCTGTTGTTCTGTTGAAACTTTAGTCAGGACACTTTAGGTTTATTTTTTTTATTGAAAATACCTACTAGATTCTTCAACGGTTTTTCCAAATACATTAAGCAAGGTTCCAGTCATGTAAAGCTATACACCCTATCTAGGTGAGGGAGACACCGTTGAAAATAGAGTTTACCCCACTACTCATTTTGTGCTTTAACAGCCTGTCTTCTTATCTCAGGGCAATCTTTAAATATATAGAGCAACTATACAGAATTTATTGGACCTGCTAGAAGAAGTCCCCATGGTTAGAACTCTTATTTTTATAGCATTAACCTTAGCAATGTTTTGCTGACATACCACTCATTTATTAATGAAATGTATATAGTGGAAAGAACTCCATTATCATCTTAGTTTTTATAAACCAAACTTATCCACCAATGATAAAACTATTTTAAAAGACAAATACTTCACTTTTCATGAAATAACAATTTCAATATTCAGAAAAAGTGAATGAAAATATTTTAACAGAAAAATATTAGATATGTAATACATATAGCTTATAAACATGTATGAAATTACGTAACTATCATATAAAATATAACTAGATAATAACCAACTTAAAGACTCAGATACAAAATATAAGTTATAGATTTAAATAGAGATGCTAGATTTATTAATTAAAAATATAAAGAACTTAAAAAGCCATGTCAAATACTTGCGTTTGCTATTCTGTAACACTTCAGGTTTCCCTTCATTTAACAAATATCATCTAATTGGGTGCCTGGGTGGCTCAGTTGGTTAAGTAACTGCCTTCTGCTCAGGTCATGATCCCAGAGTCCCAGGATCCAGTCCCACATTGGGCTCCCAGCTCTATGGGGAGTCTGCTTCTCCCTCTGACCTTCTCCCCTCTCATGCTCTTACTCTCTCTCTCAAATACATAAATAAAATCTTAAAAAAAAAAACAAACCCAAAACCAAATATCATCTAAGAGTCATTAATGATAAGACATGTGATTAAAATTTTAAATTAGGGGCGCCTGGGTGGCTCAGTGGGTTAAAGCCTCTGCCTTCGGCTCAGGTCATGATCTCAGGGTCCTGGGATCGAGCCC
>NW_019154101.1:35282111-35347116 GCF_002288905.1 Enhydra lutris kenyoni | reverse complement strand
GGGTTAAAGCCTCTGCCTTCGGCTCAGGTCATGATCCCAGGGTCCTGGGATCGAGCCCTGCATCGGGCTCTCTGCTCGGCGGGGAGCCTGCTTCCCTCTCTCTCTGCCTGCCTCTCTGCCTACTTGTGATCTCTGTCTGTCAAATAAATAAATAAAATCTTTGAAAACTAGATAAATGGAAAATACATAAAAGGAGAAGAGAACAACTGTTCAATTTCAGTATATACAAAATAGTAAATACTGCTTAGTGCACCCAAATAAAAGCTGTTTTTTTATATTATTAAAATTTACTAGAGGCCATATCAGACAGACCAAAGAGCACACAGTGGACCTAAAAGGTGTCTGAAGGATTAAAGAGGTTGTCTAAAAGAATCTCTTTTCTGAACTCTAAGCTCAGTACAGTTGCCGATGACTTCAGAGAAGACTCCTCATCACAGGGCTGCTTTTCTCCTCTATAAGCAGTACAAGAAGGCAGAAGACAGCTAGAGCTATTAGTCAAGTTCCCATTCACAGCAGAAAGAGCCTGGGTCAGCACTGGATCAAAGATAACCCTTTTTGGTTTTAAGAGAAATCCTTGCACATTCAGTAGACATAAGCATCCATTTCTAAGACTGATTTACCTAATGTCATGATAGATCACAAAATACTTAATTTTAAAAATTCCAAAATGGGTCTTTTGAGATTCCTACTTACCTAGGTAATTTTAAAAATTCATGTCAGGAACCTTGGATATCTGATCCTAGTGTACTCTACTGTCCTCTGACTTGAATGGAAAGCATGGGCAGAATCTTTGGGGAATCACCTGATATGCAGTAAATCTTGTAGGTAAAGATAAAGCTCAGTACAGAACCCTTATATCCAGGCATTACCAAGATATGTTCCCTAGAAATGGCAACACTAGAATGAATAGAGGTAGAATTTGATTAGGTCAGGCGCTGTGCTAAATACTTTTCAGATATTCCATTTAATTCTCAAAAAAAATTCATGAGGTAAGTGGTTATTCATACTATAATACTATATAGAGAGATGTAAGTTAAAAAAGGAAATGTTCTCCTTCAAGTAATTTCATTCTCCTTTCCACAGTAAGCCACAAATTCACTACAGAAATGTTTAACATATTAATATTAACACACATACACTATGGGTATTAAAGGTGATAAGTACTAAGCACTAAAGAGAAAAATCTAACAGGAAAAGGATTCAGGGAGTATTTATTAGAGGTGGTGGTAAAGAGACAGTGATGGTTATGAAACTATTAGTTCTGATCTGAGTATTATCTAGAATTTTTCAATGTACTTAAACATATACATCCATGCAGGAAGATGATTTTAGTATTTTTTTCCTAAATAGGGTCATACTATACATAATGTTTTGCAACCTGTTTTTCGTTTTTGTTTTTAACTTAATATGCTTAGGAGATCTTTTCATGTCAGGTACTATATTATGTGTGTGTGTGTGTGTGTGTGTGTGTGTGTGTATTTTAATATCTCCTCAGCATTCCATATGATGAATGAACCATAATATCCCAATAAGCACTTAAAAGATTATTTTCCACTATTATGATGATGTTGAAATAAAAGATCCTTGTAAATTTTGTGCCCATGTCTGAGTATTTTCTTAAGATGATGGAAAATAGCAGGTTCAAAAAAATTACATTTGCAATTCTGACAGTGACATAATACTGCTGAAAAAAACTTTACTAATGTACATTTCCCACCAACAGCATGCGAGAGTCATTCCTTAGGTCTTCAATGACACTATAGATTATTGATCCTTTAAAATATTTTTTTATCTATTGACATAAGCCCAAATCATTCTAATTCTCAACTTCCCTAATTAATAATATGGTTGGGAAAACTTTCATGTGTTCACTGCATACCTGCATTACTGATAATATTCTCTGCCTGTTTTTTCCTACCGAATTGAGTTTCAGTTACTCATTTGTAGGAGCTCTTTATATATGCTCTGGACATTACTTCTTTATTTTTAAATCTCAATTTCTCCTGGTCTACTAGTTGCATTCTAACAATGTAATGGGGAAGGAGTATTCTGTGGTATGAATTTATCATTTTTCATTTGTCAAACCTGTTAAGATACAACTAAATCAGATACAAGTATTGAGAGATAGTATCTAATATATATTTTTTTCTCATAACCAATTTTTCTTTATTTTTTTTAAAGATCCTATTTGAGAGAGAAAGAGAGAAAGAATGAATGGGGAGAGAGGCAGAGGGAGACGCAGACTCCACACTGAGCAGGGAGCCCAATGCAGGGCTTGATCCCAGAACCCTAAGATCATGACTCCAGCTGAAGTCAGACACTTAACTGACGGAGCCACCCAGGTGCCCTCTGGATAACCAATTGTTCTAACATCACTTTTGAATATATATTCTTGCCACACTGATCCAAACGCCACATTTATCATTAACTTAATTCCTATAACATGTGGTCTACTTTCCAGAGTCCCTACTCTATTTCACTGATCTATCTATTTCAGATATTTTCACATCAGATTTTAGGTGGATCTTTTAAAATTAGGTGGGACTCCATAGGGGAGTCTGGAAACCAAGTTTAACAAAGAAACATAGTATCCATTGGGCAGGTTATTTGGCCTGTCTACTGATAAGATAAATATTTTCCACTATGTTCTTGGGTAATTTGCCAGTTTGTAACAGGTTTCTTTTTGTTTTTGTTTTCAACTATGGTCAGTTCCTCTTTTTGGATAATCTAATCATTTAGTATAGATAAGGAAGATCATAATCATAAGACATGGTAATTTTGGACTAAAGTAATCTAGTATCAGCTTCCTGATAGTTTTAGCTATATGTTTGTGCCACTATATCCAGCAGTATACCACAAAAAAGGAACTGTAAAAAAAAAGGGGGAGAGGAAATGCCTTCAGATTTAGATATTTTTGATAATATGAAACAATCTTGGTTCACTGGAGAATCTAGTGAAAACAGATATTCAAAGAAATGTGTAAACATTCCACTATACAATACGTTTAAGGCATAATTAGAAAACAACACCCAAAACAAGAGATACAATATGTCTCAAAAAACCAGTCAGCTGACTTACCCTGGGAAACTGTACTGAACAGCGCAGGATCAACAGCCGGAACAGTCTGTGGAGTAGGCTGGATAGTGTTACTTGCTACACCTGCATCAGAAAACCACAAATGGGCATAAGAATTATACCTCTTAATTATACACTAGGAAAATATTTAAAGGATCATGAAGGAATTTTCATTTCCTAATTACTTTTTTGAAATCTTAATGAATTTTAATCTGACATACTTATTTGATGTTGGAGGCTGGTAAAGAAAATATGCAGGAAAATATATTCTGAGTGTTTACATACACACATATCTAATGTAGACGGTGGCATGTCTGCATACTATACTATTTCATGCATTTTTCACTTAGTAATTCTCAATTAATGTTATATATACACATGTGTATATATACATATATATATACACAAATTCATTTATAGAAAAAGTTAAAGAAGTGTAACTCCAAAGTCAGGTGACACACAAGTTTTAAATTGACCAATTCAATGACTATCTTTTGCTTGATTTTGGTAAGTGCTAACCAAATATACTAAAGGATCACCATCCAACATTAACTGTCCCCTCAAAACTTACTTTTAAAAAGACATAATTAGGGGCGCCTGGGTGGCTCAGTGGGTTAAGCCGCTGCCTTCGGCTCAGGTCATGATCTCAGGGTCCTGGGATCGAGCCCCGCATCGGGCTCTCTGCTCAGCAGGGAGCCTGCTTCCTCCTCTCTCTCTCTACCTGCCTCTCTGCCTGCTTGTGATCTCTCTCTGTCAAATAAATAAATAAAATCTTTAAAAAGACATAATTACATTTAAAAAAAAAATGGAATGCAAGATTTGAGAGGGATCTTCAGAGACTACCTAGTCAAGCCTAGTGCTTTGAAGGAGCTGTGCCTAAACCATAAGTAGGTGATGATATATTTCTCATATAATGTTAAAAAAAAAAAAAAAAGTAAGTCTACAACCTGCTCACAGATCATTCTAGATATCAAGCCATCCCTTGCTAAGTAATTTGTGTTTCTGCCTAAATTAAAATTTTCGAACAAATCTCTTTCTCTATAGAAAAGGAGTATTTTTATTGACCAGTGTATTGCATTAACTTTTAAATGCTTATTAGTACATCTTCATATAATTAATTAAGTAGGCACTATTAATTAACAAGAACAAAACAGAATATGCAGGGAGAAAATTCAGTTATGTAGTAAAATTTTATTTGAGCAATATTAAAAAAATAAGTAGTCTGTATTTTATCAAGAACTTCTCTGGTCACAGTCATTCAACTAAGGCTTGAACTGACAGCACAGGCTGCTAAACACGCCTCAAGCAGCAGTAAGAAGATGCTGCTTCCATCTGTCTTGATGCACATGAGCCAAGGCCTGTCCTTTCGGCAGCCATCATGACATGTTCCCATGGGGGCCTAGTGTACAGGCCCAACATAAGCTCATAAATACTTGTTATATTAGTAAAAGTGGCTCTTAGTTAATGTTATTCATTTATTTTTTTAAGATGCCCAAATCTGTTTTTCTTTCTTTCTGGATCTGGAAAGGTCTCATTTGTCAATTCACAAGTGGACAGCAGCTCCGAAGACTGCAATATGTTGGGAGTGATGTGACCATAAAAACATTCATGTGGAAGAGTAGAACTGTGTTGGAAATTTCTTCCTTTCTATTATTTAACAAAAAAGAAGTGTCAACAAATAACTTCTGGCTAACTTTCAAGAAGATGGTTACATAGCTCATTAAATGGGATTAATACACATTCAAGAATTAAACATTACAATATTTCTAATTAAGTGTCGCATTTAAATTGTTCTATAGTCTACATAGTCTGGGAATTTTAAAAAGGAAGAAATGGGTGTTGGTTAAAAAACTAGAGAAGATTATCCAGAACTATAATTAAAAAAGAACCCTTAAGGGAGTAGCATTTGGAGAGGCAGAGAAAAAGGGAGAAAGCCACACTATCTACAAGGAACACTATAAGCAAAGTCAAGAAAATAGGAGGACTGGGCTGAGTAAAACCTCAGTATAATATCAATGGAAAAGAGCGCTGACAGAAATGGTCAAGACAAAATATTAACAACTTTGGAAACTGTATAGCAGGAAAACTCAAATGCAGTACTTCTCATACATAAAAGAACAATAGAAGAGCTAAGTTTTTGATCTACATATGATAAGCTGCATTTATAATCAAAAGGCCAGCATTAATTATAACATAATTCTAATATTTAACCTATTTAGGTTTATTACCGATATCTTCTTCCTCAATATTTATAGGCTGTAGAAAGCATGCGTTTCAAGAGAAAGGACAAACCGTCCATCCGATCATCCACAGTGGCTAAAGCACAGAGGCCAACACTCTGCCTGCTTCAACAATCGCTCTCGCTGCCCTCCTCGCAGCCCCTGTGCTTTTTTGTGGAAGAACTAAAAACCGTATATTAGTACATACTATTCTTTTCAGCTATCTTGAGGATTTCCCTTTGATAAAAGTGCATCCTGGATCTTTATATGAGGGAAAGTAAATCAATCTTAAAGTGAAAAAGAGGGGAAACATCTGCTATATTTATAAACTAAAAATGTTATTTCATTTGCTATTAGCCAACTGAGAGCCTATTTTTTTAAACTGTTTTAAATATAATAGGAAAAAGTAGATGGTTACATAGCCCATGTTTTAAATGTAATAGAAATAAAAATCTGCCAGCTAAGAGGAGATTCCAGTATCTCAAACCAATTTTAAGGGGCAAAATATTGTGACAAAAGTAGATTCTGATTTAACAGAGATTTAGTTTCTTGGAGGAAGAGACACAGAAAGGAGGTGCCAAAAACATGAAATCAGAAAGATGTGGGTTCAAATTCTAGTTCTGTCACTAATAAATATGTTTATGTGCTTATTTTCATGGGATAACTGCTTAATTTCTTTCCAGTGTGTAAATCAGGGATAGCAATATCTAATATAGTTAATACAGTTGCTTAAAATTAATTTATAAAATAGCTATGATAATTTTGTAAATGCTAAGCCTGTAAGAGTGTACATAAAGTAAAAGACAGGACCTCACCCTAAAGAAGTTCCAAGGTTTTTGGTTTTATGTGCTCACTCAGAGGAACAAAAAAGAAAAAAAAAAAAAACACAACAAGGCTCAAGCCAGAGTTAGCTGGAGCAAGATGAACTGTTCATGCCAGAAAACTTTCTAATAGAAGACTATCTCCTCAATATCTAAGTCTATATATGTCAAGGATATTCTAAACAGGACATACTGTCTGTTAGTGTGAACATATGAAACTACTAAGATGTTATCACTTATATAAAAATAGCAATTTCTTATTTTTTCACCCGAATACAGCCCTCCCAGAAGTAAGCTTTCTCTCTTCTATATACACACTGTATAACTATATATAAAATATATGTATGTATGTGCTTGTATCAGAATTTTGCCCTACGATATGTTGTCTAACATGGTAGTGCTTTTAGGCAACTTTTTTTTAAGGTCAATATCCTATCCCCAAAGGTGACACTTCCCTTGATTCACAAAATGATTTTAAGTGTTCATTAGCTTGCTCTTAAATACCCTGTATTTGGCACAGAGATAGGAAGGAAGAGAAAAAAAGGAAAAGGAAGCTAATTTGCTGAACACTGATTTTGTGATTAGGCACAGTTAGTAGTGAATTTTCAAACTTTTTCTCTAATAATTAAAATCACCATGAGAATATGATTTAATTTCATTTTAGAAAGAGGCAAAACCTAGGCTGAGAGGCTGCATAACATTTGAGTTTGTGGTTTAGAAAGGAGCAGGAACTAATAACTAATACTGTTTCACTTCAAAGTACATTTTATTCTCACTTTGCCCTTCTATAAATATGGTGTGTCAGAGGCTCCTGTTAGTGTTTAAATTCACTAGAAGAGAGTAGTATTTATCCAAGGCAAATGCATCTAAGTAGCTGGTATTGCTTATATTAATCTACACTGGAAATACTGAATATTTCTATAAGAAAATAAAATATAATAGTGTTCTGTGAAATTTTACTTACAAAACAAACTCAAATTGGTTTGTCTAATAAACTCATCATACAGACCATAAAGCAAAGCAAAGTCAGAGTAAAATATATAGAATGATGACACAAAAGAGATCAGTGTTAAAATAATCACATTCATCAATATTCTTCAAGACAAAAATAATAGTCATATTTGTAGATAATACAAAGTTAAAGGTTTGAAAATAGGAGGAAAGAAACTAATAAAAACTGGTGCTATGGTAGTCAAGTAGAAAACTTAAATGCTATTCAACTCATGCAAAATGACCTAAACTGAGGCTGAAAATTTCAAAGTCAGTAATGGTGTGGTACTTAATAGAAACCTTAGAAATTTTCATCCTATGAATTAAATATTTTGAAATGTTTGTACAGTTTACTACCACAGATTACATTTATGCTGAGATAAAAGAAATATTTTAAGAACAATTTTTGGAAAAACTTCAAGATGCAAATTATGGCTTTAAATGCCCTTCTATTTGAAGGTAAGGGCAACACTTTGTCAATAATACAAATAAATGGAACAGTATCTGTAGTTTTAAAAATTATCTTTTATTTACTGACACCGACTCATTACTAGAAACTAGTGTTGTTAGATCTTTTCCATGAGAAACAGACATACAATGCTGATTTATTCAAAGTAGCTATCACTTCCCTTTTTTCCTTCAGTCAAGTGTTTATAATATTAACCCACACCCACACCCCTTCTTTACAGTTGTCTGTGATTCCACTGCTACTGAGATTGTGTGCCTCAATGTCTGCTCCCTTCATTAATAGTATCTACGTTGAGGGCAGAGATTGGGTCCTAAGGAAATAAGGCAAGAAAAATCAAATCTTGCTGACACAGTGGGACACTGATCAAAACATACTATAATAGAAGACCCGCATACCTCAGGGCTACTCTTGAACAGTGAAGGGCAAGGTAACAGACGGGAAGAAAGAGAAAATAGCACCACACATGAAAAGCACAGAAGCTATTCTTAGTAAAAAAATATAAAGTTTATAGTAATGTTTGTAAATGTTTGGTCACTTCTCAAAAAAACAAAAGGACAATTAACATTCAAACTTCAACAAAAAGGATGTAACATCGTTTTGTGGGCTCAAATAGAATTTAAAGATCTTACCATACTTTATGACCATCATGCTTAGGCATAAACACACTATAAAGTGTGGTCCTCATTTATGAAAGGAGAGTTCAAAACTTGTTAAGCTTTAATTTCCTACCTGTGCTGTGAGGCACTTCTGCCGGCGTGTTAGCAGGAGCGTGCGCACCGGGAGGAATCTGAATTCCAGTGAAGCTGCTTGACGGCATGCTGCTTGGATCATAAGCCGAAGATGATGGCTGAGGTGGCTGAGTTGGCAGGGATGTTGCTCCAGCATCTTCATTTTCTTCAACGTCTACTGTATAATATATATGTACAGTTAAACTAGGTATTTTGAAAGAAAAACGCCAAACATTCTTATTTTGCTATACAGACATGACAAACAGATGTTTGGATGCAATTCTATTTAATGCAATTGATAAGTAGGCTCTAGCTCTTAAAATAATAGTTTTAATTGTTTTCTTTCCTTAAATCACTTAATTGTGCCTGACAATATGATTGTCACTTCAAGGTAACACTTTATAATTCTATAAAATCTTTTCTTTAAGCTTATGATAAATGATATTTTTGGCAAAACATGTCACATTTATACTATCCATAGCCTATTTTTCTGACAGCTGCCCTTCACTCTATTCATCATTCAACTAGCCATTAAATGATTACCTGTGTGTCTGCTGTTCAAAGTATTAGGTTAATCAACAAAAACAAAGGAATGAGATTTCACAGAGCTACCTGCACAGAAAGGAATAATAAGAGAATTTGTGTAGAATCCCTTCTCGGCCTTTTGGCTAAGATTAAGTGTAGAGACTTTGTGTTTTTAAGTTCTGAAATTCAGACTTAAAATATACTATCTTATTAGCTGAATTTGAAAGCTACTCTGGGAAAATTAAATAGTGACAGTCTATTTAAAATGACAGTCATTTTTGGGAATCCTCATAAATTAAAATGTAAGTGAGAGCAAGAGATTTCCGAAATCAATTTATTTCCCATCAAATTTTTAAATAAGTTTTTTTGTTTGATCATAATATATTATATATTCAATGTGGATAATTTTAATCAACCAAAAAAAACCTACCTATTCCGAGATACACATTTTACTAAGTAACCTTGTAGATGTATTTATACTTTATACACACTAAAATAATTTTCTCCTCCTGGGAAGGAGCCCCTCCCTCTAGTTTTTAAAGGCATTAGAAAGTGACTAAAAGCTGGTAGAAACTAGAGTAAAGATGGCCCTTTGGAGAGAAAAATCTCACCAGGTAAGGTTTGTTTTCATGTGGGTTTTCACCTGCACGCACTCAACAATCTGTGCAAAAGAAAGAGTTGCAGAGAAGTGAGCCTTGAAATGTGTGTATAAACCCCCACTAAATACTGTATGACCCTGAACTATGCATGCACACTCCAGGAAAATTCTAGAGGCTCCTGGTGAGAGCAATAGACTTAAAGCTGAAAGAAAGACAGGCAGTGTTTGAGTTCAGGCATGTTAACTTCCTGCTAGAACAAGAACAAAGAACTTGGAAGAGGAAGATGAGAAAATGCAGGGGAGCTACAAGATGTTATCAACAATAAAAATTAATAGAAACAGGGGGGGGGGGGGGGGAAAGATGATTCTCAAATGACCTAGATATCAAAATTAGCAAAAAAAATCACATTAAAGCGGGTACTATAAATATGTTCAAGGACTTAGAGAAAATTGTAGTCATAATGAATGAAAGAGGAAAAACTAGTGGGACCTGGGTGGCTCAGTTGGTTAAGCAACTGGCTTCGGCTCAGGTCACAATCCTGGAGTCCTGGAATCAAGTCCCACATTAGACTCCCTGCTTGGTGGGGAGTCTTCTTTTCCCTCTGACCTCTCCCTTCTCATGCTCTCTCTCTCTCCTCGCAAATAAATAAAATCTCAAAAAAAAAAAAAAAAAAAATCTTAAAAAAAAAGAAAGAAAGAGGAAAAACTCACCGGGGGCGGGGACTGTAAGAGGAGACAAAAACAGATGGGACTAACAGAAGACAAATGATAAAAATAACAGAATAAATCTAGGATTAGCAATAATTACATTAAATGGACCAAACACTATTTTGAAGGCTGATGTTGATAGACTAAACAAACATATGAACAAAACCCAAATCAAGAAACACCTATATGCTTTAAGACTCATATGCTTACAGTAAAAGGATAAACTATTAATTACCAAGCAGACAAAAGCTGAAGTAGCTAAATCCAGTAACAGACACGTTAACTGTCTCTCTTTGCAGATAACATGGTTATCTACAAAGAAACTCCCAAGAAATCTATAAAACCACCACCAGAATAGGTTAATTTAGCAAGGTTGTGCAATACAACATCATTATACAAAAATCAATTATATTTCATACACTAAAAGTAAACAAGGAAATGAAAAAATGTCAAATACTTGGAAACAAATTCTAACCAAAGAGGCACAAAATCTCTACTTTGAAAAATACAAAATACTGTCGATACAAATTAATGAAGGCTTAATAAATGGAAAGATACACCATATTCATGTAATGAAAGACTCAATTTTGTTAAGGTATCCATTCTCCCCAAATTGATCTATAAATTCAGCGCAGTATCAAACCTAAGTTCAGCTGTTTTTTATTTTAATAGAAACTGAAAAACCTACTCCAAATTTATGTTGAAATCAAAGGCATAGAATAGCTAAGAACATCTTGAGAAAGAAGAGAAGAGTTGGAGAACTTATGCCACCTGACTCCAAGGTTTATTGTAAAAAGGTGGAGGGCCGTGTGCCATTGGTACCAACCAGAAAAACATACCAACGTAACTGAAAAGAATCCAGAAACAGAATCACATTTAAAAGGTTAATTGAATTTTTGACAGAGGAACCGAAGAAATTCAACAAGGAAAGGAAAATGCTTAACAAATGGTGCTGGAATAACGGGCTATCCTTATGGAGGAAAGAATCCTGAATCCAGCCTACCTCACACTGTATGCATGAAAAAATTTAAGGTCTTTCACAAACAAAAGTAACAGCTCCAATGATAAGTCTTCAGGATTAAAAATATGAAAGAATTTTTAAGGTAGAGATAGATAAAGATCTCATAAGACATAAGAAGTAGCCATAAAAATTTTAAAATTATAAACTACATTTTGCCAGGATTAAAGATTTTTGGTAATTAAAAGGAGGTAAGAAAACAAGTAGGGAAGCAATAGAATGGTAATAAATATTTTTAAAACATGCATCTAACAAAGAACTTCTATGCATAATTTGTAAATAATTCAATAATAAAATGACAGACAACCCATGAAAAACGGGCAAGTTTGTTAATGGTCACAGTAGTACTCACAACAACTGAAAGGTAGAAACCACCAAAATGTTCTTCAATGGATGAATAAATACAATGTGTATAGGCATACAATGGAATATTAATCAGCCTTTGGGAAGAAATTCTAAAACATCTTGTAACATGGATGAACCCTGAAGACATTACAATAAATGAAATAAGCCAGTCACAAAAGGACCGATACTGTCTGATTCCACGTACATGAGGTACCTAGAGACAAAGACAGAAAACAGAACAGTGGTGAACAGAGGCTAGGAATGGATAGGGTAAAGGGGACTTATAGTTTAATGGGTATAGAGTTTCAATTTGAGAAGATAAAAATATTCTGGAGTTAGATGGTGGTGACAGGCTGAATAATATGAATGTGCTTTTTATGACACTGAGCTGTACATTTAAATGATTAAAGTAGTAAACTTTGTTATGTATAATTTACCACAACAAAAAAGAATGGGCAAAAGATTTAAACAGACACTTCACAAATAAATATATATGAACATCCAGTAAACACATATAACAGAGTTCAGTATCATTTAGCCATTGGGGGAAAAATGCTAATTAAATCACAATGAAGAACCACTATATATGGATCAGAATGGCTAAATTTAAAAATACTGACAATACAAGGTGCTAGCAAGGATACAAAGGGACAGAAACTCTAATGCATGGCTGATGAAAGTATAAATGGTACACTGACTTTAGAATATATATATATATATATATATATATATATATACACACACACACACAACCCAACAATTTTATTCTAGTTATTGACCCAGCACGAAGAAACACATGCTACCTCTTTACATATAATGTGAAGTATGTCTAAAAACCAAATGCATTTAAATGTCAAGTAGCTTAATTCATCATAACCTCAAACTAGAAACAGCCACAATATTCATTGGCAGATGAGCTGATAAATTATGGCATCCATACTACAAAATACTACTCAGCAGTAAAAAAGAGTGGACTATTGCTACACAAGACACCAATGAATCTCACAGATACAGTGTTGAAAGGGTGCAAAACACCACCGTGGGATTCCATTTACACAATGTTCTCAATCAGACAGAACTAATTTTTTATTAAACAAACAACTAAATCAGTTGTTTCTCAAGGTGGGAATGGACTGGGAAAGAGTATGAGGTAATTTTGGGGGGTAATGGAAATGTTTTTTATTTAGAGGGTGTGCGTGTCAAAAGTCACTGAGTCACTGAATTATATACTAAGCAAACAGTAAACTTTAATTTGTATCAGTAGATGTTAAAGACAGTGGGGTAATTTTTTATTAAAAACAGGGTATTTACATGGTCTCAAAGGGACTTATTCCCCAGTAACTTATTAGTAACACAAACAGCTTATTAATATCAAAGGGAAAATCATTTTAAAGTGTAATAACCCAGAAAATACCACATTACTTGAGTGATCAGTTAATATCACCAATATTTCACCAATATTATACAACCTTCCAATGTTGACATAGGAGACAATCTCATCCTGGTGTATTTCTGCTAAGCATGTATAACTGTAATCTAATTATGAGGCAACATCAGGCAAACCCAAATTGAGGGACACTCTATAACTAACCTGTACTCTTCAAAACCACTGGGTCAAGAAACACCTAGAAAGGCTGAAGGACCATTCCAGGTTAAAGATAACTAAGGAGACATGAAAGACAGATGCAGTGGTTAATCCTGGACTAGAGCCACAAAGGAGATTATTAAATCAACTGAACAGATTTGAATGAAGTACTGAGAAGCAAAAGAGCATATCTTCAACTCATTTTCAAATACTTCAGAAAGTGTATATATGTAAAATTATATCTTTTTTGTAGAGCCATAAACCATTTCTGAGGAAGTACTGTAAAAAGCTATGACATGAACACTAGATTAGGGAACTTTAAGATTACATTTTAGATGACTAATATATTGGCTTATTTTATATCTCCTATGTTCTCCAATTACAGGTCTTAATTAGCAGCAAATATTTACTGAGACTAAAAAATGTTGAAGTTAACTGTATCTTAGGGTTTCCCCAAAGAGGGAAATTTTAAATTAGTAGAAATATGATAAAAGATATTATTTTTTTATTGAATATAGGTTAATAACAACCACTTAAAAATAGCATCATTTTGCAGATACTGAGTTGACAGACATGCAAACCTAGAGTTTGAATGTTAACACAGTTCCCTTCAGTTGAGCCTTATTTTTTTCCTGGAACACTGTTTTTGTACTAATCATATGGTTTCCTTATGTACTTTTTGATAATATGACTTAATTGCACACAGCAGTATTTTCAGAAGTATCTTTCCCTTTTTTCTTACTCTAAGGTGTAGTATCCATTATTTTTATGGTTTTACTAGAAATTTAATTCCAGAATAACAGAGAATTAGACTTTTGTTAAACATAATACATTTTACCCCTAGAGTTAATTTAAGAACACAAGAGAATATAACAGTATACTCGGAAAAGAAGAATCAAGGTTTTGAAGAAGACTTTTCTCTTACACATTCAGATTTAAGGACATAAACCATTTAAGAGCCATAAACCATTTCTTTTTTTTTTTTCTTAAAGATTTTATTTATTTATTTATTTATTTGAGAGAATGAGTGAGAGAGAGCATGAGAGAGGAGAAGGTCAGAGGGAGAAGCAGACTCCCCAAGGAGCTGAGAGCCCAATGCGGGACTCGATCCTGGAAGTCCGGGATCATGACCTGAACCGAAGGCAGTTGCTCAACCAACTGAGCCACCCAGACGCCCCCATAAACCATTTCTGAGCAGACACTGTTAGATGTTATGACATTAACACTTGATTAAATTATCAGGTTACATTTTGTTCTTTTGAAAAAGCATACAGTGAAAATATTCTCCTTTATATTTTAAAGGATTATTGGTATTCTATAACTCCCAATTTTCTACTTAGAGGCTCTATAAAAACTGAATAAAAATAATGAAAGAAATTATAAGCTCCATGTAAGCTTAATTTTTGGAAAACATAACAAAAGTTATATATATCTAATTATCTAGTAAGTTAGTATTTTTTTTTTCATTTTAAAGATTTTATTTATTTATTTGTCAGAGAGAGAGAGGGAGAGAGAGCAAGCACAGGCAGACAGAATGGCAGGCAGAAGCAGAGGGAGAAGCAGGCTCCCTGATGAGCAAGGAGCCCGATGTGGGACTCGATCCCCGGACGCTGGGATCATGACCTGAGCCGAAGGCAGCTGCTTAACCAACTGAGCCACCCAGGCGTCCCTAGTAAGTTAGTATTATAAAAAGCCTAAAACAACCATATCACAACAGAAGAGTTCATGATAATTATTAAAATGTATACTTTCAAGGACATGAGTTGAAAATGTTAGTATTAGAAGTCACTGAAAGAATATCTAGAAAAAATAACACTGATTCTTTATTAGGCATATTAATATATCTAAAATGAGGGGTGCCTGGGTGGCTCAGTGGGTTAAGCCTCTGTCATGGGCTCAGGTCATGATCTCAGGGTCCTGGGATCGAGCCCCACATCGGGCTCTCTGCTCAGCAGGGGGCCTGCTTCCTCCTCTCTCTCTGCCTGCCTCTCTGCCTACTTGTGATCTCTGTCAAATAAATAAATAAAATCTTTAAAAAATACATATATATCTAAAATGACACATCTGAAATGCTACTAAAGCCAAATATGTTTAAAACAAAAAAATATTATTTGCATGGTGTATTTAAGAATATATGTATAACCACATACAAGAAGTATCTCCCAAATCAGATGTTAGAAGGTAATGATAAGTACAACATGATTATATTTACTACAAATACGTGTGTGTAAAGGTTACTTAAATATCATCAGGTAATAGAAGTGGTTCAGCTTCAATTTCCAATTTAATGTAATTACTGAATGTGAAGAAATGTTTCATCTTTGGCCTTAGTTCTTAAACTATCCATCCTCCCTGGGTG
Organism: Enhydra lutris kenyoni; assembly: GCF_002288905.1. Taxonomy (NCBI): domain Eukaryota; kingdom Metazoa; phylum Chordata; class Mammalia; order Carnivora; family Mustelidae; genus Enhydra; species Enhydra lutris. The sequence continues at coordinate 35,331,676 of NW_019154101.1, read as the reverse complement.
AAGAAACATTTTACTTTGGCTTCATCTCTTGCTTTTAGGTTGACAACTCCAAAGTTCTTTTAGCCCAGAATTTTCTCCTGCAATCTTTAGATGAGTATGTAATTGGCAGCTGGGAGTTCTGCATGTAGTAATCAAATGAGCATCTCAGTATCTTTTCTTGATTTTTTCCCAGCAAACCTGCAACCTTGTATTAGTCATTTCTTTGAAAGGCTGGAAACTTAGGGATCATCATCCATTTCCTCCCTCATTAAAGTGTTCTAAGTTCTACTGATTACATTTCCTTCTCTTTATCCCCATGTCAATATCTCACCCAGGCTTTTGTTTTTTTATAATTTAGATCACTAATAGCCCCTGAATTCTTCTCACAATCTGCAGAATTATCTTTCTCCAATTCACTCTCAAAAATCACCCCCCCCCCACACACAGATTTTACAGTCTTAGCCAGATCTCAATCTGCCTCCCTGCTGCTTTTGAAGTGTTTTTGTTTTGCTTTGTTTTAAAAAATTTGTACCATCCTTCCTTTTCATTTACCCAACTTAATTCAACTTCTCTTTTGAGACTTAGCTCAGGCACAATCTCTTATTACCATTTACTATAACTGCTTATTAAAACTTTTGTACCCCGTGAAGATGTAAGCTCTTATAAGGATCATGTCTTTTATTCATTCCTGGTACCCGGAAATGCTGACAAAATGACATAAAAAAATAAGTTTCTTTAAAAATGAATGAAAAATAATTACATTTTAAAAATGCAAGAACAAGGATATGTCCTGGGAAGTGGGAGTTCATTCCAAATTTAGGTCTCTAAATCATATCTGAAGCACAGAAATGTACCCTGTAATATTGGTACTATGGTCTCACAAGAATGTGAAATTAATAGTTTTAATGACTGGCTGAGAAATTTTCTTGTAAAACTGGTTGAAAGGAAAAAATTCATCTGCTTAAATGCAGAACAAAGCACAGACTTTAGAATTAGAAGGTCTGGGTTCAACTCCTGAGTTTCATTAACTAGTTATTAGAACTTGAACAGAAAATGCCCAGCTACCTTCAAAAGCTATGAGAACTAAATTAGCTAATATATGTAAAATATTTAGCACAATGCCCGATAATACCGAGCGTTCCATAAATAACAAATATTAACATAAACTATGAAAGTACTTTATTAAGTGCTACATATTTTATAAGACTTCATATACATACATAAAATAGTTCTGCAGAAATTCAGACAAAGGAGAAAACATCACAGATAGGCAGGATTCAGATAGGTAAAAAAAGATAAGCAATTTAGGAGGGAGGAATGGTTTTATAGTTAAAGAAAGAGATGAAGGTCTCTATTCATCCAGCTCTTAACATCTATGACTATAATAAAGAGAACATATAGGTGCTATGAAATGAACTGTGTCCCCGCAAAACTCATATGATCAAGCCCTAATCACCAATTTGACTATATTTGGAGATAAGCTCTTCAGAAGGTAACTAAGGTTAAATGAGTCATTAGAGTAGAGTCCTAATAGAATTGTGGCCTTATAAAAAGGAAAGATCTGTTTCTCTCTCGGTCATATGAGAACAAAGAGAAGGCTGATGTCTGAAAGCCAGGAAATGGGCACTCAAGAGCAAAAGAACTCTGCTCCACTTTGGTCTTGGACTTTCCAGCCTCTAGACCCCTGAGAAAATGAATGCCACCCCAGTTTATGGTGTTTTGTTATGGCAACCTGACCCACCCAAGACAATACAAGAGAGGAACAGAAAATAAAACTGGTAAAATAGATTGATGCCACATTGTGGTGACTCTTGCTTAAAGCCTAAAGATCTTGGGTATATTCTTGTGGACACTTGTTAACAGTAGGACAGACATAAAACATTCCTGATTATGGTCAGTATTAAAGTAGGAAAGGAAGTATTTAAAAAACAGAGGCACTGGGTATAAAAAAAATGAACAAAATACCAAAAAGACACAGGACTCAGAATAAGAGGGCCAGGATTCAAGTTCTAGTTCTGTTTCATGATTCTATGTCCTTAGGCAGGCCCTAACCCATGTGGAATCTCAACTTACTCCTGTGTACAACAGTAATAACATAAACTATCCCCAAGGGATTTCCGAGGGTATGAATAAGTGGAAATGATTTGTAAGCTTTAAGGCACTATATGAATGCAAGGTATTTATTACAGAAAATGACTGTAAGAAAAATTCTATGTGAAAAAGACTGTTATAACATTAGTTAAGGACATATCACGAAGTGTTTTTCACAAATAGATAAGAAAAAGTTAACCTGAAATGCCGTATGAAAGCTTGCATCTATAGAAGACAAACTGCAAAATAATTTAGAGTATTCATATATAAAACTGTAGTGTACCTTTTTCACCAAATGGCATTGTAACATTTTAAATAGTCCTCTAAATAATAAACAGAACAAGAAGGTTTTCTTGTCTTCCTCACTTGTTCTCTCCTCCCATCTCCTCTGTCTTTTAAAGGCAGGTTTACTGAGGTATAATTTACATACAGTAAAATTCACACATCTTGGGTATACAGTTTTGACATAAAACTTATACAATGTATAACCACCACTTCTGGTCATCCCCAAGCCTTTCCCATGTTCCTTTGTAGTAAACCCCTCCCTCACCCCAAGTACTCAACTTACCTGATTTATGTCCCTAGAGCACCACCTTCTCCAGAAAGTTATATGAATACAATCATATAATACATATGTAGCCTTCTGTGTTTGGCTTCTTTCACTTAGCATAATGCTTCTGAAATCAGTCCATACCATATTGCTGCAAATATCAGTGGCTGATGGCATCTGAATTATTTCCACTTTTGGCAATTACAAATAAAGCTGCTGTTAAGTTATGTATAAGCCTTTGTATGGACATATGTTTGCATTTCTCTTGGGTAAAAAAATACCTTGAAGTGGGGCTGCCAGATATTGTGTCAACTGTATTTTTAATTTTATAAAAAACTGCCAAACTGTTTTCCTTTTCTTCTCCCATGAGTAATATGTGAGAGTTCCAGCTACCTGGCATTCTCATTAGCACTTGGGACTATCGGTTTGTTCAATTTTAGCCCTAAATTCTAGTAGGTATGATATAGCTTGCTATAGTCTTAATTTGTTTTTCCTTAATGACTAAAGATTTCAGCATCATTTCATGTGCGTGCTTGCTACCCATTCATTCTTAACTGATCTATGGAAATACTCAAGATAGCTGTTATATTTTGTTATAGATACTTAATATGTACAATATATTACTATGCAGAACTGCAATGTAACTGTCATTTGAAAAACTGTGAGGACAGCACATATATGTAGAAGTCACTAAAATGGCCCATAAGAACTAAATTATTAATTTCATCAGTGTACATTCATTTACTGGGCATTGAGGAAATTGAAAAAAAAAAAAAATCTAAGAGGATTAATTCCCATGGAAGAGTAGTGCCAACAAGCCATCCCCAGAACCAGGAACAGCTGGTTTCATGAAAAAATTTCTAGAAAACATTTAAGGGAAAGGAAATTCTAAGGTGATTCAAAATGTTCCAAAGCATAAAAAAATACTAGAAATATTCAGATTATACTTATGGAGTAAGCAGAACATTGACACCCCAAAGTAAAACTAGACCAGTCTTACTCATGAATGTCAATTCAAAAATCCTAAATATATAGTAGTGAACTGAATCCATCAATATAATAAAAAAAAACCCAAAACCAAAAAACAGAGCCACATGAGGTTTATTACTCAATGTAAAGCTGGTAACAATAGAGTAGTAGTGAAATCAATCTATTAATATAAGCAGTAGTGAAATGAATCTATCAATATAGCAATTAAAAAAACCCAAAACAGAGCCAAGTGAAGTTTATTATTAACATATGATGTATTATTTGTTTCAAGGGTACAGGTCTGTGATTCATCCGTCTTACACGATACACAGCGCCCAACTGAGGTTTATTACAAAATGTAGAGCTGGTTCAGCATTAGGAAATCTTTTAATAAATTCACTACAGAAACAGATCTAAGGATCTGGATTAGGCTGGTGTCAGCCAACTCTGGCCAACAGGTTGGCTGTCTGTTTTTGTTAAGTAAAGTTTTACTGGAACAGAGACATGCTCATTTGATTACATATTGCCTGTGGCCACCTCTGCACTATAAGAGCAGCTGAGAAGTTGCCACAAGACCTCATGACCTAGAAACCTAAAATATTTATTATCTAACCCTTTAAGAAATGGTTTAAGAAACTCGTGCATTGAATGACCATTTTCACAGATGCCTAAAATTTGTATAACAAAATACAAAGATCACCTAGAATTTTAATGCAGATTACAGTGATTATTCTCCTAATAGTCAATTTCTTGTATGTCTAATCAATAAAAACAAGTGAAAAAGGTCCTTCCTTTTCTTTTCAATTACACACTAACTGAAAGGTGAAGTGAAATGGTAATGGTAAAAGTGAAATGGTAAAAACCCTTATTTTTTCACAATTTAATTTTACAAAACTACTTATTATGTAATGGTGAATCTTTCATGCATTTATTAAGTCAAAACAATACTCAGGTGCAGGGGCGCCTGGGTGGCTCAGTGGGTTAAAGCCTCTGCCTTCGGCTCAGGTCATGGTCCCAGGGTTCTGGGATGGAGCCCCACATTGGGCTCTCTGCTCAGCAGGGAGCCTGCTTCCTCCTCTCTCTCTCTGCCTGCCTCTCTGCCTACTTGTGATCTCTATCTGTCAAATAAATAAATAAAATCTTAAAAAAAAATTTACAAAAAAAAAAAAAAAAAAAAAAAACAAAAAAACCTCAGGTGCAGAAGTGTCTATATTACCAATAGTATATAAAAAAGGAGGCTGTGTATTCCTATTTATTTGTAAATTCATAAAAGATCATCTGTTAAGGGACACAAAAAACTAAAACAATATAGTATTTATTTATCTGGGTTTGGTATAATCTGGCCAAATGAGGGATGTGATGGAAATGAGAAATTCATTTCATATATTTTTTATATCCCCTATAAATTTTAAACCATGTGAATGTACTACCTACCCCTCGGACCAAAAAAAACCTCACCTCAAATAGATATGTAAAAATTAATAGTGTCCTTTGTGGTTTGGGAATATTTTATAAATTATAAATGGATTACCTGTTCTATGTAAGAATGAAATCTGATTATAGGTAGGAGATGGCCAGGCCATCTTGTTGATAAAGACAGATATTAGAGCAGTTTGGCCTTAATCTCTCACTGTCCCTAAACTTATTTTACCCCTAATTTTCATGGATTTTGGACCTGATGGAACAAAAGAAAATGTACTGTTTCTTCGAAAAATCATGGATAATATTCGGAACAATTATGATTCTACTAAGTCATTTTACTTAAATAAGTAAATACATACCATTATCTTCTTCAATTCCAACAGGCCCTGCTTGAGGAGTCTCTCCATTCTTTAAACAATTATGGATATATGTTGCCTTCCACCTTGCATATTTTCTGTGTTTCACATTCTAGAAGGAATATTTTTATATCAATATTAATTTTATATCAATATTAAATTCTAGTAAGAAGTCAAATAAAAAGATACATTTATGATAACCTATGGTATTTCTGAGATAAAACCCATTTTTGCATGTTACATCTCTGAAACAATCTGGCAACCTCCCCATCCTACCACTGGATTCTACCAAATGTCTAGGGCTCAAAAGACCATAAAAAGCTATCTTCCTCAAGCACATACCTAGTTCTCGCTTATGATTCTGTACTTCAGAAAAGGTCTGCAATGGAAATATGAGAATGTCCATCAGCAAAACCTGTAAATCTTATGCACAGGGGAGAACTAGGCTAAATGAGGGAATTTCAAAATTAATATAAAGATATTAATAGTAGACTGAGCTATTTCCACCAAAGAGAGAAAAAATGGATCTGTACAAATCTATAAAAACACATCTGTGAAAACAAAAGGAAAACTAAGATGATGCAGTGGCTAAAACAAACACTAGACAGATAGCTAAGCAAACTTGACCTTCTAACCCTATAGCATGCTACTTACCAGTTCTGAATCTCAGTTACCTCAATTCCAAAAAGGGGAAAGTAATACCTCGTGGGGTTGTTGTAAGAACTGAAAATATCAGTAAAGAACCTGCTAGTTGCCTTTTCTTCTTTTCTGCCTCGAAATTTATGCTACACACTATAACATTAAGACAAAAATCTGCCTCAAAAATATAAAAAAGTAAAATCTGTAAGAGTTTTGGAGGGGTAATTTTAGTTTTTATTTTTTAATTGACATTTATGATACTCAGGGACTGGTATCAACTGGCAACTTGTTAGAAATGCAGAATCTTTCAACACATCCCAGATCTCGTAAATCAGAATCTGGACTGCAACAAGATCCCCAGGCAATCTGTATGCACATTAGAGTTTTAGATAAGACACTTTTCATTATGTTGAAAACAACTGCAACATGCCTTTTGCAAAGACCCACTAAGTCACTGGTAAGTACTAAAACAGCATACAGCACAGATACTTAGTTGAGTATCTGATGCAAAATTATCTAGATACTACTACAGATTGGTATATAGAAATCTAAAAGAATTAACCCCCAAATCTCAAATTACCGAATTTGTATATTTCCCTTTTTTTTTTTTTTAATCAAACAATCTTCCATCTATGTTCTACTAAAAACAACTTTTCTACACTGATTACCATTTTCTTCCAGGTATGATTTTAATTTATTCTACTTTATTACTTTATAAAGAAACATTTTAGAAGTATCCACATTTAACTTTTCACTTCTTCACCAGTTGATTCACTCTAGAGAGAAAAAAGTTTCTTTTGTTTGATTTTCAGCACATAACAGGTCAGAGAATTTGAATGTGCCATGCCTTTTAATGGCAGTGAGCCCACATGTACCAGCCCCCACCTCACTTAAGTTGTTAGTTCACTTAAGGAATGTGCTCAATGTCACCAACAGCCCTCTCCATGCTGGCAAATCCAACAGACACTTGTAGGTATTATCTTACCAAACCTCTTAGCAGCATACAAAACATCGAATCATTCCAAACTCTGTGAAACACTGTCTATTACTGGTTTTTGTGACACTCTTGTTCTCCTGCTTTCCCTCCTGTCTTTGGCTACTAATCTTCTATCTCATCTCCAGATAAAATTACACACCCTGTACTAGCACATACTATAAATGGGTGGGCCCAATCAACGGATTCACATACAATTTTATTTTTATTTTATTTATTTTTTAAATTTTATTTTACTTTTTCAGTGTTTTAAGATTCACTGTTTATGTACTACACCCAGTACTCCATGCAATACAATTTTAAATATGAATTATGTTTTTATATAATTAAATACTAGGAAAGCCACTTAACTAGTGAAGGGAATTACTTCAAGTTTTCAGTGATTTAAAGTTTCCCTATTTTTGGGAAAACCTAAGATACAGATAATCTCAACATTTTTTAACGCTTCATAAATAATTGCTTTTAGTTAAGACCTAAGATAGGCAAAAGGGAGATATAAAACAAGTCAATACACTGACTTCTGACCTTAGAGAGCTGATCATCTTGTTATGGATAGAGATTTAAAATACAAAACAAGGGGCGCCTGGGTGGCTCAGTGGGTTAAAGCCTCTGCCTTCGGCTCAGGTCATGATCCCAGGGTCCTGGGATCGAGCCCTGCATTGGGCTCTCTGCTCAGCGGGGAGCCTGCTTCCCTCTCTCTCTCTGCCTGCCTCTCTGCCTGCTTGTGATCTCTGTCTGTCAAATAAATAAATAAAATCTTTAAAAAAATAAAAAAATAAAAAAAATAAAATACAAAACAATAGTACTATAAAAATATAGTAGGTAGAAAGTACTGAACTTGTTTCTTTGGTAAGTCCACAATAATGGACAGCTGATAAAGTAAAATGGTATGTTAGTTTGGTCTTGCGGGATGGGATGGAAAGTAGTAGTAAGACTATCGTGGAGAGAAGTAAAAGAACAAGCAAAGGAAGAAGGGCAGAAGTAAATGAAGTATTTAGAGAATGAAGGAGAAAAAGTAAATTTGCCACAGATGGAAGACACATACCAGGGACCAGCTGAGTAAGTAAGATAAATCCAAGACAGGAGTAAAGTTGTGGACCAGCGTGTTTATAGTACCTTACAGGCTCTGAAGCACTTACACATTTTTCTCTTAATTGGCCCTCATAATAACCTTGAAATTTAGGCAGGTCACAAGGCTCTGAGATATTAAAATACTGGGTCAATGAAGTAAATACAGTTTAACCTAGAATTCAAGGCCTTCCACACTGTGGATACTGTTTCAGTCTATTCTATTTCCTACTATCTCCCCTCAATCCAGATGAGATTCTTTCTCACCTGCAGTCTTCTCTCCTACTAGTCTTCCTATTAAACATGGTTTCCTCTTCCAACAAGAGTCTCCTTAGGCTCAGTTCAAATGTTTACTCTCTTAACAACTTCCCTACCAGCACATAAATTAATCATTTATTCAAGTCAGTTACAGATCCGAAGTGTTGGGGATAACACGATGAACAGGCAGGTCTGAACTTTGGAGTCCAAAATGAAAGGTAAGCAATAATTTCCATCACTGTACTATCTAAAGTCTATGATATTTTCTTCACCTTTCTCTCTTAGGATTCTGCAATCCAATATTATAAATAGGAGCAAATGGCAGTACAAAAGTAAATGACTTACCCAAAGTTGCACTATTTTGCAGTGAAGCCATCCACTCATTCAGGGCTACCTTAATATGCTACAATTAACACACTACAATTTGTAACTCAGATGGGAATATATGAAATAAGGTAAAACTGGCTTTAAAAGGTCAGCTACTTAATGCATATTAATAGAGGCTATAATTTGGTATATATAAAGAGGACCCTTTTGAAAGAAAATGAATAAACTGCTTAGGAAAGTTTAATTTGCCTTCCTTTGGGACCTTTAAAAATAGGACAGATTTTTCTTGGCTCAAAATAATTTAACACCATCTAAAGACTAAGCTGGGTTAAGTTGTATTATGATAACTTTAGGAGGTTCCTTCATTCCTAATTTCACAGTAAAAAACAGGGTAAAGATGTATAAACCACGTTGAGTTCCTTCATTAGTATGTGAAGTTTAAAAACATTACTCTAACGTGAGATGGCTTCATTTTAGTAAATACATTTTACAAAATTTCCCCAGAGCAGATAAATCAATACAACCGTTTATTTTTTATTCCGTACTATTTTCAAGACACCACCACAAACTGGAACTTGTAATACTTCACAGAAAATTTTGGCAGTTGTACTCAAAATTAATTTGCTTTTAAATTTTGTTTTCTTTAAAATGAAGGATGCTAGATATCAAAGAATATTTGAAGAGGAAAATTTCAAGATGTCAATATTTTTGAGATCTTTTAACTCCTTTTGGCTGATTAGACATCCTTTCTGGGAAACAGGAATTACAAAAAGAACTTTTACTTTTGTCCCTGGCCTCTAAGTTCCTGTTTTGTAACTAGATTGATGAGAATCACTGACAACTGCAAATTTTGGCCACAAGAGTCAGTGGTGGTAAGAATTTTCATTTGATTTTTAAATCATGTGCATTTGCTACACTGAAGAATGACCGGTTAGCAAATGCCAACCAAAGGCTACAGCAGGGGTTCTCAAACCCAGTACATATAAAAATCACATGAGGATATAATAAAAAAATAAATTCTTAGTCCAAACTATGGAAAATCTGATAAAAATCATTTTCTATTATGCCAAAAAGCCACTTTGAAAGAGTATGCTCCCATTCTGTCTCTTGGATTTTTGTTTTGAACCCACCTGGTCAAGTGTTTATTCCACTACAATTGCTTTTGTCAAGGTTACAGATTACTTCTCTCTTACAAAATCCAAAGTTTGGATGTCATCCTACTTGACTCTATCAGCATGAAAAGTTGAGCACGTCTTCCTCCTTGTAATGTCCTTTCACTGGCTTTCCTGGTTATCAAGTTCTGCTGGGTGTTTTTGTTTTTGTTTTGTTTGTTTGTTTTGTTTTTGCCTTGCTGGGTGCTCCTGATTCTTTTTATCTACAGAGTGGGGAACCCTCCACAGGCTTCAGTTCTTGGACTTTTCTTCTTCTCTTCTAACACTTTACCTGGATGATCTTGTTCAGTGTAATGGTTTTAAGTATTACCCTATGCTCCAAATCCCAAACTCATATTCTCTGCTCAGTTTTCTCTTGTGAACTTTCAATTCATCTCAACAATTTACTGTACACCTGATAGTTCAAAGCATTTGGAGTTCAACAGTAACTCTGATCTTCTCCTACTAAATTTGTTCTTCTCCATGTCAGTACATGGCATTCTTGCAGTTGTTCAAGCCCAAATCACTGCAGTTATTTTTAGTCCTGTATTTCTCTTACAATCTACCAACAAATCTTTTAAAGTCTGTCCACTCTCCATTCAAAATATATTCAGAGTCCAACTACTTCTCACCACCTTTCCTACTGCAAATTTTGATCTCAGCCAGTATTACCTTTCACTTTGATTATTTAAAAATGAACTAATGGGCCAACTTACTTCCATCCTTGACCACTAGAAATACTTTAATTAATTTATGAAATGCTTTAAAAATAGCACTTAAATTCCATCAATTCTAGCTGAACTCCTCCTCACCCTTAGCTCCTATCAGTCTCCTCTCTCACTCCAGATTCAACTACACTATCTTCACTGATACTTCTTAAACTTGAATAGACCCTCTTTACTACCTCAAAGGGTTTGCACTTTGTCTTACGAAGACAAAGATGTTCTCTTCTTGAACATCTTTACATTTCATTCTCTTATCTTCTTCAAGGACATTGCTAAAATGTTGCTTCTTAGTGAAGCCATTCCCAACCACCCCACTGAAATGAACTTTCCTAACACTACCTTGAGTTTTGCTATGGCACTCATCATCTGACATACTAGACATTTTGATATATTAATTTGCTCACTGTCTCCACCAGAAGACTGGGATTCCCATGAGGGCAGGGATTTTACTCATTGCTGCACTACTTGTGCCTAGAACCATGCTTGATGTATAGCAGAGCTTGATATTTGATGATCAAGGAAAGGACAGCAGATTCTGGAATCCATGTTTTTTTTAAAATCAAATAGCCAAATGAATCTGAAGTTGGTTGTCTTGCAGCCACACTTTGAAAAACACTGAACTAGAGTAAAACATTTTTGCTAATGAATAAATGTGAATATTACACTTGAGTACACAGTTTGACTTAGGCTTGCAAAGAAGGGTTAGTGGCCAGGGCTGAGGTTGTCAGTGAAACTCTCTGAATTATATGCAAAAATGCAATACATAAATGCATGGGAGAGAATCCATAGTTTCCATTAACATTTCAAAGCAGTTAATGATACAAAAGAAAGGAATTATCTCCAAATGGGTGGTAACATCAAAGATAATACTTAGATATTCTTAGTTCCTCAATTCTCCCAAATATAGTATATAAACAACAAGGGCTCTAACTCCCAGAACAATGGACAAAATACAATGAGAAATGCTTGAAAAATACATATTCGACAAATTTATTACCACAATGACTCCAATACTGAATTATATGTTGTCACAAATTACATGTATTTCCTATGGAGATTTACTGAACATTTAAAAAATATGTAAAATAATACATACATACATATATATAGTTCTCTTCTCTCTCTCTATATATATAGTTCTGTGAAATAACTTTTTACGCAGTTTTATCAAGCTTAGGAAAGTTTTGCCATAAGTACAAGATACTCTCACATACCTTTCACTTAGATTCCCCAAGTGTTTGCATTTTTATCTATCCATTAATACATACATATTTATGCATATATTAATATGCAAATTGTATCACACTTTTTTTTCCTGTACCATTTAGGATTAAGTTGGAAGTCACTGTGCCTCTTATCCTTTCTTTATGCATTTTCTAAGATCGATGACAGTCTCATACACAATAGTTATTAAAATCGGGAAATTTAATACTTTATATAAGAGTATTCTATGACCTGCAGTCCGAACAACTTCTGTCAATTGTTCCAATGATGTCCCCCATAGTTACTACCTCCCTGGGTTTATATAATTTAAGAAGTTTGCATTATTTAGTTTTCATGTCTTTTTAGTCTTTAATTTGAAAAGCCTTTGTTAATGTTTCTTGATCTTCATGTTAAAAAAAAAAAAAAAAAATCAGCCCAATTGTAAAACGTCTATTTTTTAGGATTTGTTTTATTTCCTCGTGATTAGGTTCAGATTATGCATTTTTATCAGGATTAGCACTGAAGTGATATTTGTCTTTTTCACTTCATCTTACTAGAAAGCATATGGTATTGGTTGGTATTGGTTGGTCCCGATACTGGTTGTGTCATGTTTGATGACTTGGTTAAAAGTGGTGTCAGACACCATGTTTCTCTATCAGAGACTTATTACTTCCTCCTTTAAAATAAGCAATTTGAGGGAATAGAGACTAAAGTAAATATCCTGTTCTTCATCAAACTTCCCACCTATTAGTTTTAAACCTCATCAATGATTTCTACTTTTATCATTATTCTGTATTTATTAGAGTTCTATTATAAAGGGCCTTCTGTTTTTCCATTATTCACTCATTCATTCACTCATCAATTCATTCATGTATTTCTCAGTATGTTTCAGTACAGACCCATCCACTCTTATTTTACTTGACTAGTTTTCATCTATTAATATCATTCTATTTTGATGCTCAAATTGTCCCTGACATGGACAGTGGAAACCCTTTCCAGCTGGTTCTGGATCCTTTTGACATGTCCCAAAGATCATAGGAAGATTTTACTTTCTGGCACAAGACAAAGGTCCAATTCATCTAACACCTTTCCTGACCCAGTCCTAAATTCAGCCTTTTCTGTAAGAGTCCTGGCTCTTTTCACAGATGAATGGTATTTGGAACCCAAAATAAGACACTGGGGTGTGCTCTCACTGCTATTTGGTGCACCATTGCTCCCAGGTCCCTCTGATACAGACATATAAGAACTAAATTTTATGTGCATGTATACACCCATCTATGAATGTACGCTCTATGTATATACACAAATATACATACTTGTACATATATACAGTTATAGTATACATATATACTACCTATACTACTATATAATCACTATACTACCACATGTATCTACTTTGCTTTATCAAATATATTTAAAAGCATGAATAATATGGACATCTCCAATTCCAATCCAAAGCCATTAACACAATCTAGTCTTCTCCCATCCTAGTCTAACTTCTTTCCCCAGAAGTGAGAAACCTAGCTCTCTCAATATATTTGCTCATTTGCTCAATCATAGAATACAGAGTAAGGAGTTTTAGAACTGCCAGCCCAACAGCATTAAGAACAATCAAATACCAACAACAGTTCAATATTTAGCTTTTTGCAGTAATATTGACATACCTTGAGATACATAAATCTTGTATATAATTTAGGTAGTTCTGACAAATAGATCTACCTGTATAAAATATACTCCTATCAAAACATAACACTTTTGGTTTCCCAGAAGGTTCCTTTGTATCCCTTTTCAGATCAATTTGCCCTCATCTCCCACCAGATACAAATCCTAACTTTTTCACTAGAATAGATTTGTATATTGGAGTACTTTTTATGAAGGGATCAGTTTGTATTGAGTCTTCTTTTGCTCAGCATAATCCCTTTAAGAGTCACCCATGTTGTAGGGTATATCAGTACTACCTTTTTAGATCTCAGTACAGAGCAGTTCATTTATCAAGTCCTCTGTTGGTAGACATCTGGGCTGTTTCCAGCCCTGAGCTATTAAGAATAAAGTTCCTATGAGCTCTCTTGAACAAGTCTTTTTCTGGACACAGATTTCATTTCTCTTGGATAAACACCAAGGAGGAATTGCTGGGTAAAAGAATAGGTGTATATTTAGCTTCAAATTAAAAAAAAAAAAAAAAAAAAAAAAGAAAACATCTTCTCCCAAAGTGTTTATAACATTTATCATTTTCACCAAGCAATGTATGAAAGCTCTTTGTTTTTCCACTTTCTAGCCAGTATTTGGCCAGTCTTTATTAACTTTACTGTTTTCAAACTATTTATTCTAAGGATGACTGAGGGAGTGTTAATATCTCAAACTATGATTATCAATTTTTCTGTATTTTTATTTGTATCAATTTTTGTTTTCTTTAATTAAGACTTATTTTGTGTACATGTATAACTGTAATATCTTACTGATGAACCGAACCCTTTATTGCTATTCAAAGTCCCATTTTACTTCTAATAACACATCTTCCTAAAGTTTACTTTGTCTAATATTAATGTGTTCACTTGGAATTTTGTTTACTTAGTATTTGCATTAAGTATTTTCTATCCTTTCATTTTCAAAATATCTGTGTTTCTGTACTTAAAAGGTGTCTCTTGTAAATAGTATAAAGTTATAGCAGTATAAAGTTATAGCTTGTTTTTTTAATCTAGACTGAAAGCCTCTTTTATAGAGTGTTAGTCCATTTACATATATAGTATGTACTGATATAACTATATTCAGGCCTAAAATTTGCTAATTGTTTTGTATTAGTCCCATCTGATTTTGTTACCCTCTTTTCCCTTTTTCTGTCTTCTTTTGGGTTTACCAAATATGTACAGGTATAATAATTTTTACTTAATAGGCAGTTATCTTCTAAAGAAATGAAGGAAAAGAGAAAATATGTAGCTTTTTAAAAAATATATCTATCTACATACTATGTTCAGTGTACTTCTCGCCTTCCTCTAAGTCCAAGTTGCCACCTGTTATCATTTCCTTCAGCCTAAAAAACTTTGTTTCTGTGGTTCTTTAGTTCTTTAGCTCCTTAGAGCAGATTTGCTAGCAATGAATTAATTTGCTGAAAAGGTCTTTTATTTTACTTTCCTATTTCGAAGGATAGCTTTGTTCGAAATCTGAATTCACAGGTTTTTTTTCTTTCTTTCAGTATTATACATGTCTATTTCATTATCTTTTTGCCACCACTTTTTTCAAAAAATGAGAAGTCAACCACCCTTCAAAACAGTGTTACCTTGTATATAATGTATTGGTTGCCAAGACTGCTCTTTCAAGATTTTCTCTTCCACCACCCAACTTCACTGGTTTGCCTATATAATGTTCTCAGGTATGGTTTTTTATTTATCTTACTTGGGTTCACTGAACTTGTTGGATCCAATTTAGAAAATGTACGTTATTTCCTCAAATATCTTTTCTTCTACATTTTCTTTCTACTCTCTTTCTTGGGACTCTAACTGCACATGTTGGACCTCCATATATAGTAGTATATAGTATATAATGCCCATCTATTTTTTAATAGATTCATGTTAAATAAATATATAAAACTGAGCTGTTTGGGATGGTTTCCATTAAATTTTTCATGTATTTGCTGATGCCCTTTGTAAATATAGCACAATAAAACATTAACCATCTAGTAGTAAAAGCAAGAACTTGTGTTTTTTAAGCATTTGCTATTTACTGAAGGCTTTACATACATTTCTCATTTGAAATCTAGGAGTATTTGACAAAACAGGTCATTACAATTTTCTTCACCTTATAGACAGGGGAACAGGCTTACATAATTCAAGTAATTGACCAAAGTCACACAGCTAATGAAGTCGCATATAGACTTCGGAGGCCAATGCCTATAGTATTCTTAGTCACATTATCCTAACGCTGCATGCAAACACATACCATTCATTCAAGATTAAGCGGTAATTATTACACAGAAATGAATTCAAAGTATATGGAATTCCTACTCTAGTAAGAGAGATACTACCCTCATATTTTTCTGTTATTGTAAATGCTAAGAATGAGACCTTCAGTGTACATACAGTAAGAGCATGAAAACCTAAGGTATGGTGTACGTCCTGGACACATCCTTTCGTAAGCACATCACTTCTCCTGGTCTATCATGGTTTTCTAGGTTACCAATAAGATGTGGCTTAATTCAGAAAGGATGAATACCCAACTTTTGTAGCAACATGGACGGTACTGGAAGAGATTATGCTGAGTGAAATAAGTCAAGCAGAGAGAGTCAATTATCATATGCTTTCACTTATTTGTGGAGCATAACAAATAGCATGGAGGACATGGGGAGTTAGGAGAAGGCAGTTGGGGGAAATTGGAAGGGGAGGTGAACAATGAGAGACTATGGACTCTGAAAAACAATCTGAAGGGTTTGAAGAGGTGGGGGGTGGGAGGTTGGGGGAACCAGGTGGTGGGTATTAGAGAGGGCACGGACTGCATGGAGCACTGGGTGTGGTACAAAAACAATGAATACTGTTATGCTGAAAAAAAAAAAAAAAAGATGTGGCTTAATTCAGAATCTTTCAGTACAAATGGATATTTTAAACAGATTACCTCTTTCCCAGCCTGCGATTCATATATATAATCACTGCAGAGATGTTGCAAAGCTCTGTTTCTGAGCAGGGAGACTCAGATTGGTATGTAAACAGGATTCTCTGGGGGCTTCCAGAGAGGGCTCTAGATCAGTGCCAATCAAAATGTGGTCCCAGTTCCAGTGTCCAAACCGTTTATGAGTTTGTGACAAGACCATACAGAAACTAAAAGCCTTGAGGAAACCTGTAACAAATTGGCTTGGATTTTACAGGTCTCCTTTTAATAAAGTTTCACTTTTCTAGTAATTCAATTATTACTTGTATTTTACAAAACTGTTAGTTGCAACAGAATGGAAATTACAAAGGAAAAAAAAAGGCTGGATATTCATCACACAAAGTGATGTTCTGGGCCATAGCATGTGAGGACAAGTTACTTTTATTTTCCTGACTCTTGGTTTTCTTACTATAATTCAGAGTTGTAAAAGATGAAGTAAGGTATATCTAAATTGTTCAGGCATAGTGCCAGGCAAATGGCAGGAGTGAAATATCTTCCCTGTACTCTGTCATTACTATACCATAGGTCCTCATAATTAGCTATTTTGCTTCTCTTCCCACATTAGAACACAAGTTCTGTGAGGGCAGGAAAACATACCATATTCATTTGATTCCCCTAAATTAGCAGAAACTCAGCAGATGAGAACAAGTATTATCTTTTACTTGCGATTTTTATGTTCTTCCTAAATTAGCAGTATTAAACCTAAACAAAAGACTTTGTTACAAAGGAAAAAGGCAAAATGCTCTCTGCTCCTGAACATGCTAAAAGTGAAACAAATCTAAAATACAATAAAAGTCTATCAACAGTATTGGCCATGAACAGACTGCACAAGATGCCATAGGAAGGAAACAAAATATTTATGTTTTGAACATCCCTTGTTTTAAAATACAAAATTATAAATTTTACTATATATTCTGGTGATTCTATCCCTAAAACTGGGACACTGGTTTCTATATAGCTATAGAAATGCTAGAAGTTTATATAATAACATATTTAAATACTGAGATGGAAGTATAAAAGGCACAGTTAAAAGAGTTAAATAGGTGTAACTAAAACAGAGATAGGAGATGGCAGATAAAGTATCTTTAAAAAAGAGTTGTAGACTAAAGAAAATATAGATTTCATTTTTGTGCAACTATGAATAATGATGTGAAAAATATCAGGAAATAACCAAGAAAAATGCTGTGAGTAAAAGAGATCTATTAACATTTTAGAAGACTTAGGAAAGAATTTCTGTGTAAACAAGTCTGAACATTATCTCCATCTACAGATAGAAAAATGAAAAGCTGAACTGTAGCAATATCTGAAATATCAACGATCAGCCATTGTTTTTTACCCTGAGATTTCACTCGGCAAAAATTTACATTTAATGCCAAAGAAGATGTAAGAGTAGAACGAGACAAAGTCCCCTCTTGAAGAGACTGCAGTATACTTTATTCCAAAAAATAATCCACAAAACTTAACGTAGTACATTACACTATAATATTCATAGAGTTAAGACTCTAACAGTTGAGAGAATAGGGAAATTCATGTAAGGGCAAGAGTAATGTAGCTGACTCAATGAGAAGGTAAGGCTTACACATGCAGGCTAAACACAACAGTTATCAATGGCAGAAACCGGGCAGGCAGTAAGGGAGACCAGGTTGAAGAACATAAAAGAGGACTGGGAAGAAGTACCATAGATAGGAGCCTGGACTTGCAATGCCAGGAAGTGAACAGTCCCTGTTAGGTACTTCAATAAAACAGTTAACAGAGGAAAATATGTTTTAGAGAAAAAGAACCCCAAATAGGAAAATAAATTAGGTAAACTGTAGTCATGTAGCTTGTGAACCAGTGGAATTTTTAAAAAAGACTGGAACATTAGCTAAAAAGAATTTAATTAGAAGACTCAAAATCTTCACATACACGTCCTACAGATGGCCCCAGGTGTTCAGCTTGCCCATTCCCCATGTTGCAATATTAGCTTTCTTCTTCCTTCCTCCTACTAGAAATTTGTTTTGTGCTATCATATTTTCAGTGGGTCTTTTTCCTTTCATTTATATAACCTCCTAGAGTTTTCACCCCTCCTTTTGTAGATTCTAACCTAAAACTGTTTTTGCATCTCTCCTTTTCTTTTTTATCTTTGCTTTTTGTTCCTTTTTTATCACCTCTCCCACATGTGGAACATACACTCCTAGAGACTGGTGGAGCTGCAGAGGACCTCAGAGACCTGCTCATCCAGGCTTCCCATTTTACAGAAGAAAAAACAAGTCCAAAGAAGTAAAATGACTTCTTGGTTTAGAGTTCAGCGGGGCTGGCCTCTAATGACTACTATCTCTCTTAAAATAAATTCTCAGAGCTGATAGCAAAAAAATGTAGTATTTTAAAAATTTTAGAAAACATTAATGTAAAAACCATTGGGGAGGGTATGTGCTATGGTGAGCACTGTGAAATGTATAAGTCTGGTGATTCACAGACCTGTACTCCTGGGGCAAATGATACATTATAAGCTAATAAAAAAAAAAAGTACAGTGTTATATTAAAAACCACCACTCCCTTGTTTATAAAGATGATAAAATTAAGAGAATTTTAAAATACACAAATAAAAATTATGAGACAGTTATAATGCCTTTCTGCTCCCCATTTTCTGTTGTTAGAGATTTTAGTGTTTCTCAAAAGAGCATTCTTTTAGAAGCAAGGAAAACAACTATTTTTGAGGAAAGTTTTAGCTTTGTTAAAAAAGCTCTGGCATATTCTCTAGTTAAATGCAGCACTGTACTTACCTTATCAATAAACAAATAAGTTAAAGAGTCCTGAACTATACCTACAGGAGGATATATTAAAAAAAAAAAAAATCTGCCTACCTGAAATCCTTAAACTCATTCTTTTCCCACCTTTCTGATTCCTGTTTGTGTGTCTGCTAGTGTTTTCCAAGTACAGGATGTAACTACAGTGGAAGTGGAAAGGAGGGAATGAGTTAAAACTGGTAAATGCTTTGAGTAGCCAGTTTATACCCATAGTTTTTAAACAGCTCATCTTCTTAATAGTTATTTTGAAATAAATGTTATAAGAGTTTGTGCCCTGTTTTGGGCACATCAGGCTTAAATCACAAGTAAATAAGTATAAGCCCCAGATTTTCTTAAGACAACAATGAGGACTTAGGGGAAAGGCTTGATAACAATCACCATACTGCTCATCTGTACCGATGACAAGCTGCTGAAGTCATAGCTAGAGTGGATTTCTCCCTATTTCACTAAGCCAGCGGAGCTTGGTTTACAATTATTTGACATTTCACACCATCATTCTGAAAAATCTAAATCTCAGTAATGACAATGAAGATGCCATTTCCAGACATGGAAAATGACGGAACAAAAAAACAACATTAAAAGTGAGAGAAAAGAATTTGTAACTACACTGATAAACTGGTTGGCCTAGGGATTATGTCAGTGGCAAATGAACAGTCTCACCCATATTCTCCTTTCCTTGTTGGCTGACTTTATGTATTTAGTCAACCTCAGTTAATGGGCAAATATCAGTTCACAAGTCATATAAGGATAAGATCATTGTATGGTATTGAATATGAGAAACATCAGCACTGTGTGTCAAGCAGTTTGTGAATTTTGATACACACAACTTTCCCTGAATTTCCAAATTTTGCAAGTTTTAACATGTGTAAGTTAGTGAAAAGCACCTACATGTAATTACACACTAATTGTGCATATACATATTTGTTGATTTAAATATGCATGACTGGGGTTATATGACTGTTGATTTAAATATGCATGCTCAGTGGGTTAAAGCCTCTGCCTGAGGTCATGATCCCAGGGTCCTGGGATTGAGCCCCACATCTCTCTGCTCAGCAGGGAGCCTGCTTCCTCTTTTCTCTCTCTGCCTGCCTCTCTGCCTACCTGTGATCTCTATCTGTCAAATAAATAAATAAAATCTTTAAATAAATAAATATATATATATATATATATATACATATATATATATATATGCATGAATTACATGATGACTTACATGATGAAGGCCCAAGGAATAACCTCAGCCCAATAAAATAATAAGAACTTCCCTTTTAGGCTGGTCTTAGAATGCCTAACTTCTTTTCTCTGAGCCATTTCAGATCCTTCCAGCTAGCTGGGTCCTTTAACCACCAACACAGATGCCATTTCCTACTTTAGTCTAGTACCAGTGCAAGGCAGAAGAGGTCAGGTAAGACAGGAAAAGAAAAGAGTGCCAACATTCTAGGAAATGGCCCTTTACTCTGTTGCTACATATATTCGTTAGCATGCTCAGTCTCTACAATCTCCCCTACTCCTTTTGAAGCTCTCTTGTTTGCCTTATTCAGAGTCCCTGCCCTAGCTGCTATGTTCAAATAACTAAGGAAGTTGTTCTTTGTTAAGGACACCTAAATATAAACCGAGATTTTTTTCTGAAATGCAGATGGACCTCATGCTAATTATGTGTGCAGGTTATGTATGTATCTTTAAAAAATTTTTTTTTTTTAAACAAAACCTGCATTACTCACTTAAGACTTCCAGATATTTTGTTTTTCCTGTATCTATTACTTCACCTATTATCCGGGGTCCTCATGGCTGACACCTGTAAGTTCAAACAACTGTTGCCTTCCTTCTGAGATAGGGGAGCAGTTCCCCTAAGTAACAACAGATGGGCGAGGCAGGGAGAGCCCTCTGGGAAGTACGGGGCAAATGGCCCTGCTAGTCTGGCGCTCCGCCGTACCATGATCTTTGCTGATCTCCTGAGTGTCTCCACTTCCTTATTTCTGTATTTGTTGTCTTCCTCTTGCATTTTCAATGTTAAGTATTTACCAGAATGTTTACTTGACCATCTTCTCTATCAAAACTATCCTCTAACGTGAGGGTGTGTCTAATCGAACTTCAACTGTCATCTCTGTTGTGCAGATTCCTTGTCTTCTTATTTCCAGGAGTCTTTTGCTGACTTATGTTTGTGCTGACAAAAATTTATAATAGGTCTGAACACATTATTTTTCCTCAAGTAAAGAACCTACCTTGTACAAAGTTCCACAATAATCATTAACTAGTTCTTTTGTCAAATGACTTGTAGTTCTTCCTCAGCCTAGTTCATTCCACAATTCCTACCATACAAAGCAAATCAGAGTACAGTTCTTCATTCAAAAAATCCACTAACTGAAGATGCCAGGCCTTTTATTGTCTGATCTGTCTTATGACTTATTTTTTAATCTGAACCCATTATTCTCCTTCACCCTACCTGGTACTTTCTAAAAACATACTGAATTCTCTAAAACTCTAAAGAGGACTAGTCCATCATCATGTTTAAACCACTCTGTACCCTCAAGTAGCTAGTACAGTGCTGTACACAGAGGAAAAAGAACTCCAGATCAGCCATAACACAAGATGGGAGCAGAGAGGTTGCTAAACAGAGCAGATCCACAGAGCCTTCAGAACACAAAAAAAGGAATAACCACTGGGAAGCATTTTAGGTTTCATGCTTCGGGTCTCATTTTTCTCTTGTATTACTCTATCTCAAGGCAACTTGAAAACATGACTTTTCGATGGGCACTGCCCCATACCCTAGAGGGCATTTTGGAAATATCTGGGGGTGGTTTCTGGTTAGTGGAATAATTGGGAAATGCTGTGTGGGCAAGGCCAGGGATGCCTGATGTTTTGAAATAAAAGGGACAATCCCACATAATAAAAAACTGCTATTCACCGGACATAACCTTGAAATGTTCTGCACTTTCACAGTAATGCAAAAATCTGACTTATAATCATCAATCTTTGTTTTAAATATAAAGAATTTTTTGCAGTTTTGCTATATTATTTTATGAAAATGTAAACATCTTACAGATCATACTTTATTTTGTTTGGAATTTTACTATGAGCTGCTCATCATTTAGGAAAAAATCATGTCACAGAAAGCAATACTTTTCATAAATTTCAAATCATTAATATAACATACCTTTATCAGTTTCATTTGTAGCTCTTTTTTTCTTTTTCTATTTCTAGATTCGTATCTCCTCTCTCAAAAAACACATCTTCCATGCCAATAGCAAAGCGTGCTACAGTGAAACAACACTGAACTAACAGCAGTTAAGTTGTTGTCACTTAGCCTCAATTTGCTCATATATAAAATGAGTATATGATCTACTTATCTTAGAGGTTAAGAAAAACAAAATGCTAAAATGGATATGAAACATCTCAGAAGATAACAAATCTGTGTACTTTACAATGAAACAAATCATAATATTCCTGAATAAAAATGAAATAGGAAAAAAAAAAAAAACCCTAAAAGCCTCTGACTCCAGTATATGTATCAAATAACAGTGTAGAAATTTAATAGCAAGCAGGATTAGTAATATTTAAGCACTTAATAAAATCACATGCTAAACCCATGCTGCCCAACACAGCTGTGCATTTGCTCAACTGTAAAATTCACACTAGATTTAAGGAATTTACTACAAAAAGTAAATCATTAAGAATTATTTCATCTTCTTACTTTACAAATGTGGCCCGCAGAAAATTTAAAATTACATTTTTTTGCTTACACTACATTTCTGACAGGCCAAATGCAGTTACAACACTCATCGAGAGCAACAATACTGAGCTCAGGCTATTGAAGCAACAAAGAGTGTATACACTCACTTCATCTGTGAGTTCGCCAAACACAGTTATGACATCTATTAAAAGGCTTGCAGTATAGAAGGACTTGATCATGTTCCTAAAAGAGAAGAAAAAGCTGACTTAGTTAAATGAAAAACATTAAGCTGCAGAATTAGTCATGTAACCATAAGAAAAAAATAACTCCAGTGTTTACAACAGTACTCTGAAATAAATGTTTTAAATAAAATTAGATTTCAAGAACACAATGAAGCTCCTTCTGTAATCTGTTATTAGGAGAAAGTACTAACATTCATATTACAAATAAATATACTACGGCAAGGTTTTATAGTATACTTTTTATTAAAAAATGCAATTATGGGGGTGCCTGGGTGACTCAGTCGATTGTCTAACTCCTGATTTTGGCTCAGGTCATGAGCTCAGGGTTGTGAGATTGAGCCCCGCTCTGGGCATGGAGTCTGCTTAAGATTCTCTCTCTCCCGGGGCGCCTGGGTGGCTCAGTGGGTTAAAGCCTCTGCCTTCAGCTCAGGTCATGATCCCAGGGTCCTGGGATGGAGCCCCACATCGGGCTCTCTGCTCAGCGGGGAACCTGCTTCCCTTCCTCTCTTTCTGCCTGCCTCCCTGCCTAATTGTAATCTGTCAAATAAATAAAATATTTAAAAAAAAAAAAATTCTCTCCGTCTCCCTTTGCCTGCCCCCTCCAACCGCAACCTCCCCTGCCCAACAAATGTACACGCTCTGGGGCGGGGAAGCAATTACAGTATTATCTGAATCTGTATCAAGCCATGTGTGTTTCTTTCCATTTAAGTATCATTACAATATAATGACAAATCATTTGAATTAGCAGGTTTTGTGACAATTTAAAAAAATCAGTATCACTGCACCAGGCTGTTGCTGGCTAAAATCAAATCTTAGATTTTACCAAATGTTAAAAAATGGCTGATTGGGGTATAATTACCGAAAAAAATAAATCTACCCTGGCTATTTTTCTATCAGCCATTTTCTCTAAAAAGACAGGCTTGTTTTTGTAATGCCAATCATTCTGATATTCTATAAGTAATTAAAAAAAATCTAAATCATTAATCAAGAAGTTTAAAAGTATCCAATGGATAACTGGGTAATTCCTCATACAGTAACTAAACTTACAATTTTAATTTTTCTCTTGCTTTACTTACTTGTGAAATCGTCCAGCACGATCTTCATTATCCGCATACAAAAACATTTTCAAAGCATAATTCTCCAAATGAGCAGAACCAACTATTTCTTGAGTAATAGCTTCATTATCACCCAACTGTTTCTTAAGCTAAAATTAAATCAGATAGAAAGCTTAAGATTTTGGATTCACAGAAATGTATGCTTAAATACAAATAATCCTAAGCACCAATTTAGACTTTTAAAATTATTTTATATTCATTTCAGTAAAAGATGTATCAATGAAATCTTGCAAAAACTGCTCTGTCTTAGCCCAAGGTCTTTTAGAATAAAACCCAATGTTAACAAAATTTTGAAGACACACTCATGATAACCTGAAAGGATAATTTAGCTCTAAAAATCAAAGTAACTAAGAATAAAAAGATAACACACCCAACTATGTAAAGCATCAGACAAGTATTTCAAAATAACAGCCAATAAACTATCAGATGTCCTAAAAATGGAATTAGGAAATTCTCTAATCATGATTTAAAATTTTAATTTGTTGCCATTTCAATTTCTATCAAATATAAAAAAATATGATTACAGAAATCATTATATCCTGAAACAGTATCGCTTAGAGCATACTGTGTAAAACAGATCTAATTCTACAGTATGAAATCACAAACTCAGAAAAGGATTACAAAAGTTTTTAAAATTTAGACAAATATATAACTCATTAACACAATTCACAACTGTAAACTTTCAGTCAGTACATCCTTTTCCTACACACATAATAATTTAAAATATTTTAAACACAACAAACTAAGTTCCTACTTATTCCGACTGCTGTACTAGAATGAAATGGCTTTTTTGGAATATTAGATCTGAGTACCATACTAACTGTTTAAAAATGGCTTTTCTCAGAAACATTATAAAGTAAAAAATTAAATTTAAAAAAGGCTTCAGGATTCTTTATAAAAATCAGCAAAATAAATATTCTCATTGTTACAAAAGAATAACGTAAGTTCTACAAGAGATTTAATGTTGGAATTTAAAGATGTTTTAGCTATAGCTATACTTATCCTGAACAAAAACGAGAAAAAACCCCACATGTAACACTAGTTTACTATATCCATGTTATGAAATGTTTTAATTGTAGATTTAATTTTTTTTTTTTTTTTTTGACAGATCACGAGTAGGCAGAGAGGCAGGCAGAGAGAGAGAGGAGGAGGAGGCAGGCTCCCTGCTGAGCAGAGAGCCCGATGTGGGACTTGATCCCAGGACCCTGAGATCATGACCTGAGCTGAAGGCAGAGGCTTTAACCACTGAGCCACCCAGGCGCCCTAATTGTAGATTTAATTCTAGAAAAAAAACTGGGAATATGTCACTTTACCTCATCTTCAACATGAAATATCTGGCAGGAAAAACATAAAGAGTTTTCCAACTGTATTCTAAACATTACAGCACAGGCAGATGGGATAGACTCACCACAGAATAGATTTATTCTACCTGTTATTTAATTTAGATAATAAACTCCTGTTGAGTCCCTTTACAAATGTGATTTTATATTTTCCTTATTATAAAGAACTATTCTGAATTCTGTTTTATCCATAAAATAGTTTAGTTATTGCTGTTATACTGTGAAATTAATAAAGAGATATATTCTATACAAAGTTTGTTACCAATATGATTTTATAAATGTACTGCTATGCGTGAGACACATTCTTCCTCTCACTCCCTAACCTCATCTTCAAAAAAAGAACACTCAAATTTTTCCTGTATCTACAGAAACCACTTTAGAAGCAGAAGGACAGACAGGCTTCAAGGGCAGCTGGATTCCCATCAGTGGCGCCACTAGATCCAATGGGTGGTTAACAGTAGCAATGACAGGGACTCTGGGTCAGAAAGCCAGACACCCATACTTAACCAAGTTAGAACCCTACTGCCCAGGGCTATTTAATGTAATTAGGTTTTGATCTCAGTAACTTTCAACATTTATAAAAGCTCTGGGATGACTATTACAAATGCTCTGATTTTTAAAATATCTAAAATTCTCTCTACAAACAATAATGCAACTAGTCAAATATTTAGGTTTCTAATTCTCTTGAGCAGGTCATATAACTAAGTAAATAAAAGGCTGCAGGCATTAATATAACAGCCTCTGAAGAAATAAATTACCAGAAGTAGACCCTGACCCTGTTAAAAGAAAAGCCAGGACAGCTGGGCAAGGGAGGCACAGGGTGGAGTCCTGATTAAGTTGAATTAGTATAGTCATTCCTGTCTTCTTGCACTGATACCCAATCCAACTCATTCAATCTTCCCTGGATTGGTACTTCTATATGACCTGTGAAATTATATCATGGTTCAAGAAGATGACTCATCCATTAGTCACCTACCACATTTCTGCTAGCAGGGAAGAATGCCTGGACCATAAAACTATCTTCTCCTGGTACCAAGAGTGAGACAAAGAGACTATAGGCAATTGATACTATTTCTTTCGTTGTCCTTCACTAAATAAGTAGTCCATTTCATTATTGTAGGAGCAATTTAAGAATTCCCAAATCAATCATCCATTTAACTGTATGAAGTAGATTAGAAAGGGTTTGTCACTTATGAAAGAATGACTTGAAGGTCACCTATAATAACAAGATATAGTGGTATATGCAAAGACACTGAAATCTACTTTAATACAACTTACAACTCCCTTAGCAGTAAGATATGAATGAAAAAAATTGAGTCAGGGTGCCTAGGTGGCTCAGTTGGTTGAGTGTCTGCCTTCGGCTCAGGTCATGATCCCGGGTCCTGGGCTCGAGCCCCGTGTCAGGCTCTTTGCTTTGTTTGGGGTGAGTCTGCTTCTCCCTCTCCCTTTGTCTGTTGCTCCCCTGCTTGTGCTCTGTCAAATAAATGAATAAAATCTTTGGAAAAAAAAAAAAAAGTGTGCCTAGTTTTTCCTCAGCTGTAATGACATTACTTGATGGCTGCCAGGAGGAAGAACTAAAATGGCAAAATACACATAAGCGAATGTAATAAAATGCCACTTAAAACACTCAGAAAATAAATGATCAGTGTTTAACTTACAGCTTCTAATTGATCCATCAGCTTTGATAAAAATTTACGACAGTCAGGAGTTTTACTATCAATCTTCATTCCAGTTTGCATTGCATACAAACGACCTACAAAGAAAAGAAAAATGAGATGACCTGAACAATTTCCATTAGTGAATGTTTAAAATATACATTCTTAATAATAAATAATTTAAAATCTAAGTGAATTTAGAAATAAAACTTTAAAAATAAACTTTGGAAAAATAAACTTCAGTGATAAAACTCTGATTTATTATGGATCTTATTTACAAAAAAAAAAAGAACACACAAATACTATCCAAAGAATGTAACAGATTCATGATAATAGCAATTTTCTTTAAATCAAGTAAAGTCTTCTCTTTTGGCACTATGTTAGAAAGAAAGAAAGGACAAAAAGAAAGAAAGGAGGAAAGGAGCGAAGGAGAAGGAGAAGAGAAAGAAAGACTAGGTCCTAAGCTGTTAAAAAGACCTGTAATTTAATTGGGAAGTTAAGGCAACCAGAAAAATCACATGTACAAGAGCACTCACCAAGTACCTGAAAGTGATACTAATAAAATATATAATATGAGCTAGAACACTGGGAAACACAACTTGAGTTGAGGCTAACAGGGAGAACTGTTTAAGTTACTTGTGTATATATATATATATATATATATATATATATATATAAATATAAAAATACACACCCTTTTTAAAAAGTTAATAAAGACATTAGAGATAAGGCTAAACCTAAAAACAAAACAAAACAAAACAAAACAAAAAAACCAACTCTGACACCATGATCTTAATAGCTTTTCCAGTGACAGGAAAAGTGAAAGGTCTGGTGGTAATTGTTACCATTGGTGTGTACATACACCACCTGTAATTTACTCTTATATTCTCCAAATATGTCCTGGAAATCTGTGACAGCACTATGGATATATCATTCTAATGAAAGCACATTTAGGTGGTTCCCAGATGTTCATTACTACAAATCTTGTTACCATACCTTCTTGTGCTTGCATTCAAGAGTTCCCTGAGGCAAATAACCAAGAAATGGAATACCCAGGTCATATACGTGTATCTTTTCCACCTTTGAGAGCTACTCTTAAATTGTCCTCCAAAACAGATTACCAAAATACAGTTATAGTTCCAACATATGCAAGCACCATTTCCTCAAACCCACAAAAGCAAACAAACAAAAAAGCCTGGTATTATTGAACTTATCAGTGTCAAGATTTTACGTGATATTTCATTTTCACTACTAAAAAACTACTGCATATTTACTGGATAGCTCTATATCCACCTTTTTGAGTTAGTAGCTATCAAAACAAAAGAAAAAAAATGTGCCAAATTTCTATTGGGTTGTTTGCTTTTCAACAAACTGTCTTGTGGCAGTTCTTTACACAGTATAAAGGAGGGATAGGTTTCTCCCCTCAGATGGCATCTTATGAACACCATCCCCCTTCCCTGCTTTATTTTTCTTTCAGCACGTAATCATCTTCTACTTATTAATCCACCGTCTCTACTTCAACTCGAATTTAAACTCTGTGATGATGGCAATTTCAGTCTATTTGGTTTGCTGATGTACCCTTGGCATGTAGGATAGTGCTTGGCCTTCGATAAACATTTTCTGCATAGATAAATACATGGATGAAAGAATAGCTCATTCTGCCCCACTGATTTAAATGCCACTTTTATCATTCATTATCATATATTAAGCTTCCATGGGATAAAAAGGCCCAATTCTGTATATTGTCTATCCTGCTTCATTAGTCTACTGGCCTATCACTGCTTTATTTACTAGAGCTTTAAAACATAGCTTGGGTATCTGTTAGGTACTCTCAAGATTTCCAATTCAATTAAGGCTACTTGATGATATCTTCTTTAAGAATGTATTAAGATACACATGATATACAATTATTTATTGTGTTTTTAATTTTAAAAGCTTTATCTGAAGAAACTACTTTTTAAATACCTAGGCTTTTAGGACTATCTCCTATTACAGAGTTTGGTGTTTAATTTGTTAATGCATTTATTTTCATGTTATCAAATTTCAGGGTTTGATGCATCTAGTTATTAACAAGAGAAAAAAAAGGAGTTCCAAAAGTACTGTACAGATTTACATTGCCACACAGTATAAAAAACAAGGTGCTTTTGTTTTCTCTGCACAACAGCCAGCACTGGGCATCACTGTGACCCAAAACCAAATTCTAATCTAAAAAACAAACAAAAAAAATGCTCATTTTAAATGTCTCTTGCTTTGATAACAAATGTGACCATATTTTCTTTTTCTTTCTTCTACCTTTAACCAGTCATATATATATTTCTTTAAGCAACATGGCTAGGTCCTTTACCCATTTGTCTCTAAGGTTTTAATCATCGCCCCCCCCAAACCCCACCCCATAGCTCCTAAAGCATGGCTGAACGCTCTCTCCTTTTATACCAGTCACATCTCTTTTGAGCTGTTTAAGATCTGTGCCTGTCTTAGCTTCTTTTCTTCTTGTAACTGACTGAACTCCCTAACACTTCTTCTTTGTGAGCTGTTCAGGTTTCTTCTCCCAGTGTTTTTGTTGCATTTCTTCTTCGACAGTGAATCACATGAGCTCTTTCGAAAGCAAACATACTGGCTGCAAATATCATGCCATCTTTCAATTTCTGAATGCTGTTTTAAAACACAGAGACGTGAAATATCTATGTACTCAAAGCTATTATTTCCTCCCCCCACCCCCTCCCGCAAATTCCAAGCTTGGAAAAGTTCTTTTACCTTGAAGGGGCTAGATACTCAGTTACATGATTTTTCTAGTTTTTCCTATGGTTTTAATTTTTCAAATTTAACTCTTTAACTTGCATTTCCTCTCCTCCACAAGTTACTGGCACCTATCTCAAATACACAAAAAATGATGCAACCTTTCTCTAATGGTTTTGTGGTTCCCTCTTTAATATATTTTCACCTTTTAAAAAATCATTTTTAAAAAGACTATTTGAGAGAAAAGAGAAAAAGAGGGTATGCACATGCAAGGGGGGGGGAGTAGCAGAGACGGGGGGACAAGTAGACTATGCACTGAGCACGGAACCTGATGTCGGACTCGATCCCATGACCCTGAAATTATGACCTGTGATGAAATAAAGAGTCCGATACTTAACTGAGCCACCCAGTGCATATTTTTCCTTTTTATGTTTCCTGGTTATTTGATTTGCTGAGATCACAGATCAAATGCTACCGCTAGCACATGATAGTAACTCTAACTGGTAATTCACTTTTTCTTCCTCCAAATTTACTCTGCTATGTCTTGCTGTATTACCAAAATTTTATCAAGAATTTTATGGGTTCTTGCTCGTATTTTTAAGAGGAAAGCTTCTGCTTCAGAGTAGGGATCAATTCCACGCCAGCTTGCTCATATTTCCCCTAACAGAGTTCCTACCCTATGCTATATTGAAACTGTGGCCTTTGGGACCCAGGGATTGGCAAGATAACTCACTAGAGTGTGGGAAAGAAAATCAGCATTTTTACTGATAATTTTTAATCATTCTTTAAAAAATTTCTGTTTTTGCATCTTTAATAATACAGGTAGTACTTTTATAATATAGTATTTGTACATTTACATAATTAGAGATTAATTTAACTCATATGGATAGGTGATCATAAGGTTAAAAATCACTACTCATTACATCCTTTCTCCTCTCATCTATAAACTATATTTTCTTATCCCAACCTAGCCCATACCTCATCTACAGGGCCCCATTCTTTTACCATAATCTCTGGAATTACTGCTTTATAATCAGCAAAATCCTGTGTATCTCCTCAGATTCCTTCTCCCTCTGCCTTAACTAAACCCTAGATACCACTGGAAGCAATCCTCTTATATTCTTTCTACATCAGGACTGACAAGCATGACTGGTTTTTTCTTTGCATCCCATTGCTACTTAATTTCTTTCAGTATCTTCTAAACATACTGGTCTAAAGCTCAAGCCCCTTTCTTCTACCTGATCTTGTTAATGCTTGTAACTGACCGAGAACCTCAGGGTCCTTCCTTGTCTTTACACCATCTTGAAAATTTGCTGTTTGCTTGGATAATTGATACTTGTGGCAGAGACTACTAACTGCGGCAGAGACTACTAACTGCCCACATTCTTCCTTCCTACCTTCTTTGCTAACGAGACCCCTACACTATTAAGGGGGGTTGTAATTTACCTACCCAAAATAGTACATTTCCCAGTATTCTTCAAAGCCAGATAAGGCCATTCAACTAAGACTGGTACCATGTTATCAGAAGTTGTTGGGAGAGAATTCTGGAAGTAATCTTAAAGGGGAAATGACAGCAGGGGTAAGATCTTACTGACCCTTTCCCTCTTCTTCCTGCTGCCTAAAATAGACACGGTGTGACTGAAACACTAGTAGACATCTCAGACCACAAGGCAACCTTGGAAATGGTAATCATGTGTTTGCCTGTAGATCTGAAATTGGAAAGTACTTGGGTCCCTGATGACTTTGTGGAATTGACACGTTTTGGGTACTGCCAACATCGGACTTTGTTTTAAATGAGGGACTTCTTATCTGACTTAGCTATTGTTATTTTGGATTTTCAGCAATAAGAAAGCAAATCTAATCCAAATTAATACACAAAACAATGTTCTCAATTCTTGCTGACCCTAATTATTGTATGTACTCTCCCATATAAGCCACTCATTCAATGATTAAATCACAATCTCAAATTGCTCTACTTCCCAAATCAGTATATTAAGCACCAAATCTAAACACAATTTCCATTTTTTCCAACTTGAAACTCTGCCTATTACAACAGGTGGCCAGTTCACTGGTATCTATTTCTTTATTGCAATCAGTCTTTTCTCCTTTAACTTACCTCTGCAACCAGCTTTGATTTTGTATTTTTCTAGAACTTTACTGCCCTTACCCCTTAAGTTTTTTTTTACTATGTTCCTCTGGCAAAAGGACACTCATTATTTAAACCCATCTATCCTCTTTCTCTATGCCTATATATAAGCAATAGAGACCACTGGCAGATGAGCACCATTATAAATATCATAATTATCAACCTCAAATGAGCTTAATGCTTGCCTTCCCAACCTCCCAAATGACTATTTCAAACATACACCAATCTCTTTAAACAACCACCTCACCCAAAAACATGCACAGAAAATTTAATGGACGTTAATTAATTATTCAATACCTATATATACTGTTAGCCAACAGGATGTCATAATAATGTGAGGAAAAAGTACAGTTTCATGTTCCTAGGAGGTCTTTCTCCTATCTTCCTAACAGAGTAGTGAATACTGTATGCATCCTACAGTCCATGGAGTGTAGGTTGTTGAGTGTAGCTGGTGAACCAACTTTGGAGATAGATGGCTATTCAGCACAGACAGGTTGAAAAAAATGAGTCCAATTATTAGGATCACATTGGCTTTAGTGGAAGCCTTCTAGGACTACAGAAATTAATCAGGCACTTTTCTTGTTACCATGAGAAAGTGATTTAAGTGACTTATTCACATGTAAAAAAAGTACAATTCTCGGTTTCTACTTATCATTTTTAACTACTTCTATTGTTTACAATAAAAATGGAGATTATCTGTATCTACTTTGAAGCAAAAATCAAATTATTCCCAATTCATATCACCACAGCCATTATCATTCTTCCTCACAACACAAATAAAAACAAAGCTCAGCTCCCATCCTTTAAATGTTACCTTAACACAGATGGCTATTACCTGAAATACAATGTAATGATAATATAGTTAACTGGTTTCACCCACATACATTTTCTCTCTTGGTTTACATGCATATTTAGGTCTTTGCAATTACTAGGACATTATTACATAACACCTTTAATTGAAGAACTGGGAAGAAATCACCTCAGAACTGGAAATATTTAGGATGAAAATGGCCTGGCTGTAACAGTTTTTAATATCTCATGTGGTTTACTTGTTAAATACAGAAAATTATCTTCTGATATATTTTTAATATTAATAAAAGCAAAAAGGCCTTAAATCTACTTGTAAAAATTAATAAGTACACGAGAAGATCTTTCTGCCATAAAGGATGGAAAAAAAGAATCACTTTCATATAGAGCTCAAGACAAGTAATTCACTGTAGCAGCAGGAGGATGATGAAAAATTAATGTCTAACATGGAAAATTACCTACTAAAACAGAATAAATATGTAGCTAAAATCTTCTATAAAAAATATATTTGATTTATTTCATCAAGGAAATGTGTTTATTTTTATGAATAAATGTTATTGGAAGATGAGTAATGAGGCACATTTGCAAAGGGATTAAATACTTTCCAACCTAACTTTAATTTAATGTGAGGCATTTAGGAGATAAATATTTACTAATCCTGAAGGTATGTATAATTCGAAGTTCCATAAAATCTAAACATTAACATTCTAACACATCCTTGCTTATACATAAGAAATATAAAACTATGAAATGCAAGCTATAAACACGCAAAAAAGATATATAGAAGCAATTATGAAGAGAGATGCTTTGATAGGTTAAATAAACAAGGCACTCAAATAGGAATCATTATGATTTCAACATGTTTAAAAGACTTTATTCCAACAAATAGAACTGAAAATACTACTCCATTCATAAGCATACTGTAAATACTTACTCTATGGTTAGTATTAGCTTTTGTGAAGGGACTTCTGAATCAAAGATAAAAAGTAAACTGTGAATGAGTATCTACTAATAAAGGATATTACATTGCTCATTCCTTCATTAAACAACTATTTTTGGAGCTCCTGTCATAATATAGTAGCTTTAAGAAAAAGTGAGCTATTCCTGAATTCTTACTAAAAGATTATGCTGGTACAGAGCAAAAGCTAAGTGACTACTTGATTACTAAAATGAGACCAGATTCTAATTCTGGCCATGATGGAATAACTAGACTTGACATTCCACCATAAACAACAAAAAACTAGACAAAATGTATGAACCACTTTTTCACAAATAGAAATAGACGGGAAGACTATGACACCAGGAGAAAGAAAACAAATGAGATGACTACACCAATGATCAGTCCAGCATTTTTCCTGGAGGCACATTCTAAACTAAGGAGTGGGGGGGGGGGGAGCCTCAAAGAGAATACAGTTCAATAGAGCTGAAAAAACAGACTAAAGCTTAGAATGACTGAAGAAGCTCTAAGTGGAGGGGCAGAATTCTGAAGAAGAGAAGCCATGCAGAAGAGACATCCCAGACAGGGATAAACTAAAGGCTAAACTGAATACTACAAGATGCACACGTAGATCAGAACTCCACGAAGTCAGACAGAGTGAGTGGAGTTGTGAGCTGGACCATCCCCAAAGCTGGGACGCATTCAAATTGCAACCAGGGTGAAGAGTTCTAAATGCCTACCCAAGATATTCAGTAGAGACCCCAAATGGTAGGGTATGCTTTAGTAGTAGGAGATTATCCTGTCCTTAAAGCTATGTTAGACTTGCCCCCAAACTAAAAACAAAGACATGAACATATCACACTTAACTGCAACTAACTTAATTGTTGGCCAGATCAAATCTGGTCAAAGGCCATAATATCCAGACATTCAGGAACTTAAACTTCACTATGTCCTGCAACCAATAAAAAATTACTATAGATGGCAAATAAGCAAGAGAATGTGAACAGCCCAATTAAGACTGAACAATGACAAAATGACAGAAACAGCAGTGACATTAAATCACCTGGAAATCATGAACAAGTATTTAATGGAAACCATGAATAAAATGAGGAGAGAAACAAAACGTGCAAAGGAACACAAATGGGGCGCCTAGGTGGCTGAGTGGGTTAAAGCCTCTCTGCCTTTGGCTCAGGTCCATGATCCCAGAGTCCTGGGATCAGGCTGGCATTGGGCTCTCTGCTCAGCAGGGAGCCTGCTTCCCTTCCTCTCTCTGCCTGCCTCTCTTCCTACTTGTGATCTCCATCTGTCAAATAAATAAAATCTTAAACAACAACAACAAAAGACAAAAACAAAGGAACACAAATGGAATGTCTGCATATGAAAAATTTCTGAAATGAAAAACTGACTGGACAGGACACCACAAAAGAATGATTTCAGAATGTAGCAACAGAAACTACTCAAAGCAGGAAAAAAAAGGATTGAAAAGAAATAGAAGATCAGAGTCTCAGTGAGTTAGGAAAAAATATCAAAAAACAGAAAGAAAAGAAAAAAATGCTGAGGAAAAAATATAAAACAGAAAAATTAAAATTCCTTACCCAGCAAAACTATCTTTCAAAAATAAGTATGAAATAAAGCTTGTTTCAAACAATAGAAATTGAAAGAATTCACTTGATTCAAGGAATCAAGAATTCACTTGCAAAGCTCTTCAAAAGGACAGAAAAATGATACCAGATTATGTGGGAAAATATTTCAAATTTTATTTCATTTTCTAAATTTCTTTTAAAAAATGACAACTAAAGAAATTAAAATGTAGATTAGGGCTTATGGGCTTATGACATACTGATAAGTAAAATGTGTGACAACAATAGCCAAAGGACAGGAGAGGAAAAAGAAAATAAAGTTTTTATGCTGAATGGGAGGTGTTATGTTATATGATGATAGGCTATGATAAGTTAGCATGAATGCTAAAGCAACCACTAAAAAAATAAAACAAAGAGGAATATCTAATAAGCCCACAGTGGAGGCACAACAGAATCCGAATTGCTTCCAAAGAGAAGCAGTAACTAAGGTTCAAAAACATCTAACAACCAAAAAACCTGGACAAGCCACAGAAAAATAAATGACAGACTGAATGAAAGCAGGAACTTAAGCAATGAAAATATCTCTTATATAGCAACATGCTGCTAGAGAGTCAGTTTTCACTTTGAACATCTAACATAATTGTCATAAAAAATGAACCTTACCAAAGATGCTTTAAATCTGCATGGAAGCCAAAGAAAGATAATGACAGTGAGGCCGAATTACTTGACACCACTGATCTGTCCCTTTAGCCTTAGGGACAGGCTGAGAGTCTTAAAAACTCATTTACTTTACTCAAAAATAGGATTAACTATTAAAATGACCATTTTTTACAAAACAGAACTCATGTTCCCAGCATGTCTGCAAAAACAAATATAAGGTAAATAAATGGATTGTTAATGGATAAATCAGGTATCTAACCTTTTGTGTTTCCATTATTAACCTGTCACTGCTATAGTAAAGTATCCTGAGTCAGTCTATAATAAAAAAAAAGTACTGCGACAACAGAACTATGGACTTCAATTAATCACAGATTCAGAAAACAGTAAAAAAGTGGAAAATTGCTTATCTTTTATTGGTTTAATTAAGTTTGTCTCCTTGGCTTTAAAAGATCCAATTTCTGTGTGATTAACTACAGAAAAAATAATAGGCAACTGATTATTAATCCTAAAAATCTATCTAACAACACATCCATTAAAAAAATCCAGTATTATTTAGCCTTTAAACTAAATTAAAATTTTACACTGTAGGTCCTGTAATATCTCAGAATTGAAATGGCCATACCTATTTGCAACTTCCTGAATGACTGTATTTAATTTTCCAGTGATTATATAAACAAATGACCCTCAAAGAGCACTTACACACCTTCATTCACAGTCTGTTAATTATACACTGTCACCCCCTAGAGGAAACTCTTTAGTAGTTAAACATACATGCTCTTTGTCCCTTTATCTACAAGGATCTTATTTCTTATAAAACAGTTTTGTATGAGTGTTTTATATACCAGGGATTCCAATCTCATCTACTGGAAATATTTTTCCTTGCAATGTTTTTTTAAATTAATACTGTTTGTGCCATACAGAATTTCTAAATGTTTCCAGACAACTCTATTATTCTTTTACTTTTTTTTTTTAAACTAAGCACTTAAAGCAGATCTTCCTAGCAGCTAAAGGGATTATCTGTTTGAAGTAGAAACTAGGAAGCTCTGTCAGTAATTGGGGATAAGATGAGGCCATGATATACCAAAGAAACTGAGGAGACAAGTAAATTTTTAAAAATTTAATGACTGAGGCATATGAGGGAATTGAGGAAGGTTAAATTTGTAATCTGGGGGACTTGGATGGCTCAGATGGTTAGGTAACCAACCTTAATTTTGGCTCAGGTCCTAATCTCAGGGTTGTGGGGAGTCTGCTGCTCTTTCTCTTTCTCCCCTGCCTCTACTCCAGCTCATGCTCTCTTAAAAATTTTTTAATTTCTAGCTAATAAGTTTTCACATCTGACAGAAATGGGAGATATTCCAGAAAATGTTATTTAATATATCAATACTAGGCCAAAAAATATTTCAAATTGAAGAAACTGATCAATATAAAAAATAATTTCCCCCCAAAAGCAGAAAGTTCTGCTTCATCAATTACTTTTCTTTAATCTAAAAAAAGAGATAAAGCTGTGTTTTAATCCACATCAGATATGAGAACCTTCATAACAATATTAAGGAAGCTAGCATGATACGGTTATTGAAAATCTGACAATGGTAACACATTAAAAAAAAAGGCTGAATCGGTATTACTTAGAAACTCTTCTTGCAGGAGAAAAACAGGAAAAAATAGACGACATTAAGAAAAATACATGATATACAGAGTTTACACCAACAGCATGACTTAAGAAAAGAAAAACTGATAAACAGGGTACTACCAAAATTAAAACTGTGACTGTGACACCCTGTTATGAATACAAAAGAGAAGCCACAGACTGGGAGAGAATATTTGCAAAACAAGGACTAGTAACTACAATATATTAAAAACTCTCAAAACCAAGTAAACACAAAAAGGGGAGAGGGGCAAAACCAGACAATATGCTGAAGGTGATATACATATAGTAATAAACACAAGAAAAGATGTTAATTTCAGTAGCCATCAGGTAAATAAAATTAAAGCCATGATACCAACGTAACTATCAGAAGGACTAAAAAAATAGTGACACACCAAATGCCAGGAGCGGGTGGCGTAGGGTTGAGGGATGGGTGTGGCTACAAGAAGATGGGTGTGGCTACAAAAAAGTAACAAGTGATTCTTGGGGAACTGTTCTCTATCTTGACTATGGTGATATAGGAACCTATACCTGATAAACTGTTTAGAACTAAATACACACACAGGAACAAACATAAAACTGGGGAAGTATGAATAAGACTGGTGGATTTTATCAATGTCAATATTCTGGTCATAATATTTCAGTACAGATTTGCAAGTTACTACTACTAGAAGACACAGGGTAAAGCTCATGATCTTTCTGTATATTTCTGACAAATTCATGTGGCTTTACAATTACTTCAAATTAGTAAGTTTAATTAAAAAAAAAAAAAAAAACTAACGGGATTCTTTCCAGGAATGGAGGGGTATTTCAAGTAGGAGGACATTTACTATTTTTTTATTACATACTACAATAATAAGTTCAAAGAAGTAAGCATAAGCATACTAGTACTTGCACAAATAGTGAAAAAAAGTAATTTGATAGACATTTTAACATACATTCCTGATTTAAAAAGAAAACAAAAGACCAAACAAAGAAATATAGAAATATTAAGGTCACAATTAAAAAATGATGGAACACTGAGGCCAGGGATAAATCATTTTTGGAAATCATATAATTGAAATGGAGGCACAATGGGTACATCCTGAGAACATACCTATGACTTCATCTAAAACTCATTATAAACACAGTAGGGTAAGTTATAAAATACAGTGCACTGGGATTCTTTCCATTGCATTTCCTCACTGTAATCAGACATTTTAAAAAGCCATAAATTACTATAGTTACTATATAGTTCATCTATTCAATTTACAAAATTTACACATATCCACTGTGTCTTAGATATTAAGAGTTAGAAATTCAAAGATCATCAACATAAGATATACTTCTTACTCTCATAGAGCTTACACTCTAGTGAAATAATAGTAACATTTAGAGAGATGGCATGTATTAAATATTTTTGAATGTCAGTTATGTACCAGGTGGTGAGAGAAAACAAGATATTAATCCCTCCCTGTCCTCCAGGAGAATCCAGAAGATTAAAAGGCAAATCAGTGTCTATAACACAATTTAATTAAGATGAGAGGCACACTGGAACAACTTCCAGACAAACCATCCCTATGAGGTAATGAAAAGCAGCTTACAAAAAGTGTAATTTGTACTGAATCAGTAAGAGTAAGCTAACCAGGTTAAGAAGAAGTCAAGGGATTCTAGGCAAAGAGCAGCAGCACACATGGAGCCTTAAAAGTAAAAGACAGTGTGGAGCTTTACCAGTCAGCAAATACTTTAGCAAAATAATCTTGATTTTTTTTTCTCACCAAAAATTTTTTGCTGTAGGAATTTAGAACACTGCACTAAGATTATAAAAATGTATCTCTTCACACATTTTTAAGTTGCTATTTACCACTTTTCATCACTTTAAGTATAAAAGATGTAATTTCTGTACATCAAATACATACATCTAAAATTTCTATCATTCTTTCAACTGTATAACAATCTGATATAATTCTAAAACACAAAAAGCTCTTTCTTTAAGCATCAAAAATAATACATTTTGTCTTTAACCTGTATTTCCATTTACATATCATAATGAATTTTATTACAAAAGAATGTATTTGTATGCTCAAAATCCTAACTTGATTATACTTCTCTACAACAACAAAAAAAAAATGTACAAAAATTGAAGTTTAAATTTATCAAAATTTCCTGTGAGATAAGATACTAAGTGTTAAAATTTTTCCTCTGGATTTCCTCTAAGCATTAAAATTACGTAATTATTGTAATGCATAATTGATCAAAACATATCAATGTTACACATTTCAATTATCATTAAAAAGAAGGTAAATTTATTGGAAATGCATCTTACAATGAGCTAAACTGTGTATCTAGGAATCAATATGATTTACTATCATACAGAACCGGAGTAGAGCAAAGGTTCTGTTCCCACTTTCATATTTACAAATTTAAGATGAGAGAAAATTCATTCACATAAAACAGCAGATGAGAATGGAAGTTTTATCACATCAAAATCACTGAATTCTTTTAATTCCTTCTGGGTTATAGGCTAAAAAGCATATAGTTACCTATCATCAAATATTATTTTTAATCATCTCTTACCTGACATTTCACATAGGTCAGCCTCAAAATTTGTTTTAAAATTAGAAAAGTACTTGTCACCCCTCATTAAAGTTATTCATTTTCTCAATTTTGTGAAGCAACACAAAAAAAATCTTACAGATTCATCATTTTCTTTCATGACATTGAGACAGGATTATTCTAAGACACTGACAGGATTAGGAAAACTGAAATACTGTTCATTTCAACATCCTCTGGCAAAGAAAAAACAAAACAACACAAAGCAAAACAAAAACACTTGAAACCAATTTAAACGTCTTTCTCTTATCACTTGTTTTAAATGTATTTCTGAAGAAACAAAATACCTCAGAGCTGATGATTACACTCATTTAATTTGAGAATGTCTACCACAGAATATTAATGGCAAAACCTGCTGTTAATGGCAAACCAGCCAGCCAGTGGAGGCTTACTTTCTCAGAAAAATATCACATAATTTTCCAATTTGAATAAATATGTTAAGCCATGTCTGCTTTCACCTCATTTCATCTGAATTCTAATTTCAAAATTTCAGTAAGCCACAGATCCTTAAGTCACTTGGATGAAACAAGGCACTACCCACTTCAGCATTTCTCTTTGGTTTGGCTCTTAGATCAGGAATGATACTCTTTAAAATAATGAATACAAAATGTAAAGGTTAGGTCATTTCATGATAACTCTTACGTTTAGGGAATTCAGAACAATGCAACACAGCCTGGTTTTAACATGAGGCTCTACCCTTAACAGATATATTTGTAAGAGACTTTGGAAAAAGACTTTTCCAATGTGGTCCTTCCATGTCCTCCTCCCCACAGTTAAACCTTCTCATACTCTCTTGTACATGACTCTGGTCCCAAACTGTTCCTCTCTACCCTTCTGGATAAAATCCCAAATGATCAAATAATGGCTACTAATATCTAAGGACAATTCCTTTTCTTCCCCCTTATAAAATGTTCTGTCCTCGTTCCCCAAATTAGAATGTTGCTTTGACATCCTTTCCCACGCCCTGCATTTTCAAATAAAGGTTTATTCTTGGCTCCAATTTTCTTCCATATAAAACAGGAAAAGAAAGGATGCTCTCCTTAATACCTTAATTAAGAGACTTCACTACACCATTAATTTGAATTGTCCTTTTTTCTGGACACCCTGGAAGGTTTTCCACACTCCTTCCCAGGGCAATATGCCATAAAAAATACTCATGATACATGAGAGCATGCTTTTCTTCTTTAAAGTAGAAGAGCATTTGTGAACAGGATGGGGGAAAAGAGAAGTAGCATACTACTTTGCTATCCTGATCAAAGGAGCTTTGTCAGAGAAGAAACAGAAGTTGAGAATTGCGGAGGTGATTCCTGTAGAATTCCTTCATACTGAGGTTTGAAGAACACTGGTTGGTACATGTAGAGCACAAATCACAAGTTACCATGAGCGGTCTTCTGTTATACAACAGAAATCAGACCCACATATATGGCAGTTACAGGAATTACGAGAGAGCAAATTTAAACAAACTTTTTAAAGCATTTAAAGAAATAAGAGTGTTTAAGAAATATAGTAACAAAAGACTATCAGAAATGGCTACGCTGATTTAAAAACAACAAAAAAAGAGAACATCCAGAAATAAAAAAGGGAAACAGAAACTCAATAAATGGATGATACAATAGGATATGTGGAGGTGAACACAGGCCTAAAGAAATTATACAGAATGTAGCACAGAGAGACAAAGGGATGCAAACTATGAAAACACTGAGACAAATAAAGAAGAAAAGTCCAACACGTCTAATCAAAATTTCAGTAGAGAATACTTAAACAGATAATAGTAGAGAATTCTTCAGAATTTATAAAAGACACCCATCTGTAAATCCAGGAAGCCAAAGTCAATCCTAAAGAAGACAGATGAAAAGAAATCAAGTCCTAGAAAATCAGAACATAAATTACAAGAGTGATAAATTGGCTATACTTTAAAATTAAGAACTTTTGAATACCAAAGGACTTCATGAATAGAGTGAAAAATCAAACTATGAACTTGGAGAAGACATTTGCCATGCATGGAACAAAGGAATATTATCTACATTTAAGAAAAGACAAGCACTGAAATAAAAAAATGGACAAAAGCAATAAATAGGTATTTAAAAGGGGAATCACAAATGGTAATTAACATATGAAAAGATGCTCAACCTCATTAAGACTCAGTGAATTGCAAATTTAGCTTCAATTTCATGCTCACCAGATTGGTGAAAATTAAAAAGTCTAATAACTTCAAATATGGTGGGTACCTTGGTGTTCATTTTATTATTCCTTAAGCTGTATAAACACATTGTATGTGTTCTTTAATATGCATATGTATAATAACAAAAAATATTTTGTAAGTACCACTGGATTTAGCAATGAACATGTTTGTCTATGGCCCTGCCGAGAACAGTTTCAGTGAAATAAA
Source organism: Enhydra lutris kenyoni (assembly GCF_002288905.1). Taxonomy (NCBI): domain Eukaryota; kingdom Metazoa; phylum Chordata; class Mammalia; order Carnivora; family Mustelidae; genus Enhydra; species Enhydra lutris. The sequence goes on along the minus strand of NW_019154101.1, from coordinate 35,289,009 downwards.
GGGGATGAAAAGCAGGCTGCAATGAGCTGAAAAGGCTCTATGTGATAGGAAGGTAAAGACAACACAAACAACTATTTCAAGCTTAAATTTGAGGTTAGGCAGACAGAACTTTAACTTTAGGACAATGTCACAGTGAGAGCTTTTTTAAAATTTAATTTTTTAAATAAAGGAAACTGGGGCAAATTTAAAAAGAAATAGCAGAAGGAAGAGGACGATAACACAGAAAATAAAAGCCCCTGGCTATTCCCAAAGGTATATAATACGGAGCTTATGAATAGCAGTTAGTTTTAGACAGGAATAAGGGTTCCAACTTTACTGTTATAAAAAAGTACCTTTTTTACCTTATCATATCACGTTTCTCATCCCTCTAACCATTCCAGTTACAATGGGCTCCTTGATCCTCCTTCAAGCAAGCCCCTGCCTCATGACTTCTGCATATGTTATTCCCTCTATTGAGAATACTCTTTTCCAATGATGCAAAGCCTGCCTTTTACTCCTTTCAAGTCTTTGCTCAGATATGAACTCGGTGAAGTATTCCATGAGTACCTTAAAAGTGAAATCCCCTCCTCACACCCTTCTACCCTATTCCTAGTACTCCTTATTCTTTTTCCCTGCTTTTTCTTCAAAACCGTCTAATATTCCATATAATATACTCATTTTATTGTTTAATCCCCTCTTCCCCACTCGTCTACAAGCTCCATGAACTATAGCCACAGCGCCTGGTAATGCTTGATACACAGGAAGAAACTCAACAAATACAAGGTGAATAAATGATTAATAGTCCCTACTCGAGGAACTGGAAGAACATATATAATGAAAACAATACTGTATGACTTGAACAAAATGAAGCAGAGCCTAGAGAGTAATCAATGTACTGCCTACAGAAGAGATTACACTGGAGTTAGATCTTGAATCAGGAGTTTGCGAAGTGGAAAAAAAAAGACAGACATTCCAAGGAACTAAAAATATGGAGGTTTAAAAGGGCCTTGTACACTTGAGAAATGAAAATGGGGTACTAGAGTATGACAGGGAAGACAGTAGACCAGATTTTAGCGAACCTTATGATGTTCACAGCAGAGGACACATTATACCGAGTTTTTCAACGCTAAAAACCCTTTATAGAAGATTATAGTTGCTTGGTCACTCTTTTTATTTGCAGTCAAGTTTAAAGTTTACATAGAACTACTGCAAAGAAAAAAGTTTGAACAACCTAATCTGTTCTCCAACTGCAGACTGTATGTCTCAAAATCAACTAATTCCTCACATTCTCACATTCCTACTAATTGTCTCAAACCCAAGTATTATTCAAAGAAGTCAAGACAAAACATTCTCATTGGTGGGAAAATGGTCAAATTAAAGGGCTACTTCAATTCAAAGACTACTAGTCTCCATTTCACCATTTATGAGTTTTTTAATGGGCTTGCCTGTTGTCATACTTAACCTGCACTTATTACTATGTTTTCAATTGGTCTACCTTCCTTCTGTCCACATCATTACTGTCCTTGGGACACAGCTTCGTTTTAGCTCCAACACAATTCCTTAACCATCCAGATTATTTTCGATACAGGAGGCACTCTTGAGTACACACACAAAACCTTAAGACAGTGTGTTAGCTCAAGTGCCCAGGTAGCCAGTTTAGGAATACTTATGCACAAGACTAAAAAGGTGGCAAACACCAACTTTTAAGTTTTGCCTCTCTGGGGCCTGCGGCAGGGGAGGAGGGGGAGCACGTGAGATGGGGAAAATCGAGAAAAGGGCGGGGCTCCACTGTGTTCCCAGGGAAGGCCAGAGGTCAAAGCTCAGGTCTAAAGCTGAAGGGGCGGGGCCTGCCTTAAAAACCAAGGGGTGGTGTGTGGGTTCTGGAGGATAAGGAGGGACACGGCGACTCGGAAAGACTCACAGTAATAAGCCACCACAGGGTCCCGCTTGTCATGTTCCTGAGCCGTCCTCAGATGATGCTGTATGCTCTTAAACTGGGGGGGGAGTGGGGGCAGCGGAGCAAGCGCGGCCATCTCTATTCCAGAAATCACCACTTCCTACTTGCGCGCCACCGACACTTCCGCTTCCGTCTGGCAGGTCGCGCGCACGGACGCGAAAGGCAAATCCCGCCCACTCTCCCGTTGCTCAGCGACAGCAAGTCAACTACGGGCTCCCAACAGGGACAACCTCAGTGTACCTCGCTCTTGGTGGTTAGAACCCAGAGAAGGCTAAGCCGCTCCGCCTGAGGTGCGGTAGTGCGGCTTGTGGCACCAGCGCTCTCTGCTGGCTGTGGGTGGGAGGGAAAAGAGTTTTCGTTTTGTTTTACCTTGTCGTGTCCCTCCTGCCTTTTTTTCTTTTCTCCCCCCACTCCTTCCGTCCGTCCTTCCCTCCTTCTTTCCTTCCTCCCTCTTTCCCAATACAGAAGGTAGGAAGGGGAAAGCAAGAAGAGAATAATGTTTGTTGATGGGAGAAAGGGTAAAGGCGTGAATTGCCTTTAATATCATTCAGAAATTATCACTTCCAGTTTCTCAGATTATCTTAATAATGTCCTTAGAAGCTTTTCTGATTTTAGAAACTTTAAATTTAATTACTGTGGAGGATGAGAGGTAATTGAGTTCTTCTGTATTGACACATTGGGTAAAATAGCCAGACTCTTTTCAACTTAAATACCAAGCACATTAAGCTTAAAGAAAGTTGAATTTTTGTTCTGAACTGGTGAATGAATAATCTGAAGATCATTTATTTCTGGAGAATGATCAATAATTTACCAAATATATTGACTCATACCATTGTCGGCATCAACTTTTCCTTCTACCATCAGTGACTTCCGTTCTTTTTCTCTCTTCTCCATCCCATTCTGTCGTTTTCCAGGACTTTACACTTTATTGGCCTTGTCCAATAACCTTCATCTTTATTGCTTTTTTTCCTCAGCTCCCAGTTTTGAGGGTTCATCTTAAAACTAGCTTTCATTGAAATCACACCATCTCCAAGGAAAAAGATCTGAACCTCTGAAATTTGTCATGCCTGCTATTCTGTCATCACCAAACCATCTTCCCCACTCCCCCACCCCTGCAGAAACTGCTCTGTGTCCTCATTATTACCCCTTACTCCACATCCTTTGTCTATTTCTGCTTGCAGAGCACATTACCTTACTGGGTCTGCCTTTTTTTTTTCTTTTTTTTTTTTTTACCCGACAAGAAACTGAGTTCTGTATTCTCCGCAATCTCAGTAACATTCACTACCACTTGACAATGTATGTGTTATAGACTGAATATTTGGGTCTCCTTAAAATTCATATGTTGAAACTTAATGCCCAATGTGATGGTACTAGGAGGTGGAGTTTCTGAGAGGTGATGAAGGCAGAGCCTTTATAAATGGGATTAATACCTTTATAAAAGAGACCCCAGAGAGCTAGCTGGGCCTTCTCCCATGTGAGGAGGATAAGATACAAAAGCAACATTCTGCAACCTACAAGAGCGGTCCTCACTAGAACCTGACCGTGCTGGACCCCAGATCTTCCAGTCAGAAGAGTGGATTGGTAGAGGAACTAAAGCAGAGTGGGATAACCATAAATGCCATCTGTTTGTCCTTATGACTTCTCATTTATTCTTTTCCTATTCTTGATTGTCAACTGTGGTTATTCTTGAAGTTCACCTAAGAAGTTGTTGTTGTTTCCAAAGACCTATCTAGGTCTCACTCCCAGGCACCCCAATGTCAATGTCCTGGGTTGGAGCCTAAATAGCAGTATTTTTAAAAGGGCTTCAGGAAGTTTTAATGCTTGAGGACCACTGCCCCAATGAATCATCAGTATGTGGGTGATGTTTCAAGCCTTGTCCTCTCTCTTTAAGCTAGACTCTCTGTGGTGATTTCCTTGATTAGAACCTGCAATTCCTGCTATTGAGATTAAGGTCATGAGATATGAATTGTTTTACCCCACCTCTGCTACAACAAAGTAATAATAACTAGCTGGCGTTTGCTGAGCTTTCTATTACGAATCATGTAGGTTTCTAGGGACTTAGCATAAACTCATTTAACCTTTACCACACCCTATGAAGAACGTATTATCACTTTCATTATTTTATAGAAAAGAAAAATGGAGCAGTTAGGCATTATGTAACTTGCTGCAGATCACAGCCAGCAAATATGAGTGTTTGATATTAAAATCCATGTGTTTTGGTTTCAGAGCCTGTGGAATCTAACCTCTAATGACTTTAATGTCCCTCTATGCCAATATATCCTTGTATTTTATGTTTTTCCTATTGAATGATCCTATGTCTGAAAATTATGTGTTCTATTTCTAGTGAAGGCTCTACCTTCCTGTTATTCTCCAGATCTCTCCCTTTGGGACTGGAGATTGTTCAGGTCCCTTTCTCTTTTGCATGTGTTCTAGGAGAAAAGAGACAAAATAAGCAAGTAAGTGAAATGGATTTTACGCCATCTGCTAAGACATGCTCTCTTCTTTCGAAGTACTGTACTCCCGTCGTGAAAGAACTATTGATATGGGGAAGAAAAGTAACAGCACATTAAAATTATGGTGTGAAAGAAAATAAATATTAGTAACATGTGATTGTTTCTTCTTGATGTTTTATAATGAAGAAGTTACTATGAAGGAAGACCTAAACTCTCCTTCATCCAGCTCTGAAGAGTTGCTGAAGGATTTCACATCCCCCTCCAGGTGGGGGCTCAAATCTTGGCTAGTTACGGGAGGGCATAGGTGGAATTAACCAGTCAAGCTCCCGGGGCCTGGCATTTTCTTTGTGGGAAGGCTTTTGGTTTTAAAGATTTTATTTATTTATTTATTTGACAGAGATCACAAGTAGGCAGAGAGGCAGGCAGAGAGAGAAAGGGAATGCAGGCTCTGCGCTGAGCAGAGAGCCCGATGCGCGGCTTAATCCCAGGACCCTATGATCATGACCTGAGCTGAAGGCAGAGTCTTAACCCACTGAGCCACACAGGCACCCCAGGCTTTTGATTTTAAATGTTATTTCTTTAATAAATATAAAGATACTCATATTTCCTGTTTAATTGTTAAGTTTTTAGTAATATGTGCCTTTCTAAGAATGTGTTCATTTTATGTAAGTATCAAACTTATTGACATAACATTGTTCATGATGTTTCTTCATGAACATTTAAATACTCTGTTGTGATGTCCCTCTTTTTCATTTATGATCTGGGTCATTTTCTTTTTCCCTTTTATTATCCCAACCTGTCTAGTGAGAAATGTATTGGTTTTACTAATCTTTGCAAAGAAACACTTTTTGTTTCCTTGATTTTTTTTCTATTGTCATTCAGTTTTCTACAGTTTTTTACAGTTTTCAGGTTTTGTGTTTTTTTATCTCTCTTCTATTTAATTTGTATTTAAATTCTTTTTATAATTTCATAAGTTGAGAGGTTTAAGTCATCTTATAACTTAATTTTTTTTCTAATAGAGTATTTATTTATTTATTTTAAAGATTTTATTTATTTATTTGACAGAGAGAGAGATCACACGTAGGCAGAGAGGCAGGCAGAGAGAGGGGGAAGCAGGCTCCCTGCCGAGCAGAGAGCCCGATGCGGGGCTCGATCCCAGGACTCTGGGATCATGACCTGACCCAAAGACAGAGGCTTAACCCACTGAGCCACCCAGGCGCCCCTCTAATAGAATATTTACAACTTCTAATATTGTTGATTACTCTTCTAGCTGCTTTCCACAAATTTTGAGAAACTGTGTTTGCATTAGTATTTGTTTACTGTAGTTTTCAATTTTCCACATAATTTCTTCCTCGAACTATGGATTAATAGAATGATATTGCTAGTTTCTCAAATACTTGTGCATATTCCTGACCTGATATCTTATTTTTATTAACTTCTGGTTTAATTCCATTGTGACCAGCTCCCATGCTCCATATGATTTCATTCCTTCAGACTTTCTTATGACCCAGCAAAGAGTCCCTCTTGGTGAATGTTCCACATGCACATGAAAAAAAAAATGTATAATCCGCTGGTAAGGTGAAGTGTTCTCTAAATATCAATAAGGGCAAGTCAGTTATTAGTAACGTGTAAGTACTCCCTCTCCTTTCTGATGTTCTTTATACTTTGTCGATTGATTAGTGAGAGAGGGGTGTTGAAATCTCTAATTGTAACTGAATTTATTTCTCTTTTGAATTTTGTCAGGTTTTGCCTCATATATTTTGTTACTCTTTAACTGGCGACATAACATTTAGAAGGTTTCCTAATGAAATTATCCTTTAATCATTATTAAATGTTTCTTTTATCCCTGTCATTCTTCTTTGCCCTGAAATTTACTTGGGTTTCCTCATATTGTGGCGAATTCAGCTCTCTTATGCTTTTGCATTATATATCCTTTTCCATTTTTTTATCTATTTGTAAAATATTTGAATGGTCTAAATAATAAATCTTTAAATATTCAAAAATATTTAAAGTGGTGTTCTTGTTAATTGGTCTAGCTTCTTAAAAAATGCATCCGGACAATCTTTGCTTTTGTTTAAGTGTGCAAAGACCTTTTATATTTATTGTTACTATTGATATTTTTAGATTTAGATACTGCCTTGTTATTGCTTTCAATTTGCCCCATCATTTTTTGTTTCCTTTTCATCTTCTGGATTAATTGAATGTTAATTAACTAATTTTATGATTTTATTTAGCTTCCTTTGTTAGCTTTTTAGCCCAAATTTTGTTGTTTTGCTTTACCAGTTATCTTATAGATTGAAGTATATATCTTTAAATTATCACAGTATACTTCAGGTGATAACATACAACTTTACATGTAAGAATCTTATAATAGTATATTTCTTTTTTTTTTAAATTTTATTTATTTATTTGACAGATAGAGATCACAAGTAGGCAGAGAGGCAGGCAGAGGGAGGAGGAAGCAGGCTCCCTGCTGAGCAGAGAGCCCAATGTGGGGCTCCATCCCAGG
>NW_019154101.1:35280632-35282011 GCF_002288905.1 Enhydra lutris kenyoni | reverse complement strand
TTCTTTTTTTTTAAATTTTATTTATTTATTTGACAGATAGAGATCACAAGTAGGCAGAGAGGCAGGCAGAGGGAGGAGGAAGCAGGCTCCCTGCTGAGCAGAGAGCCCAATGTGGGGCTCCATCCCAGGACCCTGGGATCATGACCTGAGCCGAAGGCAGAGGCTTAACCCACTGAGCCACCCAGGTGCCCCATAATAGTATATTTCATACTTACTTTGATTCACCAAATTTTCTATTTTATTATTATTTTCCTTTACTATTTTGTATTTATAGTTTGTTTTTTATGTTTGTTTTTGAATTTATTAACTGTATTCTCTACCTTTATTCTTATTGGAGTATTTTTGTATTTTTTAGTTTTATTTTGAAGTTCTTTTCTTTTACTTTTTAAACTACATTTACTATTTCTTTTTAATAAGAAATGTATTTTCAAAGAAAGAGGTGTGGAGGGAGGGAGTCAAGATGGCGGAGAAGTAGCAGGCTGAGACTACTTCAGGTATCGGGAGATCAGCTAGATAGCTTATCTAAAGATTGCAAACACCTACAAATCCAATGGGAGATCGAAGAGAAGAAGAACAGCAATTCTAGAAACAGAAAATCAACCACTTTCTGAAAGGTAGGACTGGCGGAGAAGTGAATCCAAAGCGACGGGAAGATAGACCGCAGGGGGAGGGGCCGGCTCCCGGCAAGCGGCGGAGCAACGAAGCACAAAATCAGGACTTTTAAAAGTCTGTTCCGCTGAGGGACATCGCTCCAGAGGCTTAACCGGGGTGAAGCCCACGCAGGGTCAGCGTGGCCTCAGGTCCCGCAGGGTCACAGAAGGATCGGGGGTGTCTGAGTATCGCAGAGCTTACAGGTATTAGAACGGGGAAGTGGGCTACAGAGACAGAGCCGAGGAGTAAGCTCTAATCTCGGGGTTACCTTGAACCCGTCGCAGGCTCGGTCAGCTCGGAGCGCGGCCAGAGGCCAGGGTGACGGGAGTAATTGGGCACTGTTCTCTGAGGGCACACTGAGGAGTGGGGCCCCGGGCTCTTGGCTACTCCGGGCCGGAGACCGGGAGGCCGCCATCTACATTCCTGCCCTCCGGAACTCTACGGAAAGCGCTCAGGGAACAAAAGCTCCCGAAAGCAAACCCGAGCGGATTACTCAGACCGGCCCCAGGTAAGGGCGGTGCAAGTCCGCCCGGGGCAAAGACTCTTGAGAATCACTACAACAGGCCCCTCCCCGAGAAGATCAACAAGAATCCCAGCCAGGACCAAATTCACCTACCAAGGACAGCAGTTTCAATACCAAGGAGAGCAGCGGAATTCCAGAGGAGGAGAAAGCAAAGCACGGAACTCATGGCTTTCTCCCAATGATTCTTTAGCCTTGCAGTTAATTT
>NW_019154101.1:35078724-35275632 GCF_002288905.1 Enhydra lutris kenyoni | reverse complement strand
CTGGGGGGTTAAGGGGGTAGGAGAAGAGTAAATGAAACAAGATGGGATTGGGAGGGAGACAAACCATAAGTGACTCTTAATCTCACAAAACAAACTGAGGGTTGCTGGGGGGAGGAGGGTTTGGAGAGGGGGTTGGTATTATGGACATTGGGGAGGGTATGTGCTATGGTGAGTGCTGTGAAGTGTGTAAACCTGGTGATTCACAGACCTGTACCCCTGGGGATAAAAATATATTTTTTATAAACATATATTTAAAAAAAAAAGGAAAAAAAATAATAAATGTATTTTCAACTGTCAATTTTCTGTGTATTACAGACTTGGTCCTATACCATGGGTTTTAATATGTAGTATTCTGACTGCTATTCATTTATAAATACAGAAAAACTACAGTTTAAATTACCTTATTTGATCCATGAGCTTTTTATGAAATATTGACAGTCTTAATAATTTTTACTATTTTTACATTTTGGTTAGAAAAGTCAGTTTTTATAAACATTTCATATTTACACTGCATAAATGTCATATTTATATATATATTTATTATTCATGAGTATGTAGCTGTGCTAACAATCCTGATATAGTTACCAACAAAATGAAATCATAAAATAGTGGATCAGTAAGGAATTAAAAAGATTATCCAAATCAGCTTTCTCACTGGATCTGTACCTTTAACCATAACAACATGTACTGTTTGCTGAAAAGAAGCAGAGGTAAGCAGGGTTTCTGTGGTGACTTAGAAATGCCATCATCGCCTGTCCCACGAGGAGATAGAGTCCAGGGGGCAAGGAGACTGTATCTTGCAGGACAGAGTATCTTGTGCCGGAGACCTGTAAAGCTCCAGAGCTCCAGAGATCTGTAAAGGGTCTCCAACTGAATCCTGCTTGGTGTAACATCTTTAAATATCTTTTAAGGAAAAGAACTGCTGATAAGATTGAAAGAAACACTATCCAAGATTCACACATGATTGAGACTACTTGCTTCGCACAACAGCCAAGGTAAAAAATCTCTTTACAAACAGTCATAATTGGGGCACCTGGGTGGCTCAGTGGGTTAAAGCCTCTGCCTTCAGCTCAGGTCATGATCCCAGGGTCCTGGGATTGAGCCCCACATTGGGCTCTCTGCTCAACAGGAAGCCTGCTTCCCTCTCTCTCTCTGCCTGCCTCTCTGCCTCCTTGTGATCTCTGTCTGTCAAATAAATAAATAAAATCTTAAAAAAAAAAAAGTCATAATTTGGGGGCGCCTGGGTGGCTCAGTTGTTAAGCGTCTGCCTTTGGCTCAGGTCATGATCCCAGGGTCCTAGGACTGAGTCCCACAGTGGGCTCCCTGCTTGGTGGGAAGCCTGCTTCTCCCTCTACCCCTCCCCCTGCTTGTGTTCCCTCTCTCTCTCTCTCTTTGTCAAATAAATAATAAAATCTTTAAAAAAAAACCAACAGGGACGCCTGGGTGACTCAGTGGGTTAAGCCCCAGCCTCTGGCTCGGGTCATGATCTCAGGGTCCTGGGGTAGAGCCCCACATCAGGCTCTCTGCTCAGCAGGGATCCTGCTTCCCCCTGCTTCTCTCTGCCTGCTTGTGATCTATCTGTCAAATAAATAAATAAAATCTTAAAAAAATAAAAATAAAAATAAACAACAACAACAAAAGAGTCATACTTTGACAAGGTACTGGAGGATGAATTAGAATAAGAATAAATCATTGTTTCTCTATGAGTGGGCAATGGTTTTAAGAGGAAGACTATTGGTTTTTGAGGGCCAGGGGAGAAAAAAAGATCTTCCCTGGGAAAAATCCTAAGAGGCAAACCAGGAGAATGTCCTGTACTACTTCTCCCTTCTTTCTTTGAGAAATACAGACCTATTTCTTGCAGCTACAGCAATTTATATAGCAACCATGAGTGCAATAAACTGAGTGTTTATGTCCCCCCTAAAATTCATATTTTAGAATCCTAACACCTAATGTGATGGTGTTACTTTGGGAACTTTGGGAAGTGATTAGGTCATGAGGGTAGGACCCTCTTGAATGGGATTAGTCCCCTGATAAAAGGAACTCCAGAGAGTTCCCTCACCTTCTTTCTACCATATGAGGATGCAGGACAAGTCTATAACTCAGAAGAGGGATCTCTCCCAAACTTGACTGTCCTGTGCTAAATAAATAAATAAATAAATAAATAAATAAATAAAATCAACCAGCTTGAAGATAGAATTTTGAGAGTGGTGGAAAGATAGCATTTCCAAAATACCAAAGGATCATCTGCTAGAGTCCTCAGAAAGGGTTTGCCTCAGTAAGAGCTACACTGGTTCCATCTAACAAAACTTAAAAGGAAGCACAGAGGATCAACCATTTCCAAGAAACTGAACCATGCCCCAGAATAAAGTTTAAGAATATTTATGGGAAGACAAAAATATCCTGCATCCAACAAGGTAAAACACACCTTGTCTGGCACCAAATAAAAAAATTACTTCCAAAGGTGCAGGAGAATAGATCCAAGATGAACATGTTTATGTTGATGGGAGGATTGGTGAAAGCAATACATAGGCAATAAAAGGTGGGCTATCTACAGAGAATTTGACAATAATAATAAAGGGGACTAATCATTGTTGCTGTTTCTTAGTACATAGGGCCAGTGATTCTAAACAAAGACAGTGAATAAATACTCCTTCTTTTCAGGGTGGGCTCTTCCCACAGCATTCACTCTTTAAGATGCCACTGGACCACTCACTAAATATAAAGGTACTAAATCTTGGTTATCTTTGTCTAGGAACTCTTAGTACAGTACATGTTCAATAACAGATACTTAGCTCTTTGTTGAATGAAAATAAGTTGGCTCTTCTCCTGTGCTTTGTATGCAGAAAAAGCCTCAATGATTTAAGATCCTGAATCTAGAATTCATGACATTAAACATAGGCTGAACAATGCTTAAGAAAAGTTTGAAAACCTCAGTATTTGACTGACTATACTCTCTTTGCTAATAAGGCGTCAGTATAAGGCAGTCATATATAAAGATTTTTTTCTAAGATTTTTATTTATTTATTTGACAGACAGAGATCACAAGTAGGCAGAGAGGTAGGCAGAGAGAGAGGAGGGGAAGCAGGCTCCCCGCTGAGGAGAAAGCCCGATGAGGGGCTCGATCCCAGCACCCTGGGACCATGATTTGAGTCGAAGGCAGAGGCTTTAACCCACTGAGCCACCCAGGTGCCCCCATATATAAAGATTTTAAATGATGTCAAATAAAGGTGATTATTGGTAAGACAGGCAGATAAAAAGAATACGCTGAGCTGGTATAAATTTCTCTGAAATGATTTCATAGCACTTCAGGAAGTCTAACTTAATATAATATAGTTTTCTAGTTCCATAATCTTGAACATAAAAGCTATAGTTACCAGGATATCTATAAGAGGTGTTTTCTTTATTTTCCAACAAGAAACAAGGAAACCATTCACAATATTTGCCATAGCATTTTAAATCTATTTGGTGGCTATATTACCATATCATTTAATGTTAAAATGGAAAACAATATAATATTAAAAATGTAATTACTCCATCTCTTTAAGTTAGTGATCAAACTATAGAATGACTTTTAATCATTAATTTACAACTTTTGTGCTTAGACAAGTTACATTTTATATGAATGCAAATATAATTATACCCTCAAAGTTTAGCCAAAAGGATTCAGCCTTTACATTTAGGAGATCTGAATTCTAACGTGGTTATATGACTTTGGGCATATACATTAACCTCTCTGAGACTCAATTCTCCACTTTGTGTAAAAAAGATAATATAAGTTTCTCTGGCCACAAAATACTGTGATTATTTGTGTGAGAGAATTCTGTAAAGATTTTATTTTAAAAAGTTAACATTAGTTCTGCGTATATTTTCTAGTAGGTGACAAAATTAAGATAGAATGAAATGTTTGTTCAGGAATACCTGCCTCAGAACTTAGTATAATGTTTTATATTAGACATGAAGTTCAGACACACTGAGATAAGTTTAAAATTATGTTTGAAATTGAGACACTCACTGAATAAGATGAAACTGACTAAAAATGATTGGTAAAGAATTGTGGCATGACAGTAAGTAATTACCCTTTTCGTCATTGCCTGATTAGAAAGCAAAATCTTCTAAATATGATCTCAAAAACTTCAGCAACACATAATACTACTGTAATCACAGTAAATGCATACATTGCAATGAGAAAAATGGTCTTCTCAAAGTGTTCTGGAACCATGCATTTTATAATAGTAAACTTTTTCCCAAGAGATCCAGCATCACACAAGTAGAGGGGTTTAACTTGGAAACCAAAGAGGTGAATCTGAAGCCAAAATGCTATCACCTCTAGACTGATTCTTAATAAAACAGAGAGGATATAAATCACAGTGTAGACAGGCTTTTGAAGAATGCATTCTTGACTGATGCTTTTACATGCAGCATAAAGATGGAAAATAGCTCCAGGAACCAGGACAATCACTAGTTGTAATGCCCAGAACACCTAAAGTATGTCAGAAATATCTTAGTCAAATCAGTCGACCTATTACCAAAAACACATGAAAAAGACTGACTCTTAACAGAGGCAATCTTAACAATTCTAAGTTTCATAAGTCTTATGAGGAGTAAAAATAATATAAGGAAATAGTGATGTTGACCATCTTTAATAACTAAGATGTAGTCCTATTTTGCTGTCATCACCTACCAATTACAAATGATAATGAAGTATTTTATTTTAGTAACTACCCAATTTCCATTTTCTGATTACAGGACTAGGGTATAATTATAACATCAATAGATAACAGAATTCTGGAGATGAAGGAAACTCTTGACCAACTCAAATTCACCTGAAACATAGAACAAGTTAGAGAACAAGTAATAATTCTAGAAATAATATCTGTTAGGGTATTCTTCATCTTATTATGATTTTTTTTTACATTTAAAAAGGAAACAGTTTTTATCTGGTGTAGAGGAAGGTTTACATGCACACAGAAAAACTTACTTGTGGAGTGATTGGCCTAAACTGATTATAACAGAAGAGATTTATTTCTCTTTTGTCTGGATCACAACTGAAGTGCAAAGCCTCATTGCCATAGACCGCAAAGCCTAACACCCCAAGGAAGAACATTCTTACTGATCCAAAGAAAAGGGTGTGGAATTGACCGATCACAATTGGAGGATTCACCTGTTAACGGTTTTAGGAGAGAAAGATGGTTTGAAAACAAACATTAAAGAAGTACATTTTAAAGGATGCTTTCATTATAACATTTTAAAATATTTAAGATTCATGAATTTTTGAAGCAAGATAGAATTTCAGACTTCATTAAGCCCCATGCAAATTCTGTATCATGAGCTTGCTCACCCCTTTGCACTCCAAAAATATGAAATGCTAACAGTCAAATAAAGACATGTTGCTGATCAAATGTATGATCTTGGAAATATTTAAAAAGCTCTAAATTCAATGACTGTCCTTCCTATCCCTGTAATCCTTTTGCAATAAAACCAAGAGAATCTTAGAATATCTAGGACTGCTTTTAGAAAATTAGATAATAAATTTAATATTAAACTCATTAGTATGCACAATATCTCAACAACCAAATGATGTTTGTTTAATTGTCATTACAGCTTATTTTCCACTTCTTAATTATCAGATTGAGAAGAGAGTGGCTACTTTAAAACACTAACAGCTGAAAGTAGTTCCTGAATTATTCTAATTATAGTTTCAAATTCAGAATATTCTGAAGCATACAGTTGATATTTATATTATTCTCCATATATGTAGAGGTTCTTACTCATCAACACTTAATGCAAATCAGGTTAAAATACAAGACAAGACTCCAACAATTGTTTTTCATTTGTTTGTTTGTATAATACTTACACATCCTTCATAGAAGTTTTTGATGTAATTCAAAGACATGTCTCAGAAGTTGTTAGCCTGGCATCCCTGTGGGTTAATTCTTGACCTACATTGCCACTTCATGTCTGCCAGAATCAAACTCATATTCTCTCATGACTCTTATAGCAGAAAACACTTACCACTGCAAATTTCTCTCCCCTCCTCTTTTTCTTTCCTTTTTTTTTTTTTAGATCTCTGGGGCCCCAGTCAACTTTCCTATCTCTGTCCCAAAACAAAACAAAACAAAAACAAAGAAAAGCGGAGAGCATGTGGCCAATGTAATAATCCCTTGACTCACACTGTCAGCAGAGCCAGTCAGCCAGACAGGAGTACTAGCAAAGCAAGAGGCCAGTCTAACAAGAGCTCTGAACCCTCAATGCCTCTCAATTACCTGAGAATCGCCTATATGTTAATAGGTGGATTTTTTTTAAAGATTTTATTTATTTATTTGACAGAGAGATCACAAGTAGGCAGGAGGGCAGGCAGAGAGAGAGGGGGAAGTAGGCTCCCCACTGAGCAGAGAGCCTGATGCGGGGCTTGATCCCCAGACTCTGAGATCGTGACCTGAGCCGAAAGCAGAGGCTTTAACCCACTGAACCACCCAGGCGCCCCTAATCGGTGGATTCTTAAGCTTAGAGTTTTCTCCAAAATGTTTAGTGATCCTCCCCCCTGCCTCCATTTAGGTATGTTTGAAAAGAAAATTACATGGGAGATTTTCCTGATTCTTGTTTACTTTCATGGAATAGAATTAATTTCTGGGACATTTAAGAAACCATATCACAGGGGCGCCTGGGTGGCTTTGACTTCTACTGACTGCTTTGACTTCTACCATGTGCAATAATGGATGTGTTTGTTTAGACCATCAAACACTAGGGTCAAACATTTAAAATCATCAAAGTCTTCCTGTGTTTTTTCAGAGATGAACAGAATTAGCTTGAACCTTAATTGCATGTGTAGATGGTAGAAACACAGTTACATTTTCATTGTTGGGGATCTATGAGTGACCAGATAAATAATACTGCTCTTCCCCTTATAGCTTATGATCCAATCGAGCCATAAGATGAAAGTATAAAGCGCATAGAGGCCAAAATGTCACCCTTATTATACTCTTATTACCATAAAGATTGTGCTGGAAGAGGGACATGGTTTATCTCCTCAGGAAAGTGTGATTCTTAGGCAGACACAGGTGCAGGCCTCATCAATGCTGTATCCTGGCTGCCTTTCCCACATGAAGTGCCTTCCTGCCTCTCTAAGATTTATGCATGAGAAGAGCAGAGCAAAACTGCTGATTTCTGTGGACAACTGGCTTCCAAAGGGAAAATGTTAAGAAATAAATGATGAATGCTCAGTTTTATCTTCCAGATGTGAGGTCAACTCACCAGCTAAGACAGTGGCTGTAGTGACTCTGGCCTCATGTTTGGCAATTGATAGGACTATTAATTAGGATGACAACCTGAACTTCTTTACATGCTAACAGCTGACAGTACTAGAAGCAGCAAAAGAGGGCAATCCCCAATGTGCAAGCATTATTTAGTCCTCAGCTTGCTTCATGTTTGCTAATGTTCCATTAGATACAGCAAGTTACACTGTCAGCCCAAATTCAAGAAATAGCTACTACCTGTCAATTGATCTGCAGTCAGATTGCAGAGGTATGGGTACAGAGATAGGAATAATTTGTGACTGATTTTATGTTCTACAACAATATGCTCTCTGATGACACATATTCATGTCTCTCCCACATATCTTCACCTCATTTCAGCATTGTAAAATCTCATCCAATCATAACATTAAGGTTGAAGTCTAAGGTTTTGTGATTTGCATCACGTGAAAATCTGGATGTGGCTGATATGTGGCTCCTTAGGAGCCAGAATCTAAAGAAGGAAAAGCAAAAGTTATCTTCCACACAACGTTAATGCACAATAGTGATACAGGGATAGAAGGACTCTGACACCTTCACTTACAACGTGGGAGAACGGGAGGCACACTGCTATTACTGGTCCATAGCAATTTTGAAATTTTGCATAGGACATAATGCCAGTTCTCCCTATTCTGAAGGCACTGAATATCCCTCGATTAAGCCATAGTACTACTTTTGAAAGATGCTCCCCAGTCTATTGTACACTACTTCTTGATCAAAGTGGTTTCCTGGTTCACTGTTGTCAAAATCTGCGGCTCCATCCTCTGTGTTCTTAGCTGAAAACATCTAACCTTTTTCATTAAAAAATGGTTGCATTTGAAACTGAGTAACTTCCTTAGACTGCCCCCTGATAGAAATGTGGAGGACCAGAAGGCTTTTTTACAGTTTGACTAATATTATCCATTTGATTGAAACTAGTAGTTGTTTTCTTTTGTTTGTTTTGTTTTGTTTTGTTTGTTGGTACAACTCTCTTAATCACTTTTTTAGTTTCCAATGTATCAGTTTTAATGCACTTAGTTTGAAAAAGAGTTATACCCTCAATTATTTTAAAGAAAGGATAAAACGTTTCTGAGACCATGCTTTTAAAGATTTCTAGAAAACTTCTGTCTAATGAGATTTTAATTAGTCATGTCTTAAATATTTTGAGTTTTATCCAAGAATGTTATAGTCATACTACTGATTTGCTTTTTAGTCTTACATCAGGAATTTTTACTTGCCAGAGACACTAGAAATGAAAACAAAACAAAACAAAAAGAATTCCCATGTAGCAAGTCCTGATCCCTCTACATTTTCCCCAAATTTTGCCTGCAATTTCATCTCTAGGTCCCTTCACTAGTTCATTGTTCTCTTCTTATACCTTATTAAATGTGGCTAGGAAAAAAACAAAACAAAACAAACAAACAAAAATGTGGCTAGGAGTACCAACCTGTTACTTTTAGAGTTCTTTCTGGATTTCTTCTTAGCCAAATCCAGATTTTCATTAGTATGTATTTTTTATCTTTCATGTTATTTCAGGGGACTATTGTGCTGATTGTCTTCATATTGTAAGAGTCACCATGTTTCTGGCCTGCTACAGTTATTTTCTCAATGCTTTTCCAGCTTCCACTAATAGTTTCACATTGCTTTTCTTGCCTTTGGTAATAGTTTCTTTGTTACTTTTCCACTTTCTGCCTACTGAAGATGTTATTGCATTTTTAGGGTTTGTTCTTGTAGTGTCTGACCTTTTTTTTTTTTTTTTTAAGATTTTATTTATTTATTTGACAGAGAGAGAGAGAGCACAGCAGGCAGAGAGAGGGGGGGAAGTAAGTTCCCTGCTGAGCAGAGAGCCCCATGTGGGGCTCCATCCCAGGACCCTGAGATCATGACCTGAGCTGAAGGCAGAGGCTTTAACCCACTGAGCCACCCAGGCACCCCGTGTGTGACCTTTTGTACCAATATCTCCAATATCTGTATTAGTTGAGACTTTTTTCATAGCAAGTCACTCTCAAATTTAATAGCCAAAATAGAAAGTATTTATTTCACTCGTGGTTTAGGAGACTATTTCACCCAGCCTGGACTGGTTTAGTAATCTCTACTGAGTTCTTGCATGCATATATGGTTAGTCAACAGGTCAGCTGCCAGGTGGATTATCCAGGGTGACTTAACTCACATGTCTGGAGGTTGGCAGACTTGGGCCAGAGTGATTTGGGTGACTAAGGCACATGTCTCTTGTCTTTCTGAAGATTGGCCCAGACTTCTACTTGTGGTGGGGATTATAGAGTTTCTAAAACAGAGAGTTGAAAAGGCCAAAAGTGCAAGAACTTGTCAAGCCTCTGCTTGCTTCAGAGTTGCTAATGTCCCACCAGCCAAAGCAAGGCTCATGGCAACTTTGGATGGATTCCAGCTTTTAGTAAGAAGATCTGAAGTTATATTCCAGTGGCAGGGATGTGGAGAGGTGAAGAATGTATAGTGATTTTACAATCAACCCCATGACTGGGGGCATTGAGTGAGAAAATAAAATATTCAAGAATCTTGTTTGTTTCAAAATGCAGTTTGGGAATCAAAGATATGTACATTCTTCCTAGAGAATCAATTAATGAAAACTAAAGTTTGGGGCCATGCTTGTATGCTGTCCACTGAGCCTTTCTTTCCTGATGTGAAAAGCATATGAGAAGAACTAGAGTAGATGGGAAAAAACTCTCTTATAATAATATATTAGCCTATGGGATGGTTTCTATCTGCTATTAAGTATTTTTAAAAAATTATCTCCCCAGAGTTCTTACAACTCTGTGAGATATGTTCTCTTACACGTCTATTTTACAGGTGAAGCCCAGAGAGTGTAAGTAATCTACCCAAAGTTACAGTTAGTAGATGGCAAAACCAGGGGGTGAAAGATAGTGAATGAAATGCTTTTTGTTAACTGGTGAGCTGTAGGCACATGAGAATATTATTGGGGTGATTGTTAGGAGCCTGAAACAGGAGGAATTAAGGGGAAATAAGTCCGGACTTTCCTATTTTCTCCTGCAAAAAACTCAGGGGTTATTAGTTCTGTGGAGGTTGGCCATTTTCCCATTCCCCTGGCCTGTTCTCAACGTGAAGAGGAAAAGCCAAGCAGAGAACTAACACAGTGTAATATGTGCCAAGGGAGTACTTGAGAAATGTGAATGACTCCCCAGAAATGATGTCAGCTAAATTTCTTTCTCATTTGGTATCCGTGTGAGGAGGAAGGACACATGGGCTCTGGAATCAGAAAACCTATGTTTGGACCCTCGTTTTACCACTCGGTTAGATCTGAGATTTCGGGAAAAGTATTTACCATCTCTGAGTCTCAGTTTCTCTAACTGGGGTTGATGGTAGCATTTACTTCACAGGGTTGTTGTATGAAGATTATTAAAAGTATTTGGGAAAACATTCCTCCTGTGTTTAATGAGACCCTGAATCATCTTTTTTTTTCTATTAATTTTTTTTAGTTTTTCAGACTACAGAATGTTGTTCATTATCCCTTTTAAGAAAGGAAGAGTCACTGCTTTCTTCAACATAAAGAACGTTTGTATTGGCCATGAAGAACATTTTTGGGAAGAATGGATAACATGCAAATCCCACTTTTAAAAAAATTTTGTTGAGGTATAACTGACATATAACATTATGTTGGTTTCAGGTTACAATGTAATGATTTAATATTTGTATATATTTCAATATGATTACCACAATAAATCTACTTAACATTTGTTACCATACATAGTTACAAAAATTTTTTTTCTTGTGATAAGAACTTTTAAGATTTATTTTTTCAATAACTTTGAAATATGTATGTTTATTTTCAATGTCTTTCCTCTGTCTCTGTTTGATCTTTTTTGGGAGGGTGTGTCTCTTCCTTTAGAGTCTACTAAGATGCCAAGACAAGTGGGACTGAAGCCCAGGGAAGCTTTGAGTAAATTTAATTACTAAAACATACCTCTGCTCTCCCAGCTCCAAAGATTTTAAAATGAACAGGTCACCTCCATCAATTTACTGAGTAAATGGCCCCGAATTTAAAACTGTAGTACCAGCTTGCTAGCTTAAATTTGCTTAAAGCTTTTCATTTTAGCAGAGGAGTGAAAACAGGTTCACATCTTTTTCTACGTCTACGGTTACTACTACTAGTGCTTTCACACACACATACACACTCCACGCACAGATGCATGCACAAACTGCTGACACTTATTGATTACTGCTATCCTCTGGCACTGCTCTAAACTGTGGGAATCATGGGTAATCTTCTGCCAGATATTCTTGGAGTCCTAAAATTTCTGAGATTAAAAACATTGAAGACCTGTGTGGTCTAGCCCAGAAAGGGGGAAAACCTCTAATTTTGCACACAACTCAAGATAGGACCAAATGAAATAACTGTAGAAAAGCACTGGTCAGGATGGCTAACACATAACAGCCCATAAGTATTTTTCATTATTACTATTTACAATCTGCTCTAAATTAATACTTTAAATCAAGTCACAGGTATTGCTTTAGAGCTATGCTTTTCTACATATTTGTGCTTATTCATTTTCATTTTTTTTCATTCATCCAGTAAATATTGAATACCTAGAATATCAGCTGCTATGTACATTGTTATGTGTTATGTGTGAGAATAATAGAGCCCCCGCCTTCATTGGGCTTATAGTATAGTAGAGCGTGTGTGCTTGTGCATATATATATATGCGTGTGTGTGTATAAATGTATGTGATTGACATGTATAGTTCTCAATATGCTTGAAATAAAGCATGATTTATATTTAATCCTTCAGAGTATGGTCACAAACTACCTCGGCTTATTTCACATCTGGCAAACAAGGAGAAATAATCTCTTCATAAGTTTCCTCTCTAGCATCCTTTGAGTCTCAGAGTTTTGCATTGTGTTACAGTAATTTACTGTCCTCCTCATTAGATATCCAATGACTGTTGAATGGGATAAAATAGAGATCAATTTAGGTACTCCCAGTAGTAGATTTCACAGAAGGACAGCTGAGATAAGGCAATCCGGACAGCTGCCTCAATTCATAAATCACAATCCTTAACCAATTCACATCTCACTGAAATCTCTGACCTGCCAAAATTGGGTTTGTCTTTCTGCATGAATAATTTATATTCTCTGGAATGGAACTGGGGATGCCTTAGTGGAAAGGGTCAATAACCAATCATGTTATTTTAGGCAAATGATTTAACTTGCTGGGTTGCATTTCCGTGTCTCTGAAAGGAATAGACTGGATTCCACAATCTGTAAATAATTTCACATATGGTTTTATGATTCTAAGTCTTATAACCATACTTGGAGCTATTGTACTTGCTGTGAGAACTATTGTGAGTAATTTGTATGTTACCAGTAATTGCTTGACCTACTGGTTAAATTGAAAGCCTCATTTTTCTTCTTCATCAACAAGTTTGTACATTTCATATTTCCAATATGCCTATATTGCACAGTTTCTAGTTATATTACACACATGCCTTATTTCTTTTTCAGATGCTCTAGCCATACAGTCAAGCCCCTAGAAGAATACAGTCTATAAGTCCAGAAGACCTGAATTTGTGTCCTTTTCTACCATTATGGTTGTTGTTTACACATTTTGTGTTAACTCTACAAGTTTTAGTTTTTCTAATTGTACAGTGCGGAAAATAACTCTTACCCAAAAGATGCTATAATTAATAAGAGAATATATGAAGTAATTTCTAGCACAATGTCTGACAAGTGGTTGATTTCTCAGTAAATACCATTTTTGCTCTTGTTATGGAGACTAGACTCATTGTATCAAACTTGAGAGGAAGTATATCAAATAGGTAAAAACTTGGGTTCTTGAATCAGTGAATGAAGAATTTGAATCACAGCTTGCGATTGAAAATGCCTCAGGAAAACTAGCTAACGACTCAAAACCTCATTCTCCTCAGCCACTGGGATTTGTAGAGTTCTCTGGATCTATGGATTTGTTTTCAACAAATTTGGGGGGAAAAATCAGCCATTATCTCTTCAAACATTTTTTTTGTCCTTTCCCCCTCTTTTTCTGGGACTCCAATTACATAGATGCTAGAGCGCTTAATATGGTATCTGATCCTCTCTCTGAATGTTGCTTCTCATTGTGAATAGTTATTATGTTAATGTCACTGATATTTTCTTCTACAGAGTCTCAACAGAAGTTAATCCTGCCCAGGACATTTTTCATCTGGGATACTGTATATTTATATCTAGGACAAGGGTCAATGAACTGTAGTACCTGGATCAGCCACTGTTTTTGTAAAATAAAGTTTTATTGCAACATAGCCATGCCCATTCATTTATGTATTGTCTGTGGTTGTTTTTGTGTTACAAGATCATAGTAGTTGCAACAGAAATCATATGGCCCATAAACCTAAAATATTTACCATCTGGCCATTTAAGAAAAAAACATGCCAACCTTTCTAGGGCCAATCCTGCTCTAGAAGTTGAATATGGGGGGCGCCTGGGTGGCTCAGCGGGTTAAAGCCTCTGCCTTCGGCTCAGGTCATGATCCCAGGGTCCTGGGATGGAGCCCCGCATCAGGCTCTCTGCTCAGCAGGGAGCATGCTTCCTCCTCTCTCTCTGCCTGCCTCTCTGCCTGTTTGTGATCTCTGTCTGTCAAATAAATAAATAAAATCTTAAAAAAAAAAGTTGAATATGGGTCTTTTAAAATTTTTATTGATTAATGGATTGATTTTATTTATTTGAGAAAGAGTGAGAGAGAGCACAAACAGGGGGAGGGGAAGAGGGAAAAGCAGACCCCACTGAGCAGAGTCTGGGCTGGGGCTCCATCTCAGGACCCCAACATCATGACATGAGTAGAAAGCAGCTGCTTAACTGATTCAGCCACCCAGGCACCCCTTACCCCCCACCCTTTTTAAGATTTGGGTCTTTTTTTAATCTTCCATTTCTCAAATAATCATGTTAATATTTTTCTGTACCATTTTAAAGGTAGATGGGATATATTTTAATAGCTGTTTTGTGTCCTTGTTTGTCTATTCTAATGATCAGTTTTTTTCCTCATTACGGTTTATAAGTTCCTGTTTTTTGTATGCCTCTCAATTTTTAACTGAATTGCTGACATTTTGTTGGTTGCTGTATTTTGTTGATTTCCTTTCAATGGTGTTAGAATTTGTCCTGGCATGCAGGTAGGTTACTCAAATCAGCTGGATACCTTTCAGGCTTGATTTTAGCATGTTAAGATGGGTTGGGGTTAGCTTGCAGTCAGGCATATCTAGACTCACAACTAAAGAAGTATGTATGTATCCTACATACATGTGTATTCTACAAGATACACATTGCATTAAAAGTCTTTCCATGCTGGGTGTGGAAACACAAACTATTCTCAACTCAGTTTGCACTTCAGCTGTTTATGGGTGGTTTTCTCTGACCTTGGGAAGTTTCATCTATGCATGAGCACATTTGTACTCAGTCAAAGCCTCAAATGGAACCCCCTCTAGAGTTCTCTGTTTAGCTCCTGGCTCTACAGTACTCTGCCCTCCAAATTGTCTCTTCAAACACTGATTTTTGATTCCTCCATCAGTGAGGCCACTGAGCAATGTTAGGGTTTCCATTTTCTGAATGTGGGGGAGAGGGGTCACTGAGTGACCTCTAGAGTATAAGCTGGGCTTGCAAGTTTTATCTCTCTCCTCTCGGTACTTCAATCTGTGCTGATTGTTTTCCAATGGCTGCCCTAAATTTTAACAATGATTGGTACTTTTTTTGGGTCCAGTTTTCTTGTTGTTTAAAGCAGAAAACAGAAAAAAAGTCCAATTTGTATCACTTTATTTCTACCATAAAACAAAAGCACTTAAACCTAGTTTCATCGTTCTCAATAATGTTCTAAAGAGTAAAGATCATGGGATCTCTGAGTAAATATAATTTCAATTTTGCAGTATTTGTAATATAGTAGATCTTATTTACACTTAAAATTAAGAAGTCAACAGAATTCTATCCAAGTGTCAAGTAGTATAGGGTCAGCAATAAGTCAGGCTGTGTTGATAGTTTAGTACAGTTGCTTAGAATGAAGGAGTCTGAAATGCCTCATTTCAAGTTCTGTGACTGACCAGTTCTGTCCTATTAGATACGTTTCTGTTTTTTATCCTGGGTTTCAAATTCCCATCTATAACAAAAAATAATAATACACACCACATAGGGTTGCTGTTAGGACTGAATGTGATAGATTATTTATTTAACATGATATCTAGCACTGTAAGTTCCAAATTAACATAAACATTATTGTGTCGTTGTTGATATGATTGTTTTTGAGAAGTTGTTCTTTTGTTGTACTGAAGATGAGTCTGTAAGACTTTAAGTGCCCACCATGCTAGAGTCCTTGGAAATTCTTTGCGCTTTACCATTTGGATGAAAGTAGACCAATGAATTTGGTGGCTGCAACTGACCGCTCTTAGGGCACCAGCCAAAGCCTTCCATGAATCGGCTTGATTTAGAAGGCTAAGCCTGATAAGGTCTTCTTATTTAGATGGGGTTAGCCTGATTGAGTCACATCTCCCTTTGTGGTGTGATAAAGGCTATGGTGCTTTTCCTACATACCAACCCCTAGCTGCTAGGAATATTGGCTGCTGGCAATGCACAACTATATTCTTCGCTGAGCATAGCTGTCTGCTGCAGGGAAATGTCTCACCTGAGCCTGTGTTCCTTCCCAGAGGGTGACATGCAGCCAGAGACTGGCCGATGCAGAACTAAATGGTCTGCTCCCATTCTGTTTTAGAACAACTCTGAACGGCATCCAGCTTTTGGGACGATGGAAACTTCAGGTGCAACCACTTTGCAGGAATTTCTTCATCTGCTCAGTCCTGCCTTCCTTATTTCCTTCTGGGGTCAATTCCTAAAAGCATTCTTCAATAAACCTCCTGCATACACACCGTCATCTCAGAATTTCTTTCTTTCTTTCTTTTTTTTTTTTTTTTAAAGATTTTATTTATTTATTTGACAGACAGAAATCACAAGTAGACAGAGAGGCAGATGCGGGCGGGGGAAGCAGCCTCCCTGCTGAGCAGAGAGCCTGATGCGGGCCTGGATCCCAGGACCCTGAGATGATGACCTGAGCTGAAGGCGGAGGCTTTATCCCACTGAGCCACCCAGGCGCCCTCAGAATTTATTTCTATGGATCCCAGCCTAAGACGCTTGGGTAACATGAGTATGAAATACACACAAATGAGAAATGTTGTATTCTCAATGCAGAAAACCCATTGCTCTGGCCCTTTCTGAGACCTGACATAGGCATCTGAATTGGGAGTATTGAGAGCAAGGGTTATAGCTCAGATAGTTCCTATGCTTCCCTGCCCTGTGATTCTTAACTACAATATTCTGCCTCTCAAATGAATGTGGAAATGTTTCACCTTTTAAAATTGAACATGTTTTCCTGAATACATCTTAAGCCTGATGTACCTGACCTTAAAGAGGAATAAAGTATATGGAGAAAATGTAGAAGGGGATGCAGTAGTTAGAACAACTCGTTCCCTGACATTAAAATAATAATAATAATAATAATAATAATAATAATAATGCTGTAGGCACCCTATGTGTTTCTCCCTCAGCTGTGCCGGAAGATGGAATATTTTTTGGCCATCAGATCCACATTAACCTCCCAAAAGCTTCTAGGCCCCATGACACTTTTTAAATAGTAATTATATCCCAAAAGATCTTTAGTCATAGGCATTTCTCCTAAGAATGATTCTTAGATAAACCTGAAGGGATATTATGATAATTTGTCAATGAATAAATTCTTCATTATGAAATAACCTGCATCTTACAAACATGATTTTGGAGGGCTCTTATCTGAAGTTACCACAAATTGCCATCAGCAAATGAAAAACTTTAGCATCAGGATTGGCTATGTGCCCATGATTAATATTCTTGGTAATAATTTAGTGATGACTACAAATATAGATATATTAGCATAACCTTTCAACATGTTCAGGTTTTCATGTGATTTCAAATTATTTTAATGCTAAAAGAGTTAGTGAACATTATGACCGTGTAACTCGATGCTTTAGATTTATTACTTGAAGGGTTATTTTCATCTTTCTGAAAAATACTGAATTATTAAATTTGTGCAAGCCAAGTTTCATTTTTTTATTTTTTGTGAACCAGGTATCTGTGGGGAGGTCCATACCTGACAGCAAATGGTTTTTATAAAATTATTTGCTATGGAGTCAAACTCAGAAAGCTCATGCTTAATATTACCCTTTGTTGGTGCTTATCCCTGATTTCACTCAATTTTCATCAACATAAGTTCCATAAGTCATCAATTTGTTGTAACTTTGCACTGTTGGACATACTGAGAAATTGTAAATACTTCTATTGTAAGCTTCAAAGTGGGAAAAATTAATGACTGTATATTTGGTATGGTAGGGTCCTCTAACTGCTGCTTAATTTTAGTTTATGTTGTATCATATTTTGTATTTTTGAAACACATTGCATTCCTTTAATTTATGAAATGCTTATAGGATCAAACTTCCATGCATATATTCAGTCTTATGTGCACAAACTCCAGATTACTGAATTAAAACCTTGTGCTAAATTGTTGGGCTATCATTAGAATTTCCATTCCTTATTCCTTTTGTGACATGTTACCAGGGAAAATTCATTGCTTTGAATAATAATGAGCTTGAGACAAATTTAGCTTTTGAAAGCTGATTAATGCCTTTTTCTGTTTTGAACACCTAATATATAAACCACCTCTGCTTCTTTTTATAAGGAAAATTTAATGGCCATTTTTCTATGAATTCCTACTTATTAAGTATTGGAATGTGCTAATTTATCTTTAAAATGTTAATATAGATGCTGGGATGGAAATGTACTGGAGCTAGTAAAATATGAAACCATATGTGAGATGACATTATTAATATGCTACTAACTATAATTATTTGAGTTTTATGAGTCATATGAACTAAAACCATTGCATATTCTCTGATAGTTTCAGAAGGAGAGATTTTTCCAACTTTGTATGTTAGGGGTATAAACTTCTCAAGAAGTATTAAAAGATCCTATGAATATCTAATGATCTTGTCATCACTAGCATTCTTGGACACTCCAGTGAATGGAAACCAATACCATTTTTTATTGTTACTGGGATACAAATAGTCTAAGATGAGTTTGTGTGGCTCTAAGTTTCTAATAGCACTTTTTATCTGTAAAGTTAAAAAGGGATTTCTTATTTTGGGTGAGGTAACAGGTTTCTAGTAATATTAATCATGATAATGTTAGAAGTTAATTTATTAAAAGCAATTATATTAAGGACAAGGATAATGATTATGGGGTTATTTGGCTAACAGTGATTAAAATTTACAGTAACAATAAGCTGAAAGATGATTTTCTGCCAACAGAGCTGTTAAAAATATGTAACACTGAATTATGAATAGAAACATAAATGGATAAGAAAATAAAAGAATAGCTCATAATACTGAGTGGAAAATTGCTCATCAGTTATCAAATAACACATAAAGGTCTAGTGAAAAAGCAAGACCTTGCTGGGGTAAATTCCCTGGAGTCAGTAGACAGAGCAATTTGCAATTGAATGGTATCACAGATAACGCTATAGAGACCTTTCATGGATTGCTGATTTTTCGGAACTGAAAAGCATCAACAACCTATTAGGGTTTCAAGACTTTAAGTAGATGTATGGTTCCAGTAATTTATCCTTGAGTCCTTTATAAAAGGCTCTATGGATAGAAATCCTTGAAGTTCTCCGTTTTCAAATAAGATTTTTAATAACTCTTCACACCCCCTTGGAGCCAAATATGCTATGTACAGCTTCTTATAATAATTGTAGGCTGAAGATGTATTTTTGTGTAGATGTGTATATGTGTTTGGGTAAATGTAGTTTTTTGTGAGATTAAGGAACTGCGGAGAGCAACGGGTATTGAAGTTCTTTCTTTGATTTAACATTTCTGTGAAAATCCAATTCAAGATCTTTGGATAATTTTTCGCAATCATTGCCCCTATGTCAAATTCCAAAAGAGCTCAGAGTTTTAACTTGATGCTTACAAGAAAAAATGCTAGAAGTAAGAAATTTTAAAAAAGGAGGTCATAGGAGGAAAGAACAATAATGCTTTTCTAGTGATTGATTATCTCTCCTCTCCTGTTCCTCTGCTTCTACAAGTGTAGTTCAGGTCTGGTATTCATAGTTTGATACTGTCTTCTTATTGTCATATTACCGGCTCAAGTGCTTCTACACCCAATGCTGGAGTAATTGTTCTATATATGGTTTTGTTGATTCCCTCCAAAACCGTCTTTGCTTTCCCAATTTTAGTGACCATAGTCTACACACCTTAATTTAGGGTTTTGAGTATTTCACAAGTCGGCCTTTTCAGTCTGTTCTCCCATTCTTTTAGAAAAATCCATGCTTCAGCCACTTCAGACCATCTCCAATACCTTGTGCCTCAAGGTGTGCCTTATTTCCTTTCCATATGTAGATCCTTTCCAAAAGTGCTCTATTTATCTTCCCACCATACTGTTTATTTTCCCCACTAAGGTCCTATCCATTTGGGGGGCTACATTTAAATTTCTTACGTCTATGATTCCATCCCTGACCAACCGAACCAACAGAGAAATTTCTCTCTGAACTTTCAAAACATTTTGCAATGCACAGGGCTAATACTAGGCCCCTTGACATCTTTGAACAAATTAGAAAAACCCATTCCCTTTGGAAAGACAGTCCCATAAGTGCACAGCATGTTGAGCAGATTATGACTCTAAGTGAAGCAGGAAAAAGCAGATGGAGCTCTTTCCCAGAATGTGGGGCTTAATGAAGAGATTCACCAGGCTTCAGCTCTCTTTTCTGTCACTGTGTAGCTGGCTGACCTTGGGTATATTATTTTACTTCTCTAGATTTTGTTTTCTTCCCTGAAAAAGGGATAATAGTATGAAATTCATACTATTGCTAAGAATAATAATAGAGATAATGAACATAGATTTTCTAGCTGGATATTTGGCATATAAACCTTAATTGGTAAATTGTAATGACCTTTATAATTATTATGTTTTACACTACCGTCCTTAATTTCAGGGCTAGTCTGTTTTTCTCCTTGAATTAAAGTTTCAGGTATGGAAATTAAATATCTTTGTAGACACAAATGCATTTTTAGTTTTTTTGACTGAAATGTTTACTGATGATCATTATCAGATCAGTACCTCCTAAATAAATATTAACAAGACTACATTTCTTGAACCAAGATGTTATTTTCTCTTGCTGTTGACATTACTCGATACATATGGAAATATAAGACCAGAGACAGAAAATAAATGTGAGGAAGTAACAGTCTTATTAATACACTGATCTTGATTTAAAGTTATGATACATTTTTGAGAAAGACATTTGTTAGTTTGATCAAACATTCCCACTCGACTAATGAGAATACTTTCCATTTTCTGAAAGACAATTTGTGAAAAAATATCAGATTACTGACCACAAAAATGTCAAAACCACCTAGTTATCTGGAAAAAACAGTGATAGAGATGATTCTCCATGCAACACCAAAGAGAAAGACCTTAGCCTTGACCCATGGAGATTGCCTTTAAGGCGACAAAGTAATTTATTTTTCCAACCTAGACTCATTCAAATTCTTGTCTTCTCTGGTAATATTGCTGCAGGTTATATGCAGTGGGCCAAATTCATATCAGTCTTTTAACCTCTCCAGAGCTCTTTGTAACTGCGTGGTGTATTGGTTTTGATGGAACTTTTCCTACTTCGTAATTGGGCTCTTCAGGCTGAGAAACCTCTGGGGGATCTGGAGGGACAGCAGGGAAGATGTGCATGTAGGAGGGAATTGGGCCAAAGGAATGTATCTGTTAAACATTCATATATGTCCATTTGGAGAGTGTATGTGGCTTTAATATTTGGGCTATGTTTATATATATAAAATATGAAAACCTCCATGTGAAAGGGAAACATTCAAATAAAAATGAACAATTCAGGAAAAAATGACAAACCTTTGAATGTTTAGAGATTTTTGGATGCTTCCAAATTCAGTTGGCTGCTTGTTATGTAACTGGAGGCTGTGGAGAAGAAAATTGGCAACATTAGCATTGTTTGATACCTCAGTCCTGGGTTCTACCTGTACTATGTATATAGTTGAAAAAAAATGAATGTAATGAATTCATTTAATCAGACATATGGAATTATTTCATTTTTATTTTGATAATTATGATTTTATATTGTTTTGGTTTTTATTATGATTTTATTACTTCAGACATGATCCACAGGTAGATGGTAATAGATGGTAAAAGAACTAAAGTTTGTGAGAGGAACTTCTCTTGTAGGAAGTCATTCTATTTCATGAAACTCACCAACTGTCAAAAGTCAATGAACTTGATACATAACAAACAGTAAGTCCTTCATGTGCTTCATGACTCAGCAGTTGTAGCAAAATCAGAAGTTTGAATCACCAACTCCATTCTCGATAATGAAGTCTTCTTATGCGTATTTAGTGTATGAGCTTCAATGCATTTTCAGAATTGAAAATTAAATATGACTTTAGACTATAAGATTCACTCTTTTACTTTTGTTTTTTAAAAGTGACAAGATAGAAGAAAGGAATTCCAAACCATCAAATGTAGGAAATCTCTTTCCAGCAAAACAAAGTATTTCAGTTTTTCCAAATGCTTAAATCAAGTGAACCTAAAGTAGTAGCCTAGCTTGTATCATAAATTCAGCTATGGCATTTTTAAAATTTTGGAAAAAAATTAAAAATAAAACTGGAGGGGCACCTGGGTGGCTCAGTGGGTTAAGGCCTCTGCCTTCAGCTCAGGTCATGATCCCAGGGTTCTGGGATCAAGCCCTGCATCGGGCTCTCTGCTCAGCAAGGAGCCTGCTTCCTCCTCTCTGTCTGCCTGCCTCTCTGCCTACTTGTGATCTCTGTCTGTCAAATAAATAAATAAAATCTTAAAAAAAAAAAAACTGGAAATGCCATTCCATTATGAGTTAAAATAATATAGAATATTTTACATTGTTAATGTTTTGTGGTTTGCAAATATTTTTTGCATGCATTATTTTGATATAATTTACATTATAAATTCATGACATGGGTAAGGCAGCTTTGGCCAAGGTGAAGCCTCTATTAGTCAAATTAAGTATTATACTCATATAAATAAAATTTAAAGCTGATTCTTTTTCTGACCTGACATTCACTGCTCTGGCTATTGAACCTACACTCAAGTAGCTCAGATGAAAAGAAAATGCTGGAAATATAATAATTCTATTGTCATTCTTTTGTTATTTTGATTTTGTTCTTTTTGTGTTTACAACACCTGATTTGTAACTGAGATTTACAAAATGTGAGCAGCACTCAGCAGGTGGCGCTAGTGAGACACAAAATATTGAATCCTCGCCTCCTACAGACGGAGATTAAGTAGTTTAGTAATTAAGAATGTTGGGGTTTAAGAACAGCCTGGTCGCATTGTTTCTCATCTGAGCAGTGCTGACGCCACATCAAATCATTTTAGAGATTTATGCAATCCCTTCTTTATACTGAGTTTGAAGGTAATATTTGTGCTTTCTTGTCTACTTCATAATATTTACATAAAAATAGAGAAACTTCTTTCACCTAGTCATTTGCCCCTATGAACATTCTGCCATTCATATGCTGGAGGAATGGGAAAAAAATGAATTTATTGTGGTTATTTTTCTAAGCACAGAATATGGACTTCAAAGGAGATTTTTAGGAGCTACTAACTCCCAAGAAATTATAATCCTATTTATTTCTGAGGGACACTTGGCAGATTATTTACCAGATCAACGTTTAGGCCCAGTGTTCCAAGGTGGAAAGTTCCTTTTGTTTTGTGGCTCTACTAAACATTCAGTATGAAAACTGGACATAATGTGGCATTAAATGAAAAATGAATTTTTCAGAATAAGGAAATTTAACTAGAGAGGATGAAATTATTTGCTTATTTTGTCAATTTAGCAATTAAGCTACACAAATAACATCTGCTCATGTATTAGGAAGTGCCTTGCTGGCTTCTGACCAAGTTATTTGAGAGGTATCTCACCAGGAAAGACAGAGTTGAATTTTAAATGGAGAATTCAGCAGAGTTTACTAGGAACATACTAGTGTGTGTTCTCTGAAGTCACATTTCTACACAGGTTATATGGTCATTGACATTTCCGGTATCTTAAGTTTTTCAAAGCTCAATTTTCTTCCAATAAAAACCAATCTCATCCCAAGTCTATGTTCTAATTTGAATAAGGTGATCAATTTCACATTTTTGTGAATCATATTTGAAACTAGCCATGCATAAAACTACTTCAAAAAACTTCCGTCTAAATGTCTAAGGTTTAAGAGACTTCTATGTAAAGGAAAATTGAGTTATTCTTTTTGTAAGTAACATTAATGATTGGAAACTCATAGAAATCACATTATTATATATTGTGGTGATGGTTACACAATTGTGACTATATTAATAATTGCACAATTAATTTAGGGGGTCCGTAGATTTTTTATATATGCTTAAACATTAAACGTGATAAGCCACTGAAAAACCTCCTCTACATTCTCCTCTTCTTTCTTCAAATCAGAGATTATGACTGTTGTATTCATTGCCCTTTCTCAACAAAAATGACCTCTTCCCAGGTACCAGATTTTGTTGTGCGTAATAATGTAAACTAAAGGCCACGCAGCAGTGAATTCAAGTATTTTGTGGGCATAGCCAGGATCTTTGATCATGTTACAGGATCAAGTTTCCCAATGGGAGGAGTCTGCTAAGATAGCCAATTAACTTCTTAGTAGGATTATTTGAGAATAATTTAATCTATTTCCTGCCTCCACAAGTTCCCTAACTGAGCATGATTTATTTTAATCTATCCATAGGAGCAAAGTTGTTAAGAAGACGGATGTGAATTATGATGTGGGAAAAAAGGCAGAAGAAAAATTTCCTTACTACCTGTAGCCCATTGACAAGTCCTTGAAACAGGCAGAGTGACATTCCTCTAGGGACTCAACTGCCTCAATGATAATACTTTGGTACAGGCAAAAGGCAATCCTAGCCTGACTCCCTGCCCTATCCCCGCCGCTGCCTCCGCCCCCCCCCAGCCCCCCGCCACCGCCGCAGGATCCTGTAAGTCTCATTTAGTGTATAAAAATTCCTTTGGAAACTTCGTTTATCTCTAAACCCCCCAAGATATGTGTTGGTAATCATCCCCCAAGCATATGGCCGACTGATTTCCATCTGAAGGGTCTCATGACTAAGGTTTTATTAGATGGTAATAAATGACCTTTTACCAATGAAAACTAGCCCCCTCAAGGTCCTGGAAACCTTGCTTCCAAAAAAAGAGACTTACACTATCCTTAACCCTCTCCCAACTTGAGAGTATATAATGGGTTACTCATGACCCCCCGTGCTGCTCTTTCTGCCCATGGGTCCTGTCCCTATGCTTTAATAAAACCACCTTTTCTGCACCAAAGACATCTCCAAGAGTTCTTTCTTCACTGTTGGTTTTGAACCCTAATGTCTTTCCTACATCAAATTACTTGCCCTATTTAGAAATGTTCATAACCTATGGGGTCCATAGATTTTCTATACATGCTTAAGCATTAAACGTGATAAGCTACTGAGGAACCTTCTTTACTTTTTCCTCTTCTTTCTTCATCGTCTTCTTAACACCTTTATTGGTATCTAATTCTCTGCATATCGTTCATCCATTTACAGTGTACAATTAAATTATTAATATATTCATGGTGTGTGACCATCGCCACAATCAATTTGAAAATATCTCGTCACCCTCAAAACAAACCCCATATCCATTAACCTTTTCCCACATCTTCTCCCAGCCCCTTCCCTCTAACTCCTGAGTCCTAGGTAACCACTAAACTGTTTTCTATCCCTATAGATTTTTCCATTCTGGACACTGCATATAAATTTTATACATTTCATTTCATTTATAAATGGAATCATACATATAGTACATGCTCTTCTGTGATTAGCTTTACTTAGCATAATATTTTCAAGGTTCATCCACACTGTGGCATGTATCAGTACTTGATTTCTTTTTAATGCCAAACAATATTCCATTGTATGGATATATTATATTGTATTTATCCATTTATCAGTTGAGGAACATTTAGGTTGCTTCCACATTTTGGCTATTATGAGTAATGCTGTGATCACAAAGGGTTTGTGTAATATATAATTTTTTGGAGTAAATACTTAGGAGTGGATTGCTTAGTAATATGTACTTTTGGTACCCTTTTGAGGAACAGCCTGACTGTTTTCCACAGTGACTGTACCATTTTTCATTTCTACAAGCAATGTATAAGCATTTGAATTTCTCCACATTTTTGCCAAACTTGTTTTTGTTGTCTTTTTGATTATGACTATTCCAGCAGGTACAAAGTGGTATCTCCTTGTATTTTGATTTGCATTTCCCCACTGGCTGATAATATTGAGCTTCTCTTCATGTGCTGATTGACCATTTTTATATCTTCTTTGGAGAACTCTTTGGATTCATATATCTTCTTTGGGTTTATTTAGATCTTTTGTGCATTTCTGTATATTGAGGTATCTTTTGTTGTAAGAGCTTTTTATATAGTCTAGATATATGATTTATAAATTCTATTCTGTGTATCCTCTTTCCACCTTTTTGATGGTGTTCTGGAAAGCCCAAAAATGAAGACCTTCTTTCATACTTGATTTTAGCAGTTTGAGTTTTCTCTTGTTCTTGGTCAGTCTAACTAAAGTTTTATCAAGCTTTGATCTCGTCAAATAATGAAGTTTTAATGTTACTGATTTTCGCTTTCATTTTTCTGTTCTCCATTTGGTTAGTGTCTGCTCTAATTTTTATTATTTCCTTCCATCGGCTTGATTAGTTTAAGTTGTTCTTTTCATTGCTTTAAGATGAAAGATTAGGATATTAAATTGAGATTTTTCTTCTTTTTTAATATAGGTGTTTAGAGCCATACATTTCTTTCTAAACACTGATTTGGTTGCATTTTGGTAATTGTGGTTTGTTGTATCTTTGTTTTCATCTTAAAATATTTTCTAATTTCCATTGTGATTTCTTTTTTTTTTTTAAGATTTTATTTATTTATTTGACAGAGAGAGAGATCACAAGTAGCCAGAGAGGCAGGCAGAGGGGGAGGGGGAAGCAGGCTTCGCCCCCGCAAGCAAAGATCCCAGGACCCTGAGATCATGACCTGAGGCGAAGGCAGAGGCATAACCCACTAAGCCAGCCAGGCGCCCCTCCATTGTGATTTCTTATTTGACACACTGGATACTAAGAGATATGTTGTTTAATTTCCACATATTTGTGAATTTCCTAAATTTTTTGTTACTGATTTAGAATTTTATTCCATGGTGGTCAGAAAACATTTATGTTTTTAATGATTTTAATAATCGTACATTCATTGACGGTTATTTTATGGCTAACCTATGATCTATCCTGGAGAATGTTTCATATGTACTTGAGAAGAATATGTATTTTCCAGTTGCTGAGTAGATTGTTCTAATGATGTCTGTTAGGTCTAGCTGGTTTACAGTTCCTTGTTGCCACTCTGTCCAGTTGTTCTAGCCATTACTGAAAGTGAGATATTAATATCTCCAACTATTACTATTGAATCTTCAGTTTTTCCCTTAACTTCTGTCAATATTCGCTTCACATATTTTGAGACTTCGTTGTTACATACAAATGTGTTTAGAATTCTTGATAAATTGACCCCCTTATTGTTATAAAATGTCCCTCTTTATCCCTAGTAACCCCTTTGGTTTAAAGGCTATTTTGTCTGATACTAGTGTAGAACTCTAGCTCTCTCATGGCTGCTGCTTGCATATTTCTTTTTCCATTCTTTCCCTTTCAACCTATGTATACCTTTGAATCTAAAGTGTGCTGTCTTATGCAGAGTTAGATTTTTAAAAAATTTTTATTTATTTATTTGAGAGAGGGAGAGAGAGCACAAGCAGGGAGAGGGGCAGAGGAGAGAGAAAAGCAGACTCCTTGCTGTACAGGAAGCCTGATATGGGTGGGGCTCCATCCCAGGATCCTGAGATCATGACCTGAGCCAAAGACAGATGCTTAACCACATGAGCCACCCAGATGCCCCGATCTTGTATTTTAATACACTCAGCCAATCTCTGCCTTTTATTTGGATTGTTTAATCCACTTACCTTTTATGTTATTACTGATGTAGTTGAATTTTGTGTGACGGTTTTCTTTTTGTTTTTTGCATCTCATACTTTTTTGTTCTTCTGTTCTTTTATTGCTCTCTTCTGAATGAAGTAAAATTTTCTAGTTTAACATTTTAATTCTTTAAATAATGATGCAGGAGAGCTGGGTTTTTGTCTCACAGACTGGAAGAATTAATCTCAAGGACAAAGGAGAGTAAAGGGATAGAAGTTTATTAAGTGAAAATACAGGAAAAGCTTTCAAGAGTGAGAGGGGTTCTGACTGGGTTGACACTGAGAGCCTTTAGGGTTGGTCTTTTATAGAAAGCTGACCTGGGGACTTGAATCCTTTTAACATTGCTGTTGATATCACCATTGAGCAAGGACTAGTGATAACACCTTTAATGGCTTTCTCACTTTTTAGGTCTGGTTATTCTTTGTTGGTCTCAGGTGATTATCACAAAAAAGACACACACCCTACATGCCTAGGGCAGGGTGGACTGGTTTGTTCCCTCATCTCTGGTTTCCCCACACCTTCACATTTTTGGGATTTCTGTGAGCCTGATCACAGAGCCCCCTATCTGTCTTTATCGACCTAACCCAGTCTGTCCCTTACTCAATAATTTTTTTACTATTGTTTTGTGTTATTTTCTTAGTGGTTGCTCTAGGCCTTACCATATATATCTTATCAGAATCTACTTCACATTTACACTAAATTAATACCAGTTTATGTGTAGTAAAAGCCCAATAATACATTGTTCTAATTATTACTTTATATAATTATTCCTTTTAAAGATGCTGGGAGAAGAAAAAAGGGCAAATATGTATTTATTGTTTGTTAGAGTAACTTTCCTATTTACCATTCTTGGTTCTTTTCATTTGTTCTTGTGGATTCTCTTTATTTGTTCTTATGGATTCCTCTAGTGTCTTTTTCTTACTCCTGTGTAGTTCTGTTTCCACCGACCTACTTTGTGCATTAATTGTCAAATATTATTATATTCATATATATTATAGGCTCAATGATACAATTTTATGCATATAGTTTTATACAATTGCTTATCAAAATAAGTTAAAAGAAGAAAAAGGAAGAAATATGCACATACTCTTTTCTAATTAAATTTGCCCACATTCTTTGATTTTTCATGAGGATTTGAACTACTGTCAGGGTCACTTTCTTTGTTTCATTGTCTTTCCCAGTGTCTTTCAGCTTGAACTTCCTCATACTCTGTTCCTGATACAGTAATTTCCCTTAGCGAGAGCATTCGAGCTCCACTTTCATAGTTTATCTCTTCCTTGTGCAAAATCTTTTTCTTATTGAATGCTGTTTTGATTATGATGTACCTTGGTACAATTTTTTTAAGCCATAGGTGGAATTTATTTAAAAAACCAAAAACAATTCCAAACAAGACTTCTTTTGACATCAAAATATAGAACAGATAATTCTATCCAGGAGTTCTTATGGATATAAATATCTAGGTTAAATGGAACACCTTGTAAAAAATATGATTTTATTCTATTTATCTTTTTTAAACTATATTTAGAGTATTTTTTAAAGATTTATTTTATTTTAGAGAGAGAGAGAGGGAAGATGGGCAGAGAGAGAGAGAGAATCTCAAGAAGACTCCCGCTGAGCATGGATCCCCACACAGGGCTCTATCTCATGACCCTAGAGATCACGATGTATGAGATCACAACCCATGAGATCACAACCTGAGCTGAAATCCACAGTGGGAAACTCAACCAAATGAGCCACCCAGGAGCCTCCTTTATAGAGATTTTTAAGTGGTTTTAGGTTCACACACAAAAAATGAAAGTTATAGAGATTTTCTCTATATCCCCTCCTCTCATCTGTGCACAGCCTCACTATCAACATCATGCAAGGGTTGGTACATTTGTTGTAATTAATAAACATATGTTTACAGATTATTATCACCCAGAGTCCATAATTTACATTATAGTTCACCCTTGGTGTTGCATTTACTATGTCTTTTGACAACTGTATAGTGGCATGCATCTGCCATTTTGATACCATGCAAAGTAGTTTCACTGTCCTAAAAAGTCTCTGTGCAGTGCTTCTTTTCTTCTGCATCCTCCCTAAGGTAACCTTTGGTGACTACTGATCCTTTTACTGTCTCCATACTTTTGTGTTTCCCAGAATATCATATAGTTGGAATCAGGAAATGTTTAGCCTTTTCAGATTTGTTTCTTTCACTTGGTTACATCCATTTACGTTTCCTCCAGGTCTTTTCCTGGCTTGATAGCTACCTTTTTGGTGCTAAATAATATCACATTGTCTGCATATACCATAGTTTATATGTCCACTTACTGAAGGACAACTGGGTTACTTCCAAGTTTTTGCAATTATGAACTAAGTTGCTATAAACTTCCTACACAGGAATTTGTGTGGATGTTATGTTTTCAATTCATTTGAGTGACTACTAAGAAGCACAACTGATACATTTTATAAGAACATATTTAATTTTGTAAGAAAGTCCAAACTGTATTCCAAAGTAGCTTATCATTTCACATTTCCAGAAGCAATAAGTGAGAGTTCCTGTTGTTCTGTATCCTCATTAGTATTTGTCATTATCAGTATTTTGGATTTTGGCCATTCCAGTAGGTGTGTGGTGATATCTTATTGTTGTTGCTGCTGTTTTGAATTTAAGTGCTTTTTATTTTTTGACCCCTACATGACATGATTTTTTGTTTTTGTTTTTGTTTTTTTTTTTCCTTAAAAACAATGCCCCCACACCAAATAAATCTAGGTCAAAATAAATGAAGAGCTCAAGATGACTTTGTCTAAGTCCTGATGTTGTGTGGATAAAAAGCGGCAGCCAGTTATGACAACAGGCGATAACCAAAATCATAGCCAAATGTGTTAACATATTTTTACATTTAAACCAGCCTTAAAGTAAATCATATATGGGGTCACACCATCCTCATTGTAGTTCAGGATAACAACCATGTTATCTGGATTCATGTATTCACCAATAAAGAACTGGTACTTGGTGAAATTAGCAAGGATGTGCTTGATTTGTCCTATAGCCCCTGTCATAAAAGGTTTTACTCTTTCTGGCCTCTGTTCTTTAAATTTGCCTTTGATTGATTTCATATAATCTTTGATGTATTTCTCGTGGGTTTCTTTTGTGAATCTGATTTCTTGCAGGTGATGGTTCATGGCAATATCAACATCACTGATTACTGTGTTTTGAGTCCCTTTGTCCTTGGGACCTTCTGTGAAGGCATTTTCACCAATGAGCACCTTATCAATGTTACCCTATGTCTTATTGGCCATATTCCCCTCCACCTCAGGCACAACCCAGCTCATCATGGCTGATGAGATCCCAGTAGATGATCATGACAATGGCTGGAGAGAGTCTACGGTAGTGCTAGCCTTGTAGGAGTCCAGAGCTGGAAGTAAATGGGATGCAGCCAGAAAGACATGCTGGGGGAAGGGATAGTGGGTAGAAAAGTTCTCTGTTCAGATTTTTTTTGCTTATTTTTTAGTAGGGTTTTTTGTTTTTTTTTATTGTTGAGTATTGTGTTTGTATTTTTGGACAACAGTCATTTACCAGCTATTGTCTTAGAAATATTTTTTCCCAGTTTGTGGTTTGTCTACTCATTTTCTTCACTGTATTTTTGCAGAGCAGAAGTATATGATTTTGACTCATTAATTTAGTCAAGCTTATCAATTATTTCTTTATACATTGGGCTTTTCATATTATATGTAAAAAAATATTGCCATCCAAGGTCATCTAGGTTTTCTCCTGTTATCTTCTAGGAGTTTTATTGTTTTATGTTCTACACTTAGGTTGATGGTTAATTTTGGGTAAGATATAAGGTCTGAGTCACAATTCTCTTTTTTTTCTTTTCTCTTTCTTTTTTTTTTTTGCATGTGAATTTTTTTTTCTAGCACAGTTTGCTAAAAGACAATCTTTGCTCCATAGTATTACCTTTGCTTTGTCAGAAATTAGTTGGCTATGTTTATGTGAATCTATTTCTGTACTCTTTATTCTGTCCCATTGATGTATTTGTTTATTCTTTTGCTAATACCATACTGTCTTGATTACTGTAGCTCTATAGTGAATCTTGAAGTCAGGTAGTGTACATTCTCTATGTTCTTTTTCAATATTGTGTTGGATATTTTGGGTCTTTGGCTTTACCATATAAACTTTAGATTCACTTTGTCAATATCCACAAATTAACTTAAGATTTTAATTGATATATCATTATAGATCAAGCGGGGGAAAAAGTGAGATCTTACAAATATTGAGTCTTCCTATCCGTGAGTATGGATTATCTCTCCATTTATTTCATTCCCTTATTTATGTGATTTCTTTTATCAGCGGTTTATAGCTTTCCTCATATAGCTCTTGTATATATTTTTCCAGATTTGTACACGTATTTTATTTTGGGAGTGCTCATGTAAATGGTATCATGTTTTTAATTTCAAATTCCACTTATTCATTGCTGCTATATAAAAAAGCAATTGGCTTTTATATATTAACCTCGTATCCTACAATCTTGCCATAATCACTTTTTAGTTGCAAGTTTTTTTGTTGAATTTTTTGGATTGTCTCCATAATCATGCCATTTTTGAACAGTGACGATTTTACTCCTCCTTCTTAATCAGTATGCCTTTCATTTCCTTTTCTTGTCCTATTGCATTGCTAAGACTTCCAGTACAATGTGAAATAAAAGTGGTGAAAGAGAACATCCTTTCTTTGTTCCCAATCTTATTTTTTAAAGATTTTATTTATTTATTTGACAGATAGAGATCACAAGTAGGCAGAGAGGCAGACAGAGAGAAAGGAGGAAGCAGGCTCCCTGCTGAGCAGATAGCCCGATGCGGGGCTTGATCCCAGGACCCTGGGATCATGACCTGAGCCGAAGGCAGAGGTTTTAACCCACTGAGCTACTCAGGCGCCCCTGTTCCCAATCTTAGAGGGAGTTTTCAGTTTTTTTCTTCGTAGAATTTCCTTCATGTTTCTTCTGCTTGGGATTTGCTTTCATCAAATTTGAAAAAATCCTGGGCCACTATTTTAATTTTTCTTTCTCTCCTGTCCTTCAGGGACCTAATTACAGAAAGATTAGGCCACTGAATTCTTTCCACAGTGTATTGATACACTGTTCTTTTTTTTTTTTTTTCTTTCAGTTTTTTTTCTCTCAGTATTTTATTTTGGATAATTCCTGTTATTATATTTCAAGTTCACTGATCTCTTTTGCAGTGTTTGATCTACTCTTAATCTTATAAAATTTATTTCCCATCACATTGTTTTTTCCTTTGTAGAAATTGAATATGTTTTTTTATATTCACCATTTCTCTATGTTAATGCTAATGTTTTCTTCTTCCTTCTCAAACACAAGGTTTAAGGTTTTAGTACATTTTTGACATCTTTATCTATTTATTGTATCATCTGATACAATTGTTTGTATCATCTGACAAATTGTTTCTTTTCTTTTCTTTTTTCTTCTGTTTTCTTTTTTTGGTTGAGATTTCCAGCTTATTTGCATGAATTTTAAAAGACAAAGAATGTTTACATATACTTCTGAATAGATTTTGTTCAGTTTAGGGCAATGAAATGTATTATATATATTTTATAAACATTGAAAACTTCAGTATTAAAAATGTGTGCTTCAATTACATAGAAATTACATTTTTTCATGCAATTTTATTCTCTTGGAACAATGAGATACAGTGGACTTTGAAGTCAAATATATTAGACTTCAAAATACAGTTTTACTAAAGTCTTTAGGAAATTAAGCAAGTTATCTTGCCTTTATGAGTTTTGATCATCTCATATGTAAAATTAAGACTCACATATGTACCTCATAGAACACTTAAAACATTAAATTAGATGTTACTTTAAGGCACCTAATGTGATGTATAGAACATTGATGTATAGAACTTTTTTAATAAAAAAATTTGTCCCTTTGATAGATGTTTATTCTGATGTGTACTGATTCTATACATATGAGATAATACCCATGCACCTATATGCAATTTGGTAATATATCTAAATACATACATAATTATAATAATTTTATAATATTTTAATAAAATACCAGTAAGACTATTATTATTAAAGCATTCATTATCTCTCCAATTTCATGAACCTAAGACCTTAGGTAATTACATATGGATTCACTCAAAATGCAAAAATTCAATTCTAGATGCCTCATTTCTGTAATGTCAGGCAATTGGATATTTATCAATCCAGCTTTTAGACTAAACATTTTTCTCATCTAAATGCTTAACATCATCAGACACAGTCAGAAAAGAGTGCATATATTCATACAGTGATTTAGACTACAATTTGTTTTCACATAAAAAAGGATAGAATGGAATAGTTGCAGTTTAAAAGTGAGAGATTTCTTAATGTAGAAGATTGCTTTGGTAGTTAATTTATTTTGCATAATAAGACTGGATGATAAAAGATAAAGTTTAAATAACTTTGAAGATAAAATTCCTAGAGACATTCTCAACTTATATGTAATATTAATTGCCTTGATATATATGACATATAAAAGTGATTTATATACATACACATTTATATACATTATATACATTCAAACTGATTTTATTTAGCCAACCTTAACCTAATAACAAATTAAGTAATGAAATCCAAGAAGAATATGATAAGGACTTGTAATCAAGTTAGAAAACATGAAATTGAGTACAGTGCAAATGTTTATCTTGGCTAATGAAACTAAGATAATTAAATGCTGTTACTGATCAGAAATATTTGAACAATTGCTTACATTTTAGAAATGGGTTGGCACATTTCATCAGCTTATGGCTAGATCATTGTAGATAGTTCTTGACTAATTTTCTTTTTATCACACAATTTTATTCTTTAGTAACCAAGAACCAGCCTAATGTCATTTCTAATAAAGAGTGTTATTTAGCTAACTTCAGAACTGTGCCACTTCTGAGAAATTTACATTAAACTCAGATGGTGTTGATTTGGAAAGTCATTTTGGTTTTGGGAATACACTATTTAAAATAGTGTTATTGGGGGCCTGGGTGGCTCAGTAGGTTAAGCCTCTGTCTTTGGCTCAGGTCATGATCTCAGGGGTCCTGGCCCCCACATCTGGCTTTCTGCTCAGCAGGGAGCCTGCTTCCTCTCTCTCTCTGCCTGCTGCTCTGCCTACTTGTGAGCTCTCTCTGTCAAATAAGTAAATAAAATCTTTAAAAAATAAAATAAAATAAAATAGCGTTTTCAAGGTAATGGGGATTAAAGAGTACACTTATCATCATGAGCACTGAGTTATGTATGGAACTGCTGAATCACTCTCTTATATAACTGAGACTGAAAAATAGTATATTATATG
The DNA here is from genome assembly GCF_002288905.1 of Enhydra lutris kenyoni. Classification (NCBI taxonomy): domain Eukaryota; kingdom Metazoa; phylum Chordata; class Mammalia; order Carnivora; family Mustelidae; genus Enhydra; species Enhydra lutris. The sequence continues at coordinate 35,240,911 of NW_019154101.1, read as the reverse complement.
TGTACTGAGTGTATATTTAGGGGTAGCATTGCTCAGTCATAGGCATTCATATGTTCAACCTTAGTAGATATTGTCCAGCAAGTTTCCAAAAGAAAAAAAAAGTTAGAATTCACTTTGAAAAGTGTTCATTTCTGCTAAAGTTGAACATATTCAACCATTGTGATCTAAAAAAAAAATCTACACCTGACATTCAAATGTGCATCAGAAGACAGGCAAAGAATATTAATGGAAACATTGTCCAAATTAGCTAAAATCATAAAGAATCCAAATGTCAACATTAGAAGGGGTAAATACAGTGGCATGTTTATATTGGAATACTCTGTGGCAATGAAAAATGCTACACACAAAATCACGAGGGGGTCTCACTGATATAATCTTGAGAGAAAGAAACTGGACACAAGATTAAATACTTTATGGTTCAGTTTATAACATGCTCAAAAGCAGCAAACTAATCTTAGATGCTAAAAGTTAGAATAAATAGCAGTCACTGCGAGGGATAATGGTTAGATTGTAGGTTCTGAGCGGTGGTTAGATTAAGCTGTACATTTAGGAATCGTGGACTTATGCATACCATATTTCAATAAAATATGTTGAAAACTAATACGCCAGCTGTTGGAAAGAGCTTCCTTATTTGGGGTGAAAAAAATGGGTCAAGAAAGAAGAGTGGGGAAGGAATTCCATTCTTTGCTCCATCCTTTGTCACTCATTCTCTTTCCTAAATTGAGTGTTGCAATGCCAGGACCTTGCCAGCTCAGCTCCTGAATTCGCAGGTTGGTAACAGTCTGGGGCTCCTCCCGCTCGGAGGCGGGTAAGGATGGAACTATGTAGGGGCGCGAGTGAAAGAGAGGACTCAGATCCCTTCCAATTCCACACATTTCAGTAGGAACTGCAGAACAAGAGCAAAGCTGTGGAAAGAGCAAAGTGCCCGCCGCCCGTCTGCTATTCCCACGGTCTCAGTCAGCTGCGGTTCGCTGGGCAGCGGCAGGAAGACTTCCTCCCGTCCCCGCGAACTGTCGGGCAGGTACTTTTATTAATTCCCGAGGGATAAATCTTTGTTCACAGCAGGACTGTTCTCCGCTAGCTATAAAGGAAAATAAACCACTGAGGATTAGAACAAAGACGCAACTGCTTTGCCTTTTTCTCTTTTTTTTAAATTTGGAGCCAGCAGGCTCCGGTGTGCCCCTTCCAGAAGTGAAGCACCTGAGCGTGGACAGACTTCTCACCAAGGCCCGGTCCTCTTTGGGACGTGGCAGTGTGACTCGCTCTCCCCAGGCAGTAAACTTGCCCCTGTGAGAGGGAAATTGATTAAGCCCAAGTGTGTGGTGCACTTGTCAGGGCACCAGGGCGCATGGAAACTCCAGTGGACTCTCCCGGAAAGGAGAACATGCCCCCCAAGTCTCTTTGCAACCTCTCCGGGACCGCGGAGGAGAATCCGGGAGACTTGGTCCCCGGAGTGTCGGAGAGAGACTTCCTGCCACCCTCCGACGGGACCAGCGCCAAGTTCGCGATCCGCTGCGTGATCCCGTCCCTCTACCTGCTCATCATCACAGTGGGCTTGCTGGGCAACATCATGCTGGTGAAGATCTTTATCACCAACAGCGCCATGAGGAGCGTCCCCAACATCTTCATCTCCAATCTGGCCGCCGGGGACTTGCTGCTGCTGCTCACCTGCGTCCCAGTGGATGCCTCGCGCTACTTCTTCGACGAGTGGATGTTCGGGAAGGTGGGCTGCAAACTGATCCCGGTGATCCAGCTCACCTCGGTGGGGGTTTCCGTGTTCACTCTCACTGCCCTCAGCGCGGACAGGTGAGGACGCAGGTGGTGGTGGTGGTGTGGCCTGGAAAAGAGGTGGAGAGGGGGAGGAGTGCCCCTTGGCGGGGGGTGGGGGGGTGGTTGTTGGAATGGCTGGGGACTGGCAAGGAGAGGAGAATGTATTTGGGAATTAGAGTAAAAGGAGTTAACGCGAACTGAGCTGTGAAGCTTGAAAAAATGTATATAACAAAATTATTATTTTTAAAATAATTAACATTGCATTAGTTTGAAAGTAGTTTTAAAAGTGCATATCCTGGTCTTCCTCCTCCCCTGCACACACTTTGGAAATCTTTATTATCTATTTCGTAGAAAAGCTATAGAATAATTGGGCAACAGTGAAACTACCATGTAGAAGCTTTTCTTGTGTGCCCAAATTAATAACCTGGTAGGTAAGAATGTCTGACTTAATATTAGGGAAATGTGTGATTTTGAGGTTTTTTCAAATATGGGGAAATATCGTTTACACTTATTAATTAAATCCTGTTATTTATTTGAAGTCAAACAACTACAATAGTAAATGCTCTTCAGACAGATGACTACACATTTTTTATTTAATACCTCAAGTCAAGTGATTTACCCCCTCACTCCCAACAGGTAGGTACCAAATTTTAGTGTCTTAAAATGGTGCTGTAAAAATAGATTTTTGATATCAAATCTGCTTTTCACATATTTTAATTGTGGGGAAGTGACCATTATTCTACCTTGCAGATCAGCTAAGTTCAACTGTGTCATTCTCTAGGTGAAGATACTGAGGCCCAGGGAATGTAAATTTCACTGGCAGAACAGAGAGAAGAATCCAGGTCAGCTGACTCCTGGTTCAGTGCCCCTACCTCAGTCTCTCTATGATCATGCTTTCAGGCATTTAAGCAGGAAGGATGTCTGGATGAGGATGGTGATGAAATGTCCAATTAGGCAACTGTGCGTGGAACCCTGGTCTAATTCCCTTGAGGATAGGATATGGACTTATGCTATTTAGACAAACAATTGGACTTGGATGATTAAGGTGTTTACTCTCCTCTTCTTTAATTTACATCTTGTTATTAATGGAAAATGAGTCCATCTAAATGTCCTGGTATTTGCAATAATACCCCTCCATCCCTCTGGCATTGAAGAGCTCTTCTTCACTGAAGGAAAGACAATAATCACTGGAGAGTTGAGAGCTCCTGTCTTTTTAAACCAAATATTATGGACTTTTTGGGTTGTGTCATATTCTTTTTAAAACCACATTCCTATAAAAATAGGTGCCTTCGGGTAAATTATGCACCTCATCTTGCTAATAGGACACCATTTCTATTAACTTTTATGAAGTTTTCTTTGACTCCTATAATTAAAATGTGACTTTTTCATTTAGGTGCCCTTCCTTATCAGACCTATTTTAATTAGAAAGTTAAAAAAGTTCTACTTAATGATTAGAATAAAACTTAATGAATAGTTATCATTACAATAGTTAAAATTACTATCATTGTGCTTTTATTTCCATAAGTAGCAAGATCCAAGGCTTGAGTATATTTCATGCCATTTTTCTCAACCTATTATCATGGAGACCCACAGGTAAATTGGCTCTGACTGAGCTGAGCTATTCCTCACGTACTTACTGACTTTTCCAGTTTGTTATGTGTGGCAGGTACTCTGTAAATGAAGCACAACGACTTATACTAAGGATAATTAAAAGTGGGTCACCTTTTCTACTTGGTCCAGGTTCTACTTTGCCTTTTAGTGCTTGTTTGGGAAATATAAACTAAATAACTGAAATCACTAGTGGTGAAATGACCCATACATTCCAATATTCAATTAAAGTGATTTGGAAATGTTTTGCTGGATATTGTCTACATGTGTACTTTTCTTCCAGAACATAGTAATCACGTGTTGATAAGTACTTCATCTCCTCATATTTTATTTAAGCAAATGTTTTGATTTCCTGTACAATTTGATTACAAATAGAATACTAATCTCCCTTAGCACTGTACTTTTTGTGTGTGAGTTTATTACCCTCACAACGCTATGAAGTAGGTATTAATATTATTACCATTTTAAACTAAAGAAAACTAAGTCTTGAAATTAAGCAACACTTTCATGATCTGATAATAAGATGGATCTAGCATTTGAGCTCAGTTCAAAGCCCATACTCTTCACATTAAGCCATGTTATTGCTTTTCTTTTTTTTTTTTTTAAAGATTTTATTTATTTATTTGACAGAGATCACAAGTAGGCAGAGAAGCAGGCAGAGAGAGAGGAGGAAGCAGACTCCCTGCTTGAGCAGAGAGCCTGATGCGGGCTCGATCCCAGGACCCTGAGATCATGACCTGAGCCAAAAGGCAAAGGCTTTAACCCTCTGAGCCACCCAGGAGCCCCTGTTATTGCTTTTCTAATCGTAAGAAATTATTAATGATCTTTCCTACTAATAGTAGGAAAAATTCAGTTTGAAACAAAGCACCCAAGAGTAAAAAAGGAAATATGATTGCAAAAGCTGATTCATTAGATTCAACAAAAGCAACAGAACATCATAAATGTGATTGTAAAATAAATGTCTCAAAGTCAAAATTAAAGAGTAGTTGTAGCAACAGGAACATTAAAACAAAGAAAAAACAAAACACACACATACACACAAAACTCAAAACCCTGTTAGTAGGGTTTTTAAACAACAAGTTTTAAATTCAATTGTTTGTTAAACCAAATATCCTATTTTCATGAGATGGCTTGAATGTCTTTGCTTAGAAAAGAGAGTTTAGAAGTAGAGATCACAGTGATGTAGAAAAAGGAAGAGAAGGATAATTCTATTTCAGAAAGCATACTGGAATGTGATGTGGACTTCAGTGTTCTAGAGCAGAGACTGACATAAGAAATATAATTCTTATGAATCTACCTTGGGGCCTAAATCACCTTGATTACTAGGGCCAAAGGGTTGTGTGGGTGACACTTTTGGTACTCAGGATTATTATCCTTGGCTTTCCAAAATTTTATGAGAAGTTTCAACTGATTCATCCTTTGGAAAGTTCCTTTCTGTCCACTGTAGATGTGCCTCAGAGCCATATCACAGCCAGAGTGGGTCAAGGAGATAACAGTGTGATCCAGGAGGGTGAGAGTGGTGACTTTTGTTTGGTTTCTACTTTTATCTTGATGAATTTTTTTGTATTTTGGAAATGTACTTGTTTGCTTGCTCATATTAAATAGTTAATTACAGACACTTGCATAGTCTCTCTGTGGTATTATATTTTTAACACTTTTACACACACACACACACACACTCTCTCTCTCTCTCTCTCTCTCTCACACTTACATGTGTGCTGTGACACTGAGTACTTTGAGTTCCATAAATGTACTTTGTTTATGGCTGGCATTGTAGATCTCTCCTTCACTATCTAATACAGTAGTTCATTTCCAAGCTTAGAATATAATTTCTGTGATTCTTGAGGACCTTTCGGCCTCTAAAAGGCCCTAATTAAAATGCAAATAGCTTTTAAGAATGAGTTCTTTTTCTTTTACAGGAAAAATTTCTCAGATTCCTAGTGCTGAACTGCAAACTTTATAATTTTATGTATTTACAAATGTAAAACTAGACAATTCTTATTCCTTTTTTATGTGTTAACTAAAATGCATTTATAAATTAAATATTAAAAAATCTATAAAATAATAAAGGTGAGATTAATATTAATTTAATGTATTGGATTATGTTGTTTTTCTAATATTAAATAGCCAATATTGGATTGAAAGCAAAAGTAATTTTGCACCAAATCTGACTAAAGTGTTAAAATATTCATGATTTCAGGGGCACCTGGGTGGCTCAGTGGGTTAAGCCGCTGCCTTTGGCTCAGGTCATGATCTCAGGGTCCTGGGATCGAGTCCCGCATCCGGCTCTCTGCTCAGCAGGGAGCCTGCTTCCCTCTCTCTCTCTCTCTTTGCCTGCCTCTCCATCTACTTGTGATCTCTCTCTGTCAAATAAATAAATAAAATCTTTAAAAAAAATATTCATGATTTCAAACTTCTCTTTGCTTGTTGAAATAATCAGATTTAATTCCATAACTGAGCTGGTCTGTTAGGTATGAACCTTGAATCATTAACATTATTTGGATATTTTACCAATGCAAACAGATATTCTCTTCAGTATAATTATTTGTTAAAATAGTGGAACAGATCAAATGTAGGCTCTGGATCTATACTCCCTAGGCTGTAAGAAACATTTTTAGTGGTCTCAATCCAGTGATGGGGCAGGGGAGGGGGTTGAGGAGTGGGGGGAGGAATGCCATGATCTGTTCGCTGGGACCAAAGCTCAGATACTCATTAACCAGTTGGCTGGCCTGCAGATGCTTTCTCCTTTGGTCTGGAGCCCTGGGTAGCATGTGATCCTTTGGTATGGAGTTCTGGGTAGCATGTGAGAAGCCCTTTCTTCTCTGCACTGACATTATATATTTCTTAGTGTATTTCTAAACTCTTCTGGAGAGTTCAGATTCCCCACTTGCCCTGATAACCCATTTTATCAGAGTGAGGGCTTTCTTATTGTCAAGTTATTCCAAAAGAATTTAAGGGAGCTTAAAAATAAAGATACAAACAACATACGACAGAAATAAAAATGGGAGGAAAACCAGGTAGAGGAAAAATAAAAAGTTGAAGACTATATGGTGACTTATACTACCACAAAATGTGAGTCACATGTTTGTCTGCAAGCTTTCTGGCTGCCAATGTAAAAAGGACATTTTTTTTCCATTACAAGTGCTCAATGTTATTTTTATATAGTCATAAAACAGGATAAATTATAACCTGCACTTAATTTATTGGTTTTTAATTTGAATATTTTTTTTTGTTAAACAAAAGTTGCTATATTGGACTCCAATAATTCAAATATTTGACTCCAATAAGTCAAATGCTTCTATCTTATGTCCTTTTTCCCTTCTCTTTAGAAAGACTCTAAATACCACATTGGAGGTACTGGATAATTTTTACAATATTCACATTATTGCCATAATTTATACATGACTTTATAGTTTTTGAAGATTATTTTGAAGCTATTCATCCACCTTGATCTGAAATGTTTGGGACACGCTATAAATAAGAAGGAACGCACCAGGCATGTGGGTGCTAGTCCTACATCTGTTAGGTTCAAATGTACTAGTTGGAGAAGATGATAAAATAGTGCAAAACACATGCTCATAATGCAGTTATTTTCTTCATTTGCAAATTAAGAAGAATGTCTTCAACGGTAGGGCTGAGGGACTATAGCTAGGATCCTATTATTTCCCTACCTGGGTTTTGAGCAGAGAAAGACCAAAAGAGGAGAAGGGACACTTGTATTGGTGAGGCAGCTGGATGATGAGTTCTGTCTCTGGGGGTCTACCCATTCTGCTACTCCATGTTGCAACATCTCAGACAAGTCTTCAGTTAAAAATTTATACTGATTCTGTTTGGCCCACTTCTCAGTGGAAATAAAGATGCTCTAAGATGTACCTGTCAGTCTTTTGCCTGTGATGTTACGTTTAAATAGGGGCCCATTTGCTCTGGCTGAGCCAAGAGGTCAGACAATGAAGTTCAACAACACTTTCCTTATTATTATTTGTCCTAGCCTTACAGTTCCTGTTTGTGTATTCCAGGAATGAAAATAACAATATACTTTGGTTCTTCCAGTTGCTGATTCCTCAGGAGGGTTGACCAGTCTCCAAGGTCTTTAAAATTTTTAATTGCATTTTTATTTTCTCATTTTCGAGTTCTTTTTTTTTTTTTTAATTAAAATGAGTATAGTTGACATACAATGTTATATTAGTTTTAGGTGTATAACATAGTGAGTCAACTTCTCTATTATTCTATGCTCATCACAAGTGTAGCTACCATCAGTCACAATGTAACACTATTACGATAACATTGATTATATTTCCTATGCTGTTCCTTTTATTCTTATGACATTCACCATGTAACTGGAAGCCTGTTATCCGCCACCCTCCTTCACCCATTTTCTCATCCCCTCACCTCCCTTCCCTTTGACAACCATTAGCTCATTTTCTGTATTTGTAGATCTGCTTCTACTTTTTTATTGTTTTATTCATTTGTTTTGCTTTTCAGGATCCACACATGAAAGAAATCATATGGTATTTATCTTTCTCAATCTGAATTATTTCTCATAGCATAATACCTTCTATGTCCATCCATGTTGTCACAAATGGCATGATATCATCCTTTATTGTGGTTGTATAATATTCCATTCAATAAGTTCTTACTTAAAGTTTTTTAGTTAATCCTGACTTGTTTATTTATTGCATTTCTAGAAAAGTTGATGTTGGTGTGAGGTATAGACAGATGATTCTCTTCTGGAAAGAGTTGATTCAATATTCAGTACAAGATATATGCTATATTTGTGTATTTACTTTCCATTATTATGTTTACTTTTGAATCAATATATAGATTTTAGATAACATTTATGTAGCCAGTATATTATTTTTAGTTCTATGGAGAACTCTACCCACATCCCAAATATACTGACAACTGGTATTTGGAAAGTTCATTTGTTTATTTTCTATACAAAATAATACATATCTTCATTACATTTCCTTTTTTATTGTTGTTTTTGTTCCTGTATTATTATTTGTTTTTGTATGATCAATGTTACTTTCAGTTTTAATCCAGGCTCCGAAGTGATGAACCAGCTTAATATTGCTAGGTTCAAACTTAATGAGCTGTCTCTTAACTTATTGTTTTAATTACTGTTACAAAATACTCATTGTTATTAGGTTCATAGTCTATCTTTGTGAATGCCACTGATTTATTGAGGTTCTGAGCAGTATTTTCTATTTCCAGTAACTCATGGATCTTCAATGGGAACAAGAATAAATGCTAACCATTTATTTATCTCTAGCCTTTCCCTTGATTTATCTATTTGCCATTAGGTTTTGATTTTTGTCTTCTGCAGATTTTCATTAAGAATATTTTTTCAACTTTCAGTGTAGACCTTCCTTACTTTTATTGTTTGTGGAAATTTTGGGGGGAATATTTTGAAAATGAAAATTTTAATAATTGTGATTTACTTTAAATTAATTTTTGGAAGAGAATCACATTTTAAGGGACAACCAAGCATTAAACATCTCACAAGAAACCAGTTTTAGATTTTTAGACCGTGATCTAGAGATGACTGTATTTACATTGATTTGATGAAAATGCAGTTTTTAGAGATGACTCAAGAAATATGAAATGGGGGCACCTGTGTGGCTCAGATAATTAAGTGTCTGCCTTCAGCTCAGGTCATGATCCCAAGGTCCTGGGATCAAGCCCCATGTCATTTGGATCCCTGCTCAGTAGAGAGCCTCCTTCTCCCTCTTCCTCTGCCAGCTGCCCTGTCTGCTTGTGCTCTCTTTCTCTGTCAAATAAATAAATAAGTAAATAATATCTTTAAAAAGGTATGAAATGTTACTTGCTAGTACTATTGAGGCTTAGTTTCTCCCATAAAAAATGATCATTAAATTGAGAAAACGTTATTACAGACATAAGTCATCTTTCCACTTAAAAATACCACTGACTTTCAAAGAACAAAGTAATCAAATGTCTAAAAATTAGTAGAATAGACAAAGCATTTAATTTTTCAGTTGTATCTGCAGTGTGCAATAAACTGAAAAAAATATAGACTCTGAAGTCACAAGATAGTCTCGTGTGAATCCTGAGTCATCTGCCTACTGGCTATCATTTCAACCTCATTTGATCCCTTAATCTCAATGATCTTTTCTGTAAAATGGGTACTTCAATTAATTTTACTGCACAGGATTATTTTGTGAAATGACATAATTAATATGAAAGCATTTTTAAATAGTATGTAGCTGTATAACTACTTATGTCAACTATGTGTCAGGATGACAAATAACCCGTTCATTCAAACCAATATGTATTCACATATGCAGGTAATTATTAGATAATAGGCACTGAAGTGGAGAACAAAATGAGCCTATTGAAAAATCAATGGGAATGAGCTCTCTACCTTCTATAGGCTTTCTCCAATTCCTTTAATCATAGACTGGCTAGCTCCAACCTGTTGCCTTCACTAACGTGATCTGTCATTGTCATTCTTCTTATGACACTTTCATATGTCATTTAAATCATACACTTTTTAAAAAAAAAGATTTTATTTATTTATTTGACCCAGAGAAAGAGGTCACAAGTAGGCAGAGAGGCAGGCAGAAGGAGAGGGGGAAGCAGGCTCCCCACTGAGCAGAGAGCCCAATGTGGGGCTCGATCCCAGGACCCTGAGATCATGACCTGAGCCGAAGGCAGAGGCTAAACCCACTGAGCCACCCAGGCGCCCCTTAAATCATGGGTTAAAAATGGGTTAAAAACAAAATAATTGATGGGGGGGGGAACATAAAGGACAAAAGGAATTGCTGAGCCTCTGTAATTGAATCTGATATTTCTCATCCTTTCCAAAGTTACATCCCACTTCCTTACACTATTTTTAAAAAGATTATTGTTTTAGACATTCTGTTCTATGATCTTGAAAAGATAATTTTAAACAAGCTATAAATATGTTTAAAACATGTGGACTGGGTGTCATATGCAACAAATGAATCACTGAACATTATATCAAAAACTAATGATATACTATATGTTGGCTAATTGAATTTAAATAAAAAAATAATGAAACATGATGTGAGGCACTTGGATGGTTTGGTTGGGTAAGTGGCTGACTCTTGATTTTGGCTGAGGTCATGATCTCAGGGTCCTTGGCTGGAGCCCTGTGGTCAGGCTCCATGCTCAGCAGGGAGTCTGCTTGAGTATTCCCTCTTCCTCTCCCTCTGCCCTTCCCCTGCTTACATGTGCACGCGCTCTCTCTCTCTCTCTTTCTCTCAAACAAATAGATCTTAAAAAAAAAAAAAGAAAAGAAAAGAAGAAAGAAAGCAAGCATGATGTGACATATTCTAAAGGGCATGCCTCTAATTCCTAACACTGAACTTTCACTGGATTCCTGATACTCTCCACTGATGAATGCATGTCCTTTGCTTCAGGCAAGTTCATGGGGGTCTTGTGGAAAGATGCTCATGGCCACAGTCAATCTTCTTAAAAGGTGGTTTCTTAAACCTGGTTTATATATAGATCATTTGAAAATCTTAGTAAAATGCAGAAACTCACATTTTTACATCCTAGAGACTCTGTGCCAGTAAGTCTGGGGAGAAACCCAATACTGTTTTCAGCTCTAGGTGATTCTGAATATATTGACCTAGCTTGGGCATCACTGGACTAGAATGTATAACCATCTCTAACATCCATTCTCCCCTTAAAGTGATAACCAAAGACCACACTCTACCAAAACTACTTTAAAAAAGTGGTCTCCTTGCTGCTCAGACCACATTTCCTTATTAGTTCAACAAATGTTCACTGAGAAATTACTATGGGTCAGGCATTGTGTTTTGCACTTTAGATACAACAGTAAGCAAAAGGAGGTTTCTGTTTTTGTTTTTAGAGGTATTTGACACAGAAGGTCTATATTTTTTGAAATTTTCTTTCTCCTGCTTCCACAGTATCTTTCTCTCCATTGTCAGATTGTTCACATTTAAACTCTTTGCTGGCCTCTAATGAAAGAAGGATAAGGAAAAAAAGAAACTATGGATAATGCAACTAGTAGGTTTACAGAAATGTATAGATGGAGACTTTGAGATATTGAGATGACTTTATACAAGCTAAAGTGATCTAATTTTTGTTACATATGTTGTAATATGATTATAGTCTATTACCCTTTACATTAAATTTAGACTATACACAGATATGATAAGTGTAAGATTCAAAACAAAAATTAATGAAGAAACCTATCTGTTTATTAATATTTAATACATGAGGGGCACCTGGGTAGCTCAGATGGTTAAACATCTGTCTTTGGCTCAGGTCATGGGATAGAGCTCCACATCAGGCTCCCAACTCAGCACAGAGTCTGCTTCTTCTTCTCCCTCTGCCTCTCCTTCTGTGCTGTCTCTGTTTCTGTCTCTCTCTTTCTCTCTCAAATGAATAAATAAAATGTTAAAAAATATTTAATACATGAATGGTAATTATGTTTTCTTTAATCCCTTTTTTTCTCTTTAATCCCTTTTGATTGATTATTTTCTAGTTTTCCATTAAAGATACCTTTCTGAGACTATCTGAAAGAAAAAAAAATATTGCTTTTCACACATGTGTTATGCTACTAAATTTAATGAGATAGTTTGCATACTGAGGGACAGTTTCATTCCTACATTTTTATAAATATTTAAAGGGAGGATGATTAAACATGTTGTTACTAATTTGTGCTGTATTGCTTGACTTTTTATCCTTTCAAAGATGTATGTACATGAAACATTAATGTAAAACTTACTCTCTGACAATTATGTGATATTTAAGTACTAATAATGACACTTCAGTAATCTGTTGTAAACTGTGATTTCTGGCTTTATAGAACTGTCAGTACTCCCCCTTTCCATTGCACGTATGTCATTTAGGGAAAGATCCAAAGTCTATTTCCCTTCCTTGCAGGACATGACCAGTAATCGACCCTGTTGGAAAGGCCTTCTCTACCCATGTCTTATATTCCCACTAGGTTTCTTACTTCTAAACCAAGAATTCTAGATCTGTTGCTGGTTCTACTATGGCAATCTTGTCAGAATGAAAGAGTTATAACTTTCATTCCTCTTCACAGTTTCCCTAACGTGCTTTATGTTTATGTGGTTAGATGTGGGGTGGGAATAAAGGCAGGGGAGTGATGTTTGTTTTCCTCCCACTCATTTTTTTTTTTTTTTAATTTTACTTATTTATTTGAGAGAGAGAGAGATAGAGAGACAGGGGCAGAGGCAGAGGGGAAAGGGAGAAGCAGACTCCCTGCTGAGCAGGGAGCCTGATGCTGGGCTGTATTGTAGGACCCTGACATCATGACCTGAGTCAAAGGCAGACGCTTAACTGACTGAGCCACCCAAGCACCCCTGACTTTCCTCTTTTTTAAATCCACAAAGGAAAATTCGGAATATTCTTTGAGTTTTCTGACAATCTAACAAGGAAAGCTAGCTAATTGATCAATTTTTAGTAATCATCACTGCCCCCCAAAACTTCTCTGGTCTTTTCTCATCTCCTCCATGTATAAAAGAATTTACCATCAGCTTTTTGTACTTTGATCTTAAATATTAATTGGTAGGTAGTAGATATCTAACTTTTGGGGATAAATTCTAGCATAAAGAAACCAAACAAATAAAAGTCTTTGAATGTATTAGTTTGTTTGTTTTGTTTTACTATCTATTTTAATTATATTTCCATGAATTTCAAGAACAGCTTGCAATTAATATAAAAAAAGGGGCGCCTGGGTGGCTCAGTGGTTTGGGCCTCTGCCTTTGGCTCGGGACATGATCTCAGGGTCCTGGGATGGAGCCCCGTTTTGGGCTCTCTGCTCAGCAGGGAGTGAGCCTGCTCCTCCCCACCCCCGCCTGCCTCTATGCCTGCTTGTGATCTCTGCCTGTCAAATAAATAAATAAAATCTTAAAAAAATAAAAAATAAAAAAAAGCAAAGAGGGACAACTGAACATACAAAAAGAAAAAAATGGATTCACGGTGAAAATGATATTTATTTGTACTAAAATATAGTTACTGGACTCTGTGAAGGGAACAGTACTCCCCTTTCCATTATATGTATATCATTTAGGGAAAGATCCAAAGTCTATTTCCCTTCCTTGCACGATACATGACCAGTAATCGACCCTGTTGGAAGGGCCTTCTCTACCCAGGTCTTATACTCCCACTAGGTTTCTTACTTCTAAATAGTTATTCACTTGGATTTTATTATGACAAAAAAATTTTTTTTGCTTGAAACTTTGGAGAAATTGTGCTGTTATTATTGTTAGCTATTATTGAAACTATATGAGAAAGAGAAGTGAAAAAAAATTTTTCTGAATTAGTTCCATAGACATATAATAAGAACTTATATTCATAAGAAAAGTATACTATGCAAAAGAGTGACTTGAAAACAAGGAAGAACTTCTAGAAATTAAAAATATGATAGCAGAAATTTAAGAAGTCAGAAGAAAGAATGAAAGCTAAAGCTAATAAAGTATCTTAGAAAGTAAAACCAAAAGGAAGGTGTAGATGAGCTGATTAAAGTAAAAGACTAAGAGAGAGTTATTGAGATTCAAGCACTGGGACTCCAATTATCCAACAAGGTAGTGGAAGAACTTTTTTTAAAAAAGTAAATTCAGGAACATGGAAAATTATGCAAACAAAACTGATCAAGTAGCAACTTTAGATAAGTCAGAGACATGTTTAAGAAAGAAAATGTAATATATTACTTAATCTTGCAGTGTGAGATACTTGTTTAGCCATAATAACAGTATAGTGACTACTTTATAAACATTTAATATAGCATACTAAATCAGGAAGTTGGCAATGTGAGGAATAAAGGTGAAATAAGAGAGAAAAGTCTTCAAATTCCATAACAGGTTGCTGAGAGCAAATGTCTATAATATTTATTTCAAGAGACAGTGGCAGAAGGACATTTTTTAGACATATGGAGGTAATGATGTGAAATTGGTTCAACCCAGGAGCAGGACCTGAAATGAAATCAGGAGCTTCTATTTTTCTTTATAGGCTTGTAGTGCTTTCTGACTAAAAACAAAAACAAAACAAAACAAAAACCTCTTTGAATATATTAATCTAATAATAATAAAAAAAAACAGAAAAAATAAAACAGCTCATTCTAGTTACTGATTGTAATTCTTCTTTTAGTTTCTTAAGAACATCCAGTTAAGCCGAATGGGGAGGGAACACATGCCTACTGTGTTCTGCCATGTGCAAAGTCTGGGTAAAATAAATGCATTACGTATGCTACTTTATTTAATTTGCTGTCAAGGCCCTTTGCTGTTGTTCTACTTTAAAATTTATATGTTTCTTGTTATACATGGGAAGACTCTAGATAAAAATATGGATCTTCTCTTATTGAGGGCCTGGGAATGACATTTGATACAAATTAGGAAGGAGAAAGAGAGGCTCCCTTCAGGCTAGGAGCTGTTCCTCTGCAGGAAATGGGAAACAGCTGGAGAGGACCTCAGAAGATCTTACCTGCTTATTATGGTTCTTGAAATATTCTGAATTTTTTAGAACACCAGACTAACTCAAATATAAATAAGGAGAATGTACAGAGTCATGGAATGGTTAATATCTGCTAATTGGCAGTCACGGTAATAGCTGCTCTCTCCTTTTTTTATAATCAAAAACTTTGAGAGAAATGTTTTTATCTCCACCTTATAGATGAAGAAGATCTTAAGTGATTTTCCAAAGGATATCAGAGATAAGACAATGGCTCAGATTTGTTTGACTAAAATCACTTTTTACCATTATCATGTTACCTTCTAGGTTTACTGGAGCTGAAATACTTTCAGAAAAAAATATAAATAATTTGATGTTCACATATAATTTTGGTTTGTTTGCATTATTATTACCCTAAAGTGTGTGACTGAGTTAGCCATTTGGATTGTTTAAGCCCTGTGTCCTGGAGTGTGGTTCCTTTTACCATTATGATGATTTTAAATAGGAAGAGAGGATTTCATGAGGTCTCCACATAAAATAAATTTGAGCTGCAAAGACAGACTGTTATTTCATCTTCAGTTCTTACAGTTCTTATGATTGAATTATGGCAGAAATCCCTGTTTAGGTTAGTCTGTAAGATTTACTGATGTCTTCAGGAAAAATTGGGAGACTCAGGCTCAAAAGCTGAAGAAGAGTATCGAGATAGAAGTCAGTAATATTATTTTGTAGTCATTTTGTAATTTAGGTTTGTTGTATATTATAGCCATTTCGGTAATGATAACTTTTTTTAAAATGTAATAATTTAAATACAAAAATTCAATAAATGATGGTACTTTGTAGTAGTATTGATTTAGAATAAGACTTGTGAAAGGGGTAAGCAAATTAATGCAATTTGGTGAATGATTGTTTAAAATCTTTCCCTTTCTCTTTCCTGAAGCAGTGGAATGACTTGCAGACAGACTGACAGTGAGATATGAAGTCTTCCATATGCTACAAAACAGCTAACGAGTATGGAATATTAGCAAGTAGCATCTTCTTCCTCCTCTCCTCACCTACCTCCTTTCCTTCCTCTCTCGTTCTCCTTCCTTTTACATTTTTCTTCTAAGAGAGTGATGTGAGGCATGTTGTCTTTCCAGGTACAGAGCCATTGTCAACCCCATGGACATCCAGACATCCGGGGCGGTGCTGTGGACCTGCATGAAGGCGGTGGGGATCTGGGTGATCTCCCTGCTGCTGGCGGTTCCAGAAGCCGTGTTTTCAGAAGTGACGCACATTGATAGCTTGGAAAATGGCAACTTCACTGCGTGTATACCTTACCCTCAGACGGATGAATTACACCCAAAGATTCATTCAGTGCTCATCTTCTTGGTCTATTTCCTCATTCCACTGGCTATTATTAGCGTTTATTATTATCATATTGCAAAGACCTTAATTAAAAGTGCACATAATCTTCCTGGAGAATACAATGAACATACTAAAAAACAGGTAAGTTTGGTAGGGGTGTGTGTGTGTGTGTGTTCTGGGTGTGTGGGTCAGATGCCTTAACTGCTATTTTCTGTTCTGTTTCATGGGTTCTCAGTACTGTGAAAGATTAGAACAGGGTCACAGTGCACTGGATTTGCATTAGCCTGGACTAGAAGGGATGTTGTGCCCGGAGGAGGAGGAGAGGCACCTCCGATATGTGGCCATGTTCCAGCTCTGTAGAGGTCCAGTGAAGCCCAGCTTATCTGCCATCTGGGCCTGGAGCTGTTAAAACTTAATGTCTTTGAAGGCTTTTCCTTACCTGTAAATGTTAATGCAAAAAAACAACATAAACCAGAAAATTAAAATTTCAAGTATAAATTTATTTAATTATTGTCTCTCCTCCCATTAGCCCATTAAGGATGACAGAAAATCTGGGAGAAGGATTCATCAGGAAAGGACTGTAGGACACGGTCTGGGAACTGGGGATGCTGTTTGGATAGGATGCCAGAATGGGGCTGTGGGAACAGAAGGCAGAGAACAAGGGTGAGAGTGATCCAGAGGTGGCTGGCGCTGAAGTCATACTTTCTTTAACTCAACTTTATAGCTTGTCCTATAAAAATCATATGCTAATTTAAAAATTACAGATGCACCTTACGCAGTCTTTCTTCCTTAAGGAATATACAGAGATACTAACTTAAGGTAAAATAAATTATGTTAATCCACAAATAGCTGGAAATACTGTCTAGTGGGACAGAGTTTCAAATTGTGCTTTTGTGGACTCTCAGAGAGGAAATTTTTCCAAAGGATTTTGTAGGTACAGGGAGGTTTGGTTAGGTCTTCACCAAATTAAAGGCATGTTGAATGGCAGATCATTAAAATTTGCTAGGTTGTAAATGGAGCCACGGACTGGGGCGTTGCGCAGTTCAACAACAACAGAATCTCGAAAGAGTTCTTGCGTGGAAAGTGGCCTCTATATATTGATGGTCATCAACATCAGAGATCCAACTTCTTTAAAAGCCAAAAAATCAACCATCACTAAAGTAATTATAGATAAGTTAATAGGTTTATTATCTAAATATCTAGCATCATTGAAACAAAAAAAATTTGAGGTCATGGGCTCAATGCACTTTTTCCTTTGCTCTCTGATCCAATTTGTATCTCAATTTGAGTATTTGAGTTTTTGCTTTGGTTTCTAAAATTGAGTTCCTCTTACCCTCCCACCTCCACTTTTGTTTTTTAAAATGGCCTTAGTTTTGCCTTGTTTTTGTGAATTTCTCTATTGGGAATTATAAACTCTGGCTGGGTAGCTAGGCGTGTTATCAGCTATGAAGTAATCTCAATGCCAATAGCCAACCTGTGCATTTGAGTCTTTGAGTATAGGCTGCCGTAAGATTGTTCCACCCATGTTCCACCTGCTAGGGTGGACACTGCTTCATAACCTAAATTTCACAGTTGAGTTTCTTAATATTCCCAGGTTGCTTAACTCATACCACCAGGACACATCTGGGGTACCACATTTCTTTCCTCCTCTTTACTGCATCTTTATTTGCTTCCCTGGTTCACCACTCACTATGGTTTTCTTTGGCATATTCTAATTCACTATCAATAGTTTTAGCTTAGGAAATATCATTTTTCCTACTATCAATATCCTTTGATAAATTAAGTTTTCACATTCATGTTGCCTCATTTAAATATTTAAGGAAGCAGGACAAATATGAGCTAAACCTTGAACTCTAGATGTTAGAATATGATTTTTTTTTAAAGATTTTATTTATTTATTTGACAGACAGAGATCATAAGCAGGCAGAGAGGCAGGCAGAGAGAGAGGAGGAAGCAGGCTCCCCGCTGAGCAGAGAGCCCGATGTGGGGCTCGATCCCAGGACCCTGGGATCATGACCCGAACCGAAGGCAGAGACTTTAACCCACTGAGCCATCCAGGTGCCCCTAGAATATGATTTTTATATTAAAAAAATTTATTTCCAATACTTGAATTTTGTCTGTCACGTTCCTGAAGGCTTTCTTATAAAACAGTAAATGCATTATGTGAAGTTTAAGAAAAGAAAAAAAATATATTTTTATTTTTAAATGTAATCTAACATAGTAATATTTATAGGATTGATAGTTATATCAGAAGATTTTGATTTATGTGAGTGAGAAGTTTAAATCTCAAGGTTGGGTTTTTGTTTTTTTATTTTTTTGGGTTTTTTTGTGGAATAGGGATTTAAAAAGTCATGCTGTATTTCAATTACCCTGATTAAAACAAATCTAATCTTAAGTATATTGTGTGGTTCATTAATTTAGTAGATTTAACACAAACTAATGATTTATATTTAAAGTGAACACAGAAGACTAAGCAACAGGAAAGTAGTTAAAAATAAGAGAGAGGGGCGCCTGGGTGGCTCAGTGGGTTAAGCCTCTGCCTTGGGCTCAGGTTATGATCCCAGGGTCCTGGGATGGAGCCCCACATCCAGCTCTCTGCTCAGCAGGGAGCCTGCTTCCTTCTCTCTCTGCCTGCTGCTCTGCCTACTTGTGATCTCTATCTGTCAAATAAATAAATAAAATATTAAAAAAAATAAGAGAGAATTTTTATAGGTCACAGTTTTAACATGAAGACATAGCTATTTATTAATAATTTATCATCTAGTCTTGTAGAGGCTGTCAAATATTTTTAGATGAAAGGGTATAGTGACCAAAATAGGCTTTGTCAAACTGTTGAAATCATCACTTTGTTGAGGAAAATAATTTTTGTGTTTTTAGATGCATTTGCATGCCATGGTAAATTTTACTTTTTGCACCATGATGTTTTGCGTGTGGGTGGTTCCATTTTCATTTTAACCAGTGGAACTGTTTCCTTGTATTTGCAGATGGAGACACGGAAGCGCCTGGCTAAAATTGTGCTAGTGTTCGTGGGCTGCTTTGTCTTCTGTTGGTTTCCAAATCACATTCTCTACATGTATAGGTCTTTCAATTATAATGAGATTGACCCATCTCTAGGCCACATGATTGTCACCTTAGTTGCCCGTGTTCTGAGCTTTTGCAATTCTTGTGTCAATCCATTTGCTCTTTATCTACTCAGTGAAAGCTTCAGGAGGCATTTCAACAGCCAGCTCCGCTGTGGGAGGAAGTCCTATCAAGAGGGATCAACCAGCTACCTTCCCAGCTCTTCTGCAGTGCGTATGACATCTCTGAAAAGCAAGGCTAAAAACATGATAACCAATTCAGTTTTACTAAATGGGCACAGCATGAAGCAAGAAATGGCATTGTGATTTGAGCCATTCAACTCACTATGTGAATTAAACTTACTTACCTTTCTATCTCCACTGAGCAGAGCAGAAAGAAACAACTTCCTCATTCTTAGTATTGCTCAGCTAATTCATGAGGTGATTTCATGATTGACTCAGAAAAGGCAAGACAAACACAGCTAGCATTCTTTTCTGAACAGGACTTTAAATTACATAGAAAAATATATACATCTCACATTAAAAGTCATCAAGGTGCAGTTCTACATGTGTATAAATTAGTATTGCTTCAGAATTTAAGCTGTTGTTAGAGCCAACTCTAATGTATTTATCTTAAACTTGTTTTATCTTGAAGCATGAAATGAATTCCTATATTGACTTGATGATTCAGTGAGGGTAATAGTCAAACTCCTATTATTTGAAATACAATATTATAATATAAACAAATTTCCTGGTGAATTTTATTCATAAGCAGTGCATGTATATATCTCCTTTGTTTAAGTAAAATAGAAAATTCAAAAGGTAGAGCTTAATCACAAGTCCATATACTTATTTATTATGATTCTTTGTGTAATTAATCATAATTTATAGAGATAGCTTATGTCTGTAACTTTTAGGTGTGTGATTAAAGGTATGAGGACATTTGATTTTGAATAGTAAAATAGGTATCATATGAATATGATTGATTTTACATTATGAGTGTGAAATAGTTATCATATGTTCCGAAACTGTGTCTTAGAAAATGGCATGGCCATTTTTTTATACATTGCTAAGTCCCTGAATATGTAGATGTTTCTGTATGGATACAATAAGATTAGTATAATTCTGGGGAGTTCAATTTGACAAGTGTATGAAATCTCATTTAAGCACGTTTACTCTGCATAGTACCAGTTTTTTCTGAATAAATATTTTAGATATTTCACCAAAATGCAAACATGGCCTTGATTAAATTCTAAAAGCTACCCCTTCTTAGATTTGTATCTGTAAGTCTAACATTTGAATTAATGTATTTCATACCATTTCTTTTTCCGAATTTGGTAAATAGAAAACTCTGTTAATATATTAAGCTCTTTCCTAAACACCCCTAAGCCATACTATTTAAGATATGAAATATTCAATCATATGCAGCAATGGGAAAAATAAACACAAGCAAATTGTCTATGGTGGTTGATAATAATAATGGTAATGAACATTAATCAAGGGTTTTCCCTGTTCTAGGCATAATCCTAAAGCTTTATCATTTTTATTTATCTAATTTAATATTCAGTATAAACCCTAACATACAAAAGAGAAAGATCAAATTTTTGCAAAGCTTTTTGCAAAATTTTTGCAAGTTTTGAACTATTATACCCAATCACATATTGTCAGGGCACTGAACTTAGACTTTATTCACTTCATGATAAATTCATCTCTGAAATATGTCCTCTCATTATTATATATATTATTATATTATTTTATAGATTAGAAAATTGAGATCAGAACTATTAAGGAAGTTATTAAAGAGGACTTTCACAGTCTTGTGGGCAAGGTGAGATCTAAATCCAGATGCTTCACCACAGTGCATGCACCATTATTCCAACACAATTCAGAGTTGTAATTCTCTTCTATCTCAATTAGGTGTCTTTAACCTTTGCAAAACTTGTTGATCTACTCACCACAAAGGTGAAGAATATTACACACAAATTATTCATGGACTCTGAGTGTCTTTAAATGTTTTAAGCCTCATCCATTAAAATCTAAAGAACCAAGGGTAATCCTTGGTCCACGTACAATCTTTCTCTTTTCTAGCATTAAGGTGATGGTAGAAGTATGTATTAGAAGTATATGTAAGAATATTGCAAGGTATATGCAAATATATATATATATATATGTATACACACATATATGTTTCTCATATATACACACAAATATATGAGATATATGCTATATATGTATGAAACTATATATATATGTATATATGAAGCTAAAGGGATATACATAACATCTTTATAAAGTTCCGAGAATTTAAAGTTTACAAAAATAACATTTTTATATAATCTGTTATCTGATTTGTTTTTCGGGAATGGAAAACATTTTTTCAGGAGATATTTTAGAAAAATTTTTAAATTTATACTTTTTCATTAAAAATATTTTTCTCTAATTACACTAATGGAATAATGATAGCACCAGACTTCAGTTTTCCTTCTTTAAACAAAGAATTTTAACAGTAGCCACATGTCTAATCATACAATATTATCAATATTATCAAACTTTTGTCTGTCTTTTATTTTATTTATTAAGTTTTTGTTTTATTGGCTACATTTAAAAAATTCCTTTCTGGTTGCTGTTAATACTGAGAGTCAGAATTTCTTTCCTTTTTTTTTTTTTTAAGATTTTATTTATTTATTTGACAGATAGAGATCACAAATAGGCAGAGAGGCAGACAGAGAGAGAGAGAGAGAGAGAGAGAGGAGGAAGCAGGCTCCCTGCTGAGCAGAGAGCTGGATGTGGGGCTCCATCCCAGGACCCTGGGATCATGACCTGAGCCGAAGGCAGAGGCTTTAACCCACTGAGCCACCCAGGCGCCCTGAGAGTCAGAATTTCTTAATATTGAGCCCTGAAGTTTGGAGCCTCTGTCAATACTTAGAACTCTGTTCATAAATTAAGCAGGTTGAAGATTATCTATGCAAGCTTTGTTTTGAACCTGGTTGTTGTGCTCCACTGCTGGGTTATAATCCTAATTATAATAATAATGATTCTCATTTTCAAGAAGTCCTGTGAACTGCAACATTTTCTCAGACATTTTCTTTGGAATAGATACCTGAGAATTGGTATATTAGCATATGTTCTATATACACCATGATGAGGGCAAATGTTTAATATTTACTTTTATCATATACTTTGCAAGTCAAACAAAACTTCATGCCTAATACAGACAAACATACTCTCACACACATATGAGATTGAATTTGTATTAAAATAGACCCTGAGATCATGACCCGAGCTGAAAGCAGAGGCTTTAACCCACTGAGCCACTCAGGTGCCCCTATGTTTATCATTTTCATTCTAGAATAAGAGTAATAGCTTAAATTCTGTGTCACCCATATGAATTTTTTTTTTTTTTTTTTTTTTTTTTTTTAAAGAGAGAGAGCCCTTGGGGAGGAGGCTGGACAGAGGGAGAGAGAGAGCAAATCTTAAGCAAGTTCCACACCTAGCACACCTAGCACTGAGCCTGATTCACAACCCAGAGATCATGACCTGAGCCGAAATCAAGAGTCAGGTGCTTAATTGATTGAGACACCCAGGCATCTCCATCTGAATATTTTTATAAAAATAATCTCATATATAAAAATATAGGTCCATAATTTCTGCCCCCAATTTCTTTCTCTATTTTGTGCATGATATATTAAAAAAAAGAAGAAAAATAACAAAAATTAATGGAACTTTTTTTGATACTGAAACACATTTTATTTGACTATTTGCTTGTTAGAACATGTCTTAAATGTTTATGTGACTGTATAGAGCTGTAAAACAGTTAATGGATTTTGAACAAATATAATTTTTCCATTTATTAATATTTTATTACTGGCTTCATTGCACACACAGGAAATATTTCCACTAAATTTCTGAGAAATGAAATGTTTCAGCCATTAAGCTTCTCTTAAAATAGAATAAGCATGTGTATTTCAATTTTAAATAAATTAATATTTGAGCATGTTTTTCTTAGACTTTTTTCAAAGCAAGGGGCAAGGTGTAAGTAAATATGGTCAGCTTTAGTGCAGAAAATTATTTCTTTTGTAAAGTTATAAAAGAATAAGAAGAGTGCTAAAGAAAGTCTGGTTATAAGTGGATCTTTAATGGTTATTGAAATAAACATTACTTACATGCTGTGGTTACAGCATTTTACACCATTTCGTTTTTTAAATTATTTTACCAAGCTATTCCAAGAGTTCTATTTTTTCCATACCTTGTGTCTTACTGAAATTTCAAATAGGAAATTTTCTTATTTACAGAGCCGAGTCTTAATCTGTGATGGGTAATTTGTATTTGAAGTAGTATACAGCAAAATTTAACCAAGATTTTATTTCTAGGAACTAATTCTCCTTTTGGGCAACAAACAGATAAGAGTTACATTTTATTCCTCAGAGTAGAATAATAATATAAATTGAACCCAACTAGGGACCTAAAAAGTATTTTACAAAATATTTAATGGTACTTAAAACTATTTGAAATGAGAAACCTGTAATCATTTGAGGTATTTTGGCAATTATACATAATCAAAAGTGAAAATCAAGTAGTAGAATGTTCCAATTGTTGTTTTCATATGCTATAAAAATTTAATTGGGAGCATGAGGATGCTTACAGCTTTTAACTTTCTGCTGAATATTAAAAATGTATCTATTCACTTTGTATAGTATTTTGCTGCATTCTTCAAACCAAAAAGTGTAAACCCTCACCAATATGACCCATCTTTCATCATTTTGCACATTTATGTATGTGCCTGTATAAAAGAGCATATGTCAACATGGTCTTATGAGAATACAGAAGTAAGAAGAAGAAACTCCACAAACCATTTTAAGATAATCCTGTTGTCTCCATTAGACTTATTCATTCACCTAAGTTTGTGATTTTCAGTGGGTAGAGTTAAACTGTGTGTTTAACTACGCAGTTAAACAACTGTGTAGTACCTTGCAGACACCTAATAAAGTTCAATAGGAAATTAAATTTAGTGTACACTTCTAACGTTAAAAACATAAATTTATTCAAATAGCAAATTACCAAGAGCCATGTTATTTCTCCTTAAGTGTTTAATCAAATAAATCTTTTGGACTCCACAAGGCCATGTAACAGTGCATACTGGATTTCAGGTGTACTTGATCTGCATTAGTTTTGTATTTCAGCCTAAGCTATAATAAGCTGTCTAGAGTATTTATACATTAGAACCTATTTCCCTGCTCCAGGTAGTTCACCAAGAAGCAATATTAATGAAAGCTATCACTGTTTAAATAAAATGATTTGGCATATCTCACCACAGAGCAGGAGGATACATTTTCTTTAGGAGAATTTATTAGTAAATGAAATCAAGAAATAGGAAATAAAGATAAATGTTTGAACACTGTTAATGTTTTTTCGTTCTTCATTTTATATTGAGTTCAGTTTTAGAAGACCATATTGGCTTCTTTTTAGCTGATAAAATAGTACTTAATATTAGGCTGGAATTTACAAGTATGAGGACAAAAAAATCGCAAAGTTCTAGGGTCAAGTTCTATAGTTTTCATAGAACACTATTTTGGTGTTAAGCCTGACACGAAGCTCGATTCCCATGACTTTGAAATCACAATCTGAGCCAAAACCAAGTCAGACGCTTAATAGACTGACACCCCATAAACTGCCTTCTTATATATAACTTCTTGTGAAAAGGCAGAAACTAGACTTTTTTGTTTATATTCATTTTTATTTTAGCTAAAAATATTCATAGTGTAAGACAAAAATCAGAAATGTAATTAATAGTGCTTACTCTACTGGGTATTTTTCTTTATCAGGGAAACATAGAATGTTTTACATGATAGCTTTTATGCATTCGAAGAGCATTCTTTCTTATTAATATGGATTATAAGCCATCTTTAATGCATTCTTCATGAAGGTTCCAGAAAATTTTAAAAATTGTCCTTTATAGTTGTGGTCAATCAATATTTCACAAAGTGTCCACACTTGTGAAACAAATCAAGAGGGCATAAACCCACTGAGCCACCCAGGTGCCCCTGAAGTTGGTGTATTAAGAGCAGCCTGATGGAAGGAGACTCATCATCAGTCATTACTAAAACAGAAGTAAGAATAAACTCTTTTTTGATAAAGTGGGTATATTTAAGATCAAATATGGAGTCATTAAAAATCATAAAGCTGGGGTGCCTGGGTGGCTCAGTGGGTTAAGCTGCTGCCTTCGGCTTAGGTCATGATCTCAGGGTCCTGGGATTGAATCCCGCATCGGGCTCTCAGCTCAGTAGGGAGCCTGCTTCCTCGCCCTCTCTCTCTGCCTGCCTCTCTGCCTACTTGTGATCTCTGTCAAATAAATAAATAAAACCTTAAAAAATAATAAAAATAAATAAAAAAATAAAAAAATCACAAAGCTATGCTCAGTTATGTTATAGTATTCTAGGATGAACAGTTTTAACTTTTTGGAGTAAGGAAAGGAAGATTTCCACTAAGGGTGAGAAATAAAAGAGAAGAAAAGGGGAGGGATTATTGAGTCACTGTGAGGCTGATTTTCCCAAAAGCAAGGGACATGGGGGCTAGACAAGCCTTGAAGAGGGCAGCGGCTGTGGGCCATATCTGCAAATTTCACTATTTAGTGGACATCTTCTCTGGACATTTCAAAGTCACCCCAGAGTTGCTATGTCTGAAGCTACTTCAGTACTCCTAAACTTCATTCTTCCATTTCAAACTTGATCCTTCTTTCTTCTATATTTTGGTAAATGCCATGCCTTCTACCCTTCACAGAACGAAGATAAACCCAGGACTGTCACTCGTAATTCTTCTTTCCCCACCTCTCCACGTGCAATCCATCAACAGCTCCTGCTGATTCTACTTCCAAAGTGTATCTGGAGTCTTTCACTTTCTCTCCTCTTCAACTGTTAGCACATATTCTAAACAATCATTCTTTTTTTGCCTGGATTAATTCAGTAAGTTCTTAAACGACTTCCCTATTTACCCTAGTCCCCAATTAAATCTGTTCTCCACACTGCAAATAAAAATCATGATACACTTAGATCATGTCACACCTTGGCTTTCTAATACATTTAGAATAAGATCAAAATTACTTGCTTGGGCTACATAATCTGGCTCCTGACTACCTTTTTAAATTCATTTCCTACTTAGCTTAGTGAACTATAGGCTCACTAGCCCTCATTTGTGTTCCTGCAGTACACAGACATCTTCCCACTTCAATGCCTTTGCACTTGTCCCTAACGTCTAGAACTCTCTTTTCTGAGATATTCGCAAGGCTGACTCTTGTCAGAGAGGCTATCTGTGGCCAAAAGTTATAGTAGCCACTCTCAAATCATTCTATTACATTTTCTTGTCCTTATTTATTTTCCTACAGCACTTATCTTCTTTTCTTTACTCGCTTGTATGGTCTTTCTCCTTCATCTCTAATACAAGTCCTGTAAAAGCAGCCACTTATCTGTGTTCATGTATACTATATCCCCAAGGTTTAAAACAGTTCTTGGACTGTAGTTTAAAATGTAGTTGATGCTCATCAACTAACTGCAGACTGAATAAATGAAGGGTTGAATGGTGCTGGGTTACAAGATAAAGAAGGTACTTGGAAATAAAGAATGGAAGCATTTTGTTCAATGTCTCAAGGAATCATCCTGCACCACTTCTTCTTATGGAACTAAATGGAAACACTTCCTTTGAACAGGAGTTAGAAGATAATTGATCCAACTCTATGAAGTATTAAGTTCATCATTATCTTTTACTCTGCCGATATCCTCTTTGCTATTCTATAATAAACATGGATTTCCCCATGTCAGATACTGATAGAACTTTATAGCTTTGTATATCTAGTGTCACAGTGCTTGAAATTTCTTACAAAGTATCATTTGGATTATATTTTTCAGGGAAAATGCCAAGGGGATAAAGTAAAACTGGAATATTTTTCTTGAAGGTAACATAGGATGCTCATGCCTTTAGAATTTGCCTTAATCTTAAATGCTCTGTGGTTTGAGGTGAGAAGCAAGCTCACAGTTGGTCATTAGGAAACACCTTTTTGTGTACTGCAAGAGTCCTTCTTGCAGGTAAAAGCAGCCACTTTGTGATGTGGGACCATAACTCTACTATAGATGGATAGTAATAAACTGACTCCCATTATATCTCATGAAAATTTCTTCCCTTTTTAGGAACTTACAACTAAAAACTGGCTGCATTCTATTTTGCTTGATTGTTCCACTAATTGAGAAATATTTTGAAAAGAGTCACTATGTAATATAATATTACAATATTAATATAATATAATATTAGATTGTATTCTTAATGCTATACATAGTATGGATAAATTAGTTTTTGAAGATAATTTATAAAAGTTATGAATGCCTGTCAAATATTTTCCAATTTAAATGCTTATGGTTGGTTATATTCGACTGATTAGAATACAGAGGCCAGAGACTTTGGGCCAGGTGTGGACATTTGCTATTTTGAGTATCTGCTTTTCTGACATAGTTCTTGAATTGAAAATTCTGAACTTCTGAATGCTGTAAATTCCATAGTTCATATTATTTACGTATTACATAGTTCGTATTATTACGAACAATTTCCCACCTTTCCACATTCACTTTTTTTATTCATTGGGATGCATGTTGCCTAAAAATGCAGGGTATAACTAAGTAATAGCACTGAGAAAGGCTAGAAATGCAATTCTTTCTTTTTTTTTTTCTCCATCTGGGTGCCAGATGTTTTGTTGATAGAGAGAGATTATTTCATTGGCTTACAGAAAATATAGGTGACGATGAACCTGGTTGGTCCTTTTCCTTTTTTGTCATCTTGTTATGCTTAGTAACAAAAACAAAAATAAAGTTGCCCAGAATCAGACTTTGGTAAAACACTACTGAGTGGGGAAATAATTAACTGTGGGATAAATGTGAAGTCTAACACCTCAGGATAACTCAGGACAGTCCTTTGCTGGCCTAATGTAGATTCTAATCCTATTCCTATCTCTAAATTTTGCATGGTAAAATGGCATTTAAACTGTAGCGTTGATGAGCAAGTTTGCATATGGTGGTTTCTTATAGATTAATTGTATTAGCTTCATAAACAACCACTGATCACTACAATCATAATCTGTGTAAGAGCTCTATCTGGGGGTAAGATGACATCTAAACTACTGGTAAGATAATTGTGGTATCCCATCTTTAACATCTCCATGAGAAATAGCAGTATAGCTTTCTTGGTAATATATGGCAGGGTACAGCTTCAACATCAGAATATTTTTCTCGATAGTTTTCCCTTTTTGTTGTTATTGTTATTATTTAATTTACAGATGAAAAAACTTTTTTTGGTAACCTCAAGTTTAAGCTTCCCAAGATGTTTTTGCACTTTATTGTGACAACTGGTTAACAGACCCAAATAGTAAGAAAGACATGTACAAACAATACGTTTCAAGCCTATGAAACTCCTGTAAACAAATCGTTACTCTGCACAGTGGTCTATTATGACCACTTATGTTTGAGGATGTTGATTTTAATCTCACAGTCCCCAAATGATTGGAGCCCCGGCCAGATAGAAAGTCATTGGTTTCCTGGATTTTGAAATCTCTCTGTGACTGAGATCGAGGTCTTATAGTAAGCCTCTTTGCCTTAACTTGTCTAGAGAAAGCCTTCAACTATATTGATTTGATTACTTTTCTTTTTTCTTTTTGGTGGGGGATTATAGCAACAGTCCTTAGATTTGTGTTTTCTAGATGAAATAGCATAAAATTTCATTTCGATAGTATTTATGTAGCAACAAGTATGTACTCTCTGCTCTATTAGGTCCTGGGTATACAGTGTAAATAAAACAGACATGAACAGAGACATCTTAATTGTCAGCAACAGATAGTGGTTAACTCCAGTGGAAGGGAAATCTTGGAGAGGAATATTAATTCCCCCAAATTAATGGAAAGTGGAAAACTAGGTGAGAACAAATAATTTATACTGACGTCAGTGTCAGTCCTCATGGGCCTTATAGAGAAGTGTGGGAGAACTATAATAACCAAGAAAACAAAAAATATCAATATATCATTATAAAGTGATGCTGGTGCCCTTAAAGAAATAGAGGACCAAGATAGAGAATAAAAATGTCTTGGCGAGATTAGGAAAAACAAACAAACAAACAAACAAACAAAGCTCTGATGTTTCAGTTGAGAAGCCTCCCAAGATGATTTTTTAAAAAATTATTTAATTTTTAATATTATTTTATTGCATCATTCTACCTGAAGGAGATCTGACTGATACATAGAGGGTAGGAGTGGGTCTGGTGGGCAGTGGTGATTAGGAAAAGATTCTGGGTAGAGGAAATAATGGTTATAAAGTTGTCATGGCAGAAAGAAAACCAGGATTGGGGAGCCTGTGTGGCTCAGTCAGTTGAGTGTCTGACTTTTGGCTTTGGCTCATGTCATGATTTTGGGGTTCTGAGATTGAGCCATGTGTGGGGTTCTGTGCTCAGTAGGGAGTCTGCTTAAGAGTCACTCCATCTCCCTCTGCTCTTCCCCCCACTTGAACGCTCTCTCTCTCTCTAAAATAAATAAAATTTTAAGGAAGAAAGAGAGAAAGAAAGTTATCTAGGATTTATTTGATGGGCCTAAAGGAGACCAGTGTGGCTGAAGCTGAGTTGTGGAGGGAGAGGGTAAATTAAGATGAGGTTTGGGGTTAGTGATCCTGACTCCAGACTTTGGAATCTATTTGAGGGAGAATTGGAAGTCTTAAAGTTTTAACCAAGCCAGTGTATATTTATTATTTTTATTTATTAAAGATGATTTTGTTTGCTGTACAAAAGACAGATCACAGAGAAGCTGGAAGATGAACAATGTTATACATGACAGTGACTGATGTTGTCCCTGATGTCTTGCATCAACATGGTGGCAATGTATATTAGAGAGAAGTGGTCAAATTCAAGATATAGATGAGAATATACATGCAAGGAACTGTTGACAGATTATACACTAATTTTATTAGAGTGACCTTCAGTTCTTGAATGGTGAACTTTCACTTATGTGCAGGATATAGCTGCGTTATTCCAGGGTCTTCTGACTGAAAATGACCAAAATCTAATTAAAATTAAATTAAGGAAAAAATAATTTATTGGCTGATATGATTGGGAAATCTAAGGGTGGAGCAGGGCTTTAGGCAAAACTGTGCCCAAGCCCAAAGATTATTTTTGAAAGTTGTATCAACCTCTTTGTTTCTGTGTTTTAAAAAAATATGCTATTCACCCTTCGTCAAGCTTCAGGGTCCATGTTCTCAGGTAGCACCAAGTTGAAAACATCAAAGGAATCAGAAATTTCCTCATTCACTGTCTGCATATTGTGTCTCTGAGAAGGATTCTGATCAATCCTTTTTGGGTGTCCTATGCAGCAGCGACCAAGCATTAGGTCTAGGGTCTGATGCATATGCTCCCTTCTTAGGGAGCAGCCACTATTACTGTGGGAGGCCGCAATAAGGCTTGAGACGAGGACCAAACCAGGCCGTGACTTGTGCCTCCTTTAAAGTCCGAATAACCTGGGTGCCTGGGTGGCTCAGTGGGTTAAGCCGCTGCCTTCGGCTCAGGTCATGATCTCAGGTTCCTGGGATCGAGTCCCGCATCGGGCTCTCTGCTCAGCAGGGAGCCTGCTTCCCTCTCTCTCTCTCTCTCTCTCTCTCTCTGCCTGCCTCTCTGCCTACTTGTGAACTCTGTCTGTCAAATAAACAAATAAAATCTTAAAAAAAAAAAAAATTCTTTAAAAAAAAAAAAAAAAAAGTCCGAATAACCTAACAAAAGGTTTAGGACGGGAGAAGTTGAGTAGCACTGAGAAAAAGTCTGTGCTATGTGTTGCACGCTCGCCTACGTGACTTCCCACACGCTTGCTAAACAAATGAGAACAATTCGGTTGGGGTCAAAAGTTTGTTGCTGGTCCTTGCTGCTCTAGTACAGCCCATAAATTACTTTCAGGTTTGCTGTATTTATACTGGCATCAGCCATTTGGCGTCCCAAGGAACTCGTGGTTGTTTAACTAGACACAGATGTAATATCACTATATATATGGCTTTAATGCTTTGAATAAGCTTAGCACTGTTGGACATCCTCCTCAGTGCTCCTCCTGCCCCCAACTCTTTGCTTCTCGAGTTCTTTTCTTCATCCTCTTACCCTCACGTTCCTGGTCGATTTGTCGCACCGGCCGCGACATATTACCCTATGGAGGTGTGAGGGAAAGCTTACTCTGTGTACCAAAACAAACAAACAAACAAAGCCATGGTGATTCACGGCAACTATACAGACAAGAAGCACTACTTGACATTCAGGAGCTGTCCTGAACTCAAGCAAGACGCTTAGTGTTCTTCTGTCAAATATAAACCACTTTCCAGAGCCTAAACATCCAATAAGGCAATGCTGTGACCGTGATGGATCAAGAAAAAATAATACCACCATGTCGTCATATCTGAACACAGATAAAATATGTGCATTGTCCAAGCCACACAAATTGCCCCAAAGGTATTTTGGCTAACTATGAGTATATATAGCTTCTTTACCAATTGCAGTGTTAGCCTGAGTTTTTTTTATTACAACACCAAATCACAGAATTACCCTTGATTCCTGAGAGCATCCAATCCGGAGCCTAGTCCTGATTTCTTAGATCCTTTCCCCACATCACCTAACACAAATCCAAATCCTATAGCAAGTCATTCCTAATACTTCCCTATTGAGATACCCCATGGGTCCTTATGATATGCTTTTATCTTCACAGCAACAAGCAAAACTCAACTCATTCAACTATAGCTTTATTCTTGGTGGTCTTTAGCTGGAGGGCATTGGCATCAGTCTTTTTATCATTAATAAATGCAAAACAAAAAACAGTAACTATAACCACCAAAATTTTATTTAAGTTTAAGAGAAATAACCGAGTAGCAACCAGTAAACTCCAGCCCTGCCTGGAGTTCTTTCTCTCCTCAATCTTTTCATTTTGGGGAATATTGCCAAAGCCAGCAATAATGAGGACCCTAGAAACAAGTAATCACCATGTCACTATTATTGTGGTGATGCACTTGATCTTGTATGAAATACCAGGTCACTCCTCATGTTCTACATACATTAACTGGCTCTACTGTGATATAAAGCCTGTCCCCAATTCTTTGATGAATGAGGAAGGCATGGTGCTTCACTTTAGCTACCAATCTGATGACATAATACCATCAGGCTTCCTGTGGCTTTCTCTAATTTTAATCATTCATGTTTTTTTTCCCCAGATTTTTCTCTAGGACTGTACCAGCCAAAAATTGGCCATAGCCATGAAAAAGAAATCACCTTTGTTTATGTCTATTTCATGGCCACTAATGCAGGCTGAATTTTCAGGCAAGGTAAGTATTTTTTGCCACTTAGGGGATGGATGTTGTTGAAATTGTTTCTTCTGTGTTCTTTTAGCAACCAGCTCTGCCTGAATTGTACATAGGTTACATGATTTGTCTGAATGCTTATCTCTTTCTTAGAGGGAATATTCATTTATTCAACTGTAAGTTCTTAATAACTAGCCAGGAGCCAGCAGTATTCCCTTTTTTTTTTTTTTTAGGATTTTATTTATTTATTAGACAGAGATCACAAGTAGGCAGAGAGGCAGGCAGAGAGAGAGAGGAAGGGAAGCAAGCTCTCTGCTGAGCAGAGAGCCCGATAAGGGGCTAGATCCCAGGACTCTGAGATTGTGACCTGAGCCAAAGGCAGAGGCTTAACCTGCTGAGCCACCCAGGCGCCCAACCAGCAATATTCCTGATATAAAGTGGGTACTTAATAAATGTTGAATTAATGAAAGGATTCCATTATGAATAAATGTCACTGTTTTTCCATTGCTCCTAAAACAAAACCCAAACTCTATCCATGAACTGCACAGCCTGATAGAACAAAATCTCTAAGTTAACCTCGTATCCTATTAAACACTTCCCCTGGACTTTTGAAAGTGTACCAACCATTAATATCCAGGACTTTGCTCTCGTAGTTTCTTCAGCTGAAATGATCATCTTGAGCACTTCATAAGCCAGTTTTTGCTTACTCTGGAAGTGTCAGCTTAATTGTCTTTCTTTCAGGACAGTCTTTTCTGTTACCCTAGATAAAATGACCTCTCACACTTGTACCACCATATTTATTTCCTTTATAGAATTTGTACCAATTTATAGGCTTCTTATTTATTTATTACCTTGTGTATAGTCTGTTTGCCTACCCGACTGTGAGTTTCATGAAGGCAGGTATCTTGTTGGCATAACTCCTTCCCTAAGGCCTGTTATGGGGCTTGGTGTTTAGTATGTCCTTCACAAGTGTTTATTGACTTTATGAATAAAAGAGTGAATGAGAGTTAATTTTGTAGCTGACTG
Source organism: Enhydra lutris kenyoni (assembly GCF_002288905.1). Lineage (NCBI taxonomy): Eukaryota > Metazoa > Chordata > Mammalia > Carnivora > Mustelidae > Enhydra > Enhydra lutris. The sequence goes on along the minus strand of NW_019154101.1, from coordinate 35,207,340 downwards.
GAGGGATTCATCTTCTTCCAGGTGGAGCTAACAATAAGCACTAATAATTATACTATTTTGAAAGCATCCAAGCAAGGTCTTGAAGACAGTTACAAGATAGTAAGTAAGATCTGAGATGAAGTAATGTCAGGTGGAAGAAATAACATACAGTAGGCAAGTTTTGGAAATGGTAAGTGATCTATTTTGGCTACAGCATAAACTCCCCAGATGGAATTGTAGAGCGGAGAGTTAGGAAGGTAAGCTGCTGGCAGACTAGGAACATTTCTAAAACATGCCAGGACTGGATTCTGTGTTACAAGTTAAAGGCAATTGTTAACTTTGAGCAAAGGGATGACTTAATCAGAGTTGTTCTTTCAGGTGACTAATATGAAAGTAGCATGGAGGACCGTTTGTAGAGGGGAGAAGTTGTTAGGGAAAGGTGAAGATTATTGCCTGGAACAGTGTAGAAAAACATCTGTGAAGACCTGAATTTAGGGTACTAGAAGTGGAAATACAAAGAAGATGGTGAGTGCGAAAGGTAACTTCAAGATAAATAGAGGACACAGAATATTCAATAGGATAAATAGAGTTGTACTAGGCACTTACTCTTTACTTTTATAATTGCCTGTATATGTGACTTCTGACTGGTACAATTAGTTCTTTTATTGAAGCCAACTGTGAAATGGAAAATAACTTGATCTGGAAAGAGTGCAAGGGCACTCTGAAAGTGAAATTTCAGAGAAAGAAAGTCATTGTTTATACAGTGAAGAGAAATTCAGTATCATTAACAATTACAGGGAAATGTCCATAGTCATACAAGGTAAAATGACCAGATGCAATTAACCATGGTTCAGAGGTGGGGATTCATCCTGGGACAGAATGTCACATTGATCGTGGAGCCAAAACCAGTGGCTAATTATAGTGCTTTGACTCTTCTCATGGAGGCATGATCTCGGGGGAATGCTTTAAAGTCTCATTTTGGTCTTTTAGAGCCAGTTTTGCTTGAGGCAAGTGGTAGTAATATTGTTCAAATGGAATCAATAATATTTTACTACTACTACTGCATATTATAATGTTCCATAGTTATCTCAATTAATCTATTATTGACGAGCAGCTTCTAACTCCTATTTGGGACAGACTACATAGAGTCTTTAATTCATAAATTAAAGGTTTCATGGAATCATTTTTACTTTGTAAGTCTGAAACTCCCAACTGCATTGGACTTAATCTGGAAGGATATTCTCTTTTAGGAATGTTAATATCTTATCAATATTAGAGTAAGCGAATCATTTATTCAAGTAATTATTTATTGTGCCTAATATTGTAAAGAACAGATATTGCAACCATAAACTATTCTGATAGAATAATATCTGCCGTATTCATTTAAAGTTTAATTTACTATTAAGTCTATAATAATAAAAAGGCAGTATGGAAATATAGGCATGTTCTAATTAGATTATTCTTTACCCCCTCTTTAATCTTTGATTTGGCTGGCATCTTTTAACATTTTGGACCTATTATTATTTGCTACCCACAACCAGTATTTAGTTTAAATGGTTTTATCAACTATGCATACATTTTAATCAGCTCTTGTTCCATGTTAGAGTATAGTTCAATTCTATTAAATAATTCACTCTGCCATTAATGGTGCTACCTGTTAAATATGGTGTTTTGGAGAAAATCCATATTACTGAACATTCGCTGGTGACATGAATTATCTCCCGAAGATGGTGTTGTGATTCAATGCCATAAGTTATTTGGACAGCTCTTACGGTAACTCTGTTTCACTCAGTAACACCTCATAACTCACTGCTGTCAGCTGAAGAGGGCGGGAGGAAGTCCCCTGGTCCTATATGCCCTCTTCCATTAGTCCTCCTTCCATTCCTTCCTGGAGAGAAAAGCTCCGCCAGAGTAATCACTGGTTAGAATTTCCTCCTGAACCTTGTGGCTTGTGCTGTGAATTGTTTTAAATCTACAACAATTAAATAACCTCTTGAAAGAAATGGAAGGATTTTGATTCTTTCAGTTCCCAGTGTATTTATCTTCCAACTTTCTGGGACAAATATTTGCATTAAGATATCCTCACTTCTTCATGTTCCCTTTGGGACAAAAAGGCTTATTTGCAACTTAATGAGGTCACACAAGAACTATCTGAACTGTGCCACATCATTATGCTGTGTTAAAAATAACAGAAGGAAATATGAGGGGGGAAATCTTAAGGTTAGGAGGCAGAATTGATACAATTATCTGTCATTTCAGATGAATGCCAGAAGATGGCAGTCCTATTTGTTCAGAACTTTATGAATTTTGCAAGACCCATGAGTCCTCTTTGGTTTCAGCATGATCATAGCTCATGAAGAAAGCCAGAAATTAGTTTTTGTTACTATAGAAACCAAATGGAATGACTTAACTTTTTTTCTTTTTTAAAGAAACAGTCTACAAGTCAGGTAAAAACGAGTACTATGGAAAAATATCTAGGGAAAACAAAACACTTACTTTTTTCCCTTTACAGTGGCATTGTGAAAATTCTGGACCCTTAAAAGTTCTTTTGGATAATTTCTTTTCTCTTTCTTTCTTTCTTTCTTTCTCTCTCTCTCTCTCTTTCTTTCTTTCCTTTCTTCTTTCCTCTTTCTTCCTTCTTTTTTTAACAGAAATATATCCAAGTTGACTTTGAAATTGTGTATTGCTTTAAAATAAAGTAACTTATATTGTTGTAAGTGCAATAAATACACAAGTAGAAACCTGAAATTATTTGTTTCAGTACAAGAAATAGAGCAGACTTTTCATGCTTTTTAATTGAGTATAAGGGAATTCACTACAGAAATAGTCCAAAACAGTGCTAGACTATGAAAATAAAATGCTTCTGTTCCCGTCTCCTCCTCAAGGTATTATTAATTCAGATACTTTGAAGTTGCTTTTTGTCAAATTTGTTTGTTATAAGATCTACAAGGTACAATGATTAGTTTTGACTACTCCAATGGCATATTTAACATTAGGACACTCAATGTCTCTCCTTGTGTTTAGGACTTGATGAAACCTATGTTTTATTACATTTTATTTTTTTTTAAAGATTTTATTTATTTATTTGACAGAGAGAGAGAGCACAAGTAGACAGAGAGGCAGGCAGAAAGAGAGGGGGAAGCAGGCTCCCTGCTGAGTAGAGAACCCAATGCAGGGCTGGATCTCAGGAACCTGAGATCATGACCTGAGCCAAAGGCAGAGACTTAACCCACTGAGTCACCCCGGCACCCCTACATTTTAATTTTACATGGAATCTGCTAACCAATGAGAATAAGCAATACATATAAAAACTGCATTTTAGAAATGAAACAAGATGGGATCCGGAGGGAGACAAACTGTAAGACTCTTAATCTTACAAAACAGAGGGTTGCTGGGGGGTGGGGGGTAGGGATAGGGTGGTTGGATTATGGACATTGGGGAGAGTATGTGCTATGGTGAGTGCTGTGAGATGTGTAAGCCTGATGATTCACAGACCTGTACCCTTGGGGCAATAATACATTATATGTTAATAAAAATAATTTAAAAAATACTTTAGGAGTGTTTATACTTAAATGGGGAGATTATCTAGTTCAGAAAAAGGAAACCTTACAATTTGTGAGTCTAAGAATATGCAGATACCAGCTATGTAAAAAAAAAAAAATCATCTACTTTGAGTCTATGGAATGCTGTACTTGACTATTATGACTCTCAAGGGCTAATTTTTTTAATTTTCAGAAATTCTGTGAGCCAGGTGTTAAACATCAATTATTAAGTTATGTAAGCTTTCAGTTAGATAAATTATTTTTTAAAAAAACCTGCATCTTAAGCACTTTCTTCTCTATGCTGGGAGTAAACAACCACATGGCCATGGATAGGGATAATTCACAGGGAAGGAGTACTCTGTAGTATAATTAAAAGGGGCTAGTACAAACAAACTGAAAAACTATTACTCCCTCCTTGATTCTCAGCCTCTAAAACCCTCCTCCAGCCTCTCCTGGGATGTCTAACTCTCTGCTGAATCTCTTAGACTCTACAGTCTATCAGGATCCAAGGCCTGGATTTAGCCCAGCTTTGTATGGTCCAGCATTTTCACACCGTACTGGTGGTATGCCTCTGATCTTGGACACCAGTCTGGATAACTGGGTTTTTCACTTTCCTTGAAATCTACCCCCATCAAATGTCCCTCTTCTATTACCTGGACTCTCACCTCATACCATAACCCTTGTTTAGTTGAGCTACTATCCCTATTCCTTAACATTAAGTCACTGCTTTATTGTGGCTACTGTTCTGGGGAGAAAACAACCCTGGACTCAAAACAGCTGGGTAACTGCTAAGGGCATGCTATCTGATGTTTGATTCCCACTGTACCCACTGAGACTCTCCAAAGTTTCCAGGACTACCCCCTCTACCCCTCTCTACCCACATATCTTGAGATCCTTTCCCCTAATGCCTTGGTCACACATGGCCTCACCTAAACTGTGATGTGGTGTCACAGACAGACTCTTGCCTGTGTTTTGCTTGTCTGATAAAAACTTAACAGCTGTATTTGCAACTTAATATGCTTTTAAATGGTGCCTACAACTCCTAAGCAGCACTCTTGGTTCTAGTTTGGCTTTGTATTTATACAGTAAAAATGTTACATGTTAGGTTCGCTCCTCACCTCTTCCCTATTCTGTGACATCACTTTGGGAGCTTGAAATCAGCCATGGTGGGAATATTTACCCTACATAAATTTGTAAATTTGCAAGCCCTAAAAATCAGGCTTCCCCTTCCTCATCCCCACCCTAGACAATAAGTGTTAAACAATTACCAGAACATCATCATCCTTCAACCTTTAATGTTCAACACTCTTCTCTCCTTAAAGGTGCTTCCTCAGCCAGTGTTATTACAGGAAATGTGGCAACCATTCACCTGTGTTCAAGCCAGAGCTTTGAGAACAATGACCTCTACCTGCAAGGCGTTCTTAACTCTTGACTGGTGATGTTCAGGTAATTAGAGGTGCTCTGTACTGTAGCAAAGCTTTTAAACAATGTTCACACTGCTTCCTCTCTGTTCCCTTTTCTACTGTTACAATAAGGGTGAACTTTCTAAAGCTCAAAGTTGCCTCTTTGAAATCCTTCAGAGATTTCTTTCAAAAAAGAAGCTCTCAAAGTGTGGTCTGAGGGTAATGGAATCAGCAATTCCTGGAAATTTGCAAAAAATGCAAATTCACATGCCTTTCCCTTATGCCTACTGTATCAGAAAACTGAGGGTGGGGCTCAGCTGGTGTCTGTTTTAACATGCGCTCTAGGTGATTCCCAGGCATACCTAAGTTTGACAACCACGGACTTAGGGTGACCTTCAAACTCTTGTAATGTTTATAGGGTTTCTAAAAATCCTTTCTGGTTTACCTCTCCCTTACTCTTCCTTTTCTTGCTCTCCAACTTGAATTCTTTGCTTCTGCAATATAAAAATGCATTCAGTTCCTTTATTCAGGATTGTTGGCTTTCACCAAGTCCTGTTTGATAATGGGGCCCTTTGCATATGGCAATGGTTAGGTTTCTTTCCATCTTTCTCCTCTGTCTTCTCTTGCCTGGACATTGCTTCTTCCATCTTCAGTGTTCCCCATTTCTTTATCAGAGGAATACTTAACATTTTTTTTTTTTTTTTTAAAGAGAGATTACACAGGAGAAACCACCTGGAAAGAGGGGGGTGGTGAGGAAGAAAAGAGGATGGAGGGAGGGGCAGAGGGAGAGGAAGAGGGAGAGAGAATCTCAAGCAGATTCCTACTAAGCACTGAGCCCCCAGACCCTGGGCTGGATCTTATGACCTGGAGATTATGACCTGATGGAAATCAAGAGTAAGTTGCTAAACTGACTGAGGCACCCAGGCATCCCTTCTTAACCATTTTTATAATCCAGAATTTTAAAGGCAGTTGCATGTCCAAATAGAGCGATGTGGAATATGACCATTTTATCTTAAAGCATGATCCTCAAATTCTTAATTGCATATTTCAGATAAGTTGTAGCTATAGCCTTATATATCATATTGATACAGAGTAATTTAAACAATTGAAATCCACTTTATTCTTAACATTAAAATAATATTTCATTAAAAATTTATTTAAAGCTTTATGACTGCCTAATATCTTTATTAATAATAAACTTGGAGAAGCAAGAACACAGTTTCCCTTTCAAAAATTTAATTATATAATGAAAGAGAATCCAATTTATGTGGAAATGCAGGCATTGGTAACATAGCAACATAATTCCTGGATTTGTACTAAGGCATTATACTGCAAAAGAGAACATTAAATTAAAAGTGAGTTTTCAGCATGGAGCTTCCTCAAAAAGTTGAAAATAGAGCTATCCTATGACCCAGCAATTGCACTACTGGGTATTTACCCTAAAGATAAAAATGTAGTGATCCAAAGGGGCACATGCACCCAAATATTTATAGCAGCAATGTCCACAATAACCAAATTATGGAAAGAACCTAGATGTCCATCAACAGATGAATGAGTAAAGAAGATGTGGCATAAATATACAATGGAATACTATGCAGCCATCAAAAGAAATGAAATCTTGCCATTTGCACCGACGTGGGTGGAACTAGTGGGTATTATGCTGAGCGAAATAAGTTAATCAGAGAAAGACAATTATCATATGATCTCCCTGATATGAGGAAGTGGAGATGCAACGTGGGGGGTTTGGGGGGTAGGAAAAGAATAAATGAAAGAAGATGGGATCGGGAGGGAGATAAACCATAAGAGACTCGTAATCTCACAAAACAAACTGAGGGTTGCTGGGTGGAGGGGGGTAGGGAGATGGTGGTGGAGTTATGGATATTGCGGAAGGTATGTGCTATAGTGAGTACTGTGAAGTGTGTAAGCCTGACGATTCACAGACCTGTTCTCCTGGAGCTAATAATACATTATATGTTAATAAAAATTAAAAAAAAATACAAGGGAATATTGTCAAACTGGAACAAAAAAAAAAGGAGCAACCAGAGGAAAAAAAGATGCACTACCTCTGGGAGAGCAACAGCAAGATTAACAGCTTAAAAAAAAAAAAGTGAGTTTTATACTTTTGAAAATAGAGTAATCACATACTGAAGAATTTGTTGTGTGGTAGGGAGTAATGGATGATAGTGGTCAAAAGGTACAAACTTTCAGTTAAAGATAAGTAAGTTCTAGAGAAATAAGTTACAGCACAGTAGCTATAGTTAATAATAGATTATTGTAAAAAAAAAGGAAAAAAAGAATTTGCTATGAAGAAACAAGAATTATTATAACAGAGAAAGAAGCATTGTCTCCTCATCATACTGGAAAATTTAATGTAAACAAGGCTGTCAAAATTTGTTAGTTTTCAAAATCATTGTATATTCCAGTAATGTCTTTGAGTGTTTTAGGTCCATTTTGAATAATAAATGCTGCGTATTGCTGATAGATGGTTCAGTAATGTTTTTAAATTTTATATTTTAAAGCAAAATGTTTGAATCCCAGGGAACATTTATATAACAGGTAAGTTTAGTGGAAAAAGAAAAATAAGAACCACAATTATTTCAAAAGTGAAAGTGTCACCAAATGGCATAGATGCTCTCAACATGAACCTGTCTGTCTTTAGTCTGTCTTTTTCTTTGACATGTTAAACAGAGATTGTTTTAATACTCCCAGCCATCTGATAGGATCTGAGAAGAGACTATATCAGCCATCGACGGTTAAAAAAAAAAAAAGGTTCTTCATTTGGAGTATACACAAAATCAAGAAAGACTAAGAAGTGAAGGGAAGAAAATTTCCCTTTATCCTTTATATTTCCCAGTGATTTATGGAAAAGTTGTTTTGATTAATGGTATTGGGATAAAATTTGGTTAGCAAAAGCCTATAGCTGTAGCTGTTATGTACCTTTGTCTTAAACAGCCAGCCACGTGAACCATTTCTGTGGAATCCTGCATCCTGGATTTGGAGTGATTCCCTGCATTCTCAAAACAAATGAGCTTAGGGGATGCAGAGAAGAATAGCTGCACAAAATCAGGCTCCTCGTTATTTAGAAGCATTTCTAAGACACAAGGGATTCTATTCTCTTTGTTGTCTGTGCTTTTAGGCACACACACAAATAAATTAATTGTTTTTTTTCTTTTGTTAGCTTATTGTGTGGGTTAAATAAATTAATACAGGTAATGCACTTGGAATAGTGCCTGGCACATAATGTTTGCTATTAGTTGTATTCAAGTCAGTAAGATTTATTAAACACTTCTGCCAGTAAGTGGATTGCACATGAAATATATGGCAGAGCTCTGCACACCCCTTATATATAACAGACAGGATAATTACTAAAATTGTGTATGCATTGGAGAAGAAGTGTCCGTATGCATGTGTGTAAAATGTGTAAAAAACACATTTTATTAAGGGAAATTTTAAGCATACACAAATTAGAGAAAATAGTACAATAAAACCCAACTGCCCATCCTCCAACTTCATCAATTAGGAATATTTTGCCAATCTTGTATTTTACCTATTCTCCCATCCATTTTGAGGGTATTTAAAGACAACATATTTCCTTTTTAAGTATATCAATACTTATCAATAACATATAAAAAATGTCCCTTATGTTAACATGGACATAAACTCTTAGGTTTGAGTGAGAGTAGGTATTAAATGAGGGATTCTAGAATCTTCTCCACATATAGATTTAGGTTCACCCCAATTCCAAGTATTTGCTATATGTCAAGTGCTGGACAAGACAATTTCACATTTAGATATAGCCATGACTGTTTCAGGAGAGGAAACAGAGGCTTGAGGGTGGTGTGATTTGCTCAAGATGGCACGTATAAAACATAGAAGAATCTGAACTTGAACCGGGACTTCTGACCCTGGGTCTCACTATGCCTTAGCCAGCTAAAAGTTGACCTTGTAGGAAGCGGTACTTCTGGGCTAACTGCTTTATGTTTCAGCTCTTAAATTCCCCTACCATTCTAGGAGAGTGACCATACAGTCTTGTGTTATCCACCTGCATTAAACCAGTCTGTGAGATGAGTTGGGTTGAGGAAAGCCAGAGTCACTGAGACTAAATGATTGTTGCATATATGATTGACTAGGCTACGGTGAGTTTCAAAGAGAAGATTCCTGCTTATAAAGAGTTTTCAGGCTATTAAGAATGTCCTATCATGCTTCCTAAATTGTAATCCAGTAATCTTAAAATGTTGTCAGTTGTTGGTTCCTAATTGTTTCCTTTACATGGTGGAAATTATTCTTGGATATAGTTAATATCATAAAAGTGTATTAAAAATGGCGTAAGGGGAAAAAAAGAGTCTGTTTCTGTTTTATTCTTATTAGAAGCTAATTATTTTCACACTTCAGACTTTAAATGTTCACTAAATTCCATTTTTTTCCTTAGATATTGGTTCATTGTTCTTTCATGTCATTCTTTTTGCCCATTCTGTATGTCTATGAAGTATTGCTCCATAGGCTTTATGTTACCACTGAAGTTGGTCCCTAAATGAAGTAAATTGGTCAGTGAAATGAGCAACGCATTCACTAAAGCCACCTGCCTTCAGTGAGTTGAGGATGACAGATGTTATGATCTAAGACCATTTTTATCACTGCCCAGATAACTGAGTGTCTTTAAAACTACAATTCTTAAGGATCTTTTAAAGATGAGTATTTCTAACAGAACTCAATGAATGGTCTATAAAACTCTAAGCAAATATTAAGCCATCAAGATAAACTCAGTGAATGATAACCAATTTGGGGGGGGAAACTGGCATAATTTCTGTCTATAAAAATTTGTCAGACACTAGAATCATGTTAGACCATAGGAATATTAACTTGTTGCAAGTTAAACATGATTAATACTTCTCTGGGGACCCATTTCTCTCATAATTCTTTATCAAATTTTGTACTTTTTCTGAACTTTCTGAAACATTAATCCTTAGGATAGTTTTCAAAATACCATGGATCTCACTGTCTTGCAGAATTCGTTACAATTAATTGCTATTAGTAGGAGAAGTGAGCAGAGAGAGGGAGGTAATATATACAAGAGAAGATATCTATGACGGCCATCTAGAAAAGTGGACAGATTAATTCATATTATATAGCATATTGGTGATGATATTTCTAGTGTTAAAATCTCAGTTTGTGTGGAAATCATTGCATGTAGGATTCCGAATATGCACTGAAAGCATTTTGAAAGAGAATGCCTACGTATTTATGTTTCAGCATAGAAAGATCTAGGGTTACCCCTTCTTCTTCTGGCCGTCCTTGCATAAGGTGATGGTGAAGACACAAAAGAAGATGGTGAAGACACAAAAGAAGATGGTAAAGACACAAAAGACACAAGATGGTGAAGACACAAAAGCTACACGGAGGCTTTTGGGGTCATTATGAAGAGTCGAAATTCAAACAGGGGATTGTGTTGAGATACTCTCTGAATGTGGAGGTTGTACTTTTCCTAACAGGCCACGTTTGTGGTTTTGTTTTGTTTTTGTTTTGTTGTTGTTGAGGAAGTGGAAATCAGAAGTGGCACTGAGGACGGAAGGTCCCTGCAGCAGGGGCTTCCCCATCTTGGAGAGATGATGGAGAGAAATGATTGGAGAGAAATGATCTCCAGACTCTGCCTGACATTGCAGCTGCTGACTTTAAGTAGCTCTTATTGCCTCACCAGCAGCACGTCTCTGTTCCTTTCTCTTTCCATTGTGTTTCACACTGTAAATGGATAACATTCCCTTAATCTGAGACTTTTGTCTTCTTTCTTTTTTTTAAGGAAGCAGTGACAACTAGAGACAATGCTACATTGCCAGTGCTTCTCTCTATGTCCCTTCTTAGGGCAGTATTTCTCAACTCTGCTCCTTAAGACCATCTGTATTCTGTCACCTGGGAGGCAAGGACTTACTCAATGTGCAAAGTTATTAAGTTGGAATTTCTGGAATCTTCATTTTTAACCCGCTCTTCTGGTAAACCTCCTCTCTGTCTCTGTCAATGTTTGTGTCTCTCCTTTAGCAACGAGAGCCCAAACTATTGGGCCTGCCCTGTAACAGGCCAATAAAGGTAATACCATGTGTATGTAATGGCACAAACTATAGGCTGCAAAGAATTATACTTGAAATTCTATTTTGGAGATTGCAAAAATCATAACAGAATACTGATGATAATGCAGTGCTTCAACAGAAATGAATTGGGAATGATTTTAAACATAAACACTCAGACTTTTGTGAGCCTTTGTGTTTTTTCTTCCCATCCTGTGGGTTGGAAAGTCAAGAGAATCAGTAATCTCAGGTGAGACAATACCTATGAAATAATTTCAGTAGAAATAGGAAAAAAAGTCTCAGATTTTCTGTTTTTCTCCTTTGAGATTATTCTTATGACCAAACACGAAATTACTTTAACTTGGTTGTTTTTACAAGATCAGTAAGTCAGAAGATGGGAGTCCTGAGAAGTGGTCCCAAGCAGGGATTCAGTGATGGATGCATGTACAGCTTATTGGAGTAGAGGCCACTAAACAATAATAGGAAACACTTCTATGTAATATTCTATGTTATGTTTCCAGATACTATTCCAAGTGCTTTATATATATTTAATCATTTGCTCTATTATTATAACAGCTCTATGAGGTAGGTTCTGTTATTATACCCATGTTAGAAATGTAAAATTGAGGTGTACAGAGTTTATATAATTTGCCCACAGTTATAGAGCTACTATGGGGTAGAGCTGGGATTTTGAACCCATGCAGACCAGATTTAGAGTCAATGCTCTTAATCACTATACAATATGGCAACGAAAATGGGGTCTTCAATCCTTTCTTAAAGGACGAGAAGATGTGGAACATTACAAAACTTTTGGAAAGGAAGAATAATATGTAGGGACCAGTCCTATAAGATAAAACTTTTTCTAAGACTAGGATAATTAAGGGTGTAATTTAAATGATTAAACTATAGTAATTAATGGGTGAAAAATAGACTGGCAGATCGATGGAATAGAATAGCTATCATGGAGCCAGATCCTGTAGTGTAATTCATGATAAATGAGACCTGATGGATCCGGTGAACGAGATGGATCATTCAAAATGCATTGCTGGGAGTGCTGAGGAGTTAGTTAAAAAATCCATTTTGATTTTACTTCACTCTTTTTCACCAAATAAATTTAAAAGGGGGGAAAGAGCTAAACATAGAAATTGAAACTGAAAAAAAAAATAATAACAGAAAATATAGGTGAATATCAATCTAATTTGTAAATGGAGACAAGCTTTATGAATCTGAATAAAATCCAAAACCTATAATGACCAATGTTTCCCACTGTATGTAAACTCCTTCAAATCAATACGGTAAAACAAAACAAGCCTGAATTAAATGAAAAAATATGGAAATGTATTTGAAATAAAATATGACAGATTGTTAGTGTGTGTTTTTTTTTTTTTAACTTTATTTACTTATTTGTCAGAGAGAGAGAGACAGAGAACAGGCAGGGGGAGCTGCCGACAGAGGGAGAAGTGGGCTCCCTGCTGAGTAAGGAGCCTGAGGCAGGACTCAATCCCTGGACTCTGGGATCTGACCTGAGCCAAAGGCAGACACTTAACCAACTGAGCCATCCAGGCATCCTGACAGATTGTTAGTATTCTTAATTTACAAAGACATTAAATCACTTCACAGAGGGAAAAATGCCCCAAAGTAAGCCACAGAGAATTGGACCAGGAACATACTTTTTGAGAAAATAGAAAGGCATATGGTTAATTAACACTGGGAAGAGATTACTCTTACTAATAATGAGTAGGTAAATCATAGCACTTCCAGCAAATTATGAAAGATTTAACACATTAACAGTTTTCCTCAGCTTTGGTGCTAGTGGAGGTCTAAGTTGGAAAATAAGATTTTGGGAAACTGTTACTATGACCTAGAGCCTAACCTGAAAATAAGATGCAGGGAAGCAATTGTGATAGTGTGTAGAGAAAGGGTTCATGAATTCTTTTAGCATTGGGGATTTCTTAGGTCGTCAGTTTTTTTTTCTCTCCATTGTATCAGTTCCATCAGCTTTCAAATGTACTATAATTCCTTGCCTAAAAAAAAAATTCTTCTTTTCTTTTTCGGCAGTTGACATCTCCATTTCTTAGTTCCCTTTTACACCAAAGTTCGAGATAGAATTGTTCATACAGTTGATTTTTGAACAACACAGGTTTGAACAGCATGGATCCACTTTATACACAGACTTTTTTTTTTTAATAAATACAGTATAGTACTGTAAATGTATTTTCTCTATTGTTTCCTTTTAAAAGATTTTTATTTTATTAAACTTTTTTTTATTTATTTAAATATTTTACTTATTTATTTGGTGGGGGGAGAGCAGGAGCAGGGGGAGAGGGATAAGCAGACTCTGCGCTGAGCGTGGAGCCCAATGCAGGGCTTGATCGGACAACCCTGAGATCATGACTTGAGATTAAATCAAGAGTTAGATGCTTAACTGACTGAGGCACCCAGGCACCTTCAAGATTCTTAAGTAATCTGTACACCCAATGTGGGGCTCTAACTCACAAGAGATCAAGAGTTGCATGCCCTATCCCCTGAGCCAGCCAGGAGCCCCTCTTCTTTTTATTTTCTTAATAACTTTTTTCCCCTTAAGCTTACTTTATTGTAAGAATACAGTATATAATATATATATAATTATTAAAGTTAATTAAAACTGTAAGATATAACCACACATCCACTTCAGTGGCTAAAATTAAGAAGACTGATAATTCGAATGTTGGTCAGGATGTGGAGTAACCAAAACCTTCCTATGTTACTGATGGGAATATAAAATGCAGCAGCCATCTTGACAAAAGTGTTGGCAGTTTCTCATAAAATAGAACTTTCACTTATCCTGTGACCCAGAAATTTCTCTCTTTGAGATTACCTATCTTTCTATCTATATATCATACAAAATATGTGTTACTCAGCATGACTTCCAGTCAACAGTAGGCTAGTAGTAAAGTTTTTTGGAGAGTTAAAAGTTATATGTAGATTTTTTGACTGCAAGGGGGTCAGTGCTTCTAACCCCTGAATTATTCAAGGGTCAATAATTTCTCAGTCCTCATCTTACTTAACCTATCAGCAACATTTGACATAGTTGATTTCTCTCTCCCTCCTTCCTGATAAAATTCTTCATCTGCTTGGTGGGAGGCCACATTTGTCAGGTTTACCTACAGTCTTTCTGGCTCTACTTCTTAGTTTCTTAGCTAATTCTTTCTCTGTCTTCTTCAACATTTTATTGTCTAACCACACCTACTTAGGAAGTGATTTCATCCACTTTTGATGTGGCCTGTCAAATTTATATCTCCAATTCAGTCTTTTCCCTTGAAGTCTTGACCTTCTTATCCAACCTCCTATTGCTCATTCCCATTGTTACCCCTCCTGGTCCAAGGCAAAGTCATCTTTCAACTGGATTGTGTAGTCCCTTAACTAACTCCATTCTTATCCTTTTTGTTCTTTTCTATGGAGCAGACAGAGTAAATTATAAAACAATCATATTGTGTGAGTCCTCTGCTCAAAGGCATCTAATGGCTGCCCTTGTCAGGGAAAAAAAAAAAGAGTCTACAGTATTCTGAGGACACCATCTGACTTAGCCTTGCTACACCTCTGTAACATTATTCTGCTCCAACTCCACTGGATTCATGGAGGATGCATGCATAATCCTATCCCAAGGCTTTTGCTTTTTTTTTTTTTTTTTTTTTCCCTTTCCTTAGACTGCTTTTCCTCAAGTAAGCTAAATGACTTGGCCTTCTCACATCCCTTCGGTATTTCCTCATCATTTATTTTCCTCTTGATCCCTTGCATCTGTAGACATGCCATTTAGTTATTAATTCTTTCCTGTCATTATAAAATGACCTCTAGCTGAATAGGGAATTTTTAGTTTGCTAACTGTTCTATTTTTGGAGATTTCAAAATGCCTGGCATGTAGTTGGTCTACTAAATATTTGTGGAATGAATGAATGGACACTGATTCTAATCTACCATTTCAGGGTAGAAACAAAGTCTTAAATGACCCAATCTAGCCTTAATAAAATACTACTATTTAGAAGTTTATCTTCCTCATCTAATCATTTCATAATTAGACTATGTATTTTCATGATTTTAAATGTAAAGCAGAAAATTATTGAGTTTTTACTACTTTGCCTGAGATTCAGATTGCCCTTCTGTTCTTAAGATCTTTTTGTTTCTTTTCTAAAAGGCATGGGACTTTGAAAAATGAAATAATTTTTCTACAGAATTTTGTTTATTATGTTAACATCTTTGTATTAAAATATAAGTGAGTCAAACACAGCTTTATAGTTTGTAATTGTGTTCTCAGGAGGAAAAAATCACCATCTTCATTGACATTAGTTAATACCCTCAGTAAGAGTCTATCATATCATTAAGTATTATTGCCTGGTGTGAATGAGAAAAGGCACTCTTACAATCTTTTTAATTTATTGTTTTACATTATAACAGGACAACCATAATTATATAACTCGAGTTTCAATTTTTTTTTTTTGTGGTTCACATAATTTTAGCCAACTGATTTTTCACAATGAAGGGTGCTGTTGGCTCTGTCAAGCAAATTATCAAGAGCTGGCTCTTAAAAAAAGTACTAATCAAGAGTAAAATGTGGAGTTCCATTCTTGTGAGGTTTTAAGAGTTTCTGTGTCAGCTCTTGCATAATGCATGAAGGATTTGAATTTTTTACAATTCATGCATGGATGGGGGAATATATCAAAAAGTCATAATTCATATTTATACATGGTAAAAATGTTCAGGTTTCTACTTGTCCAGTACTTGTTAGGTGTGCATGAGTCATAGTTCAGGGCTCTTCATATTAAACCATCTTTTTTACTTTTAGCCTATGGACATAGGATAGTATTGTTACTATTACTGAGTACCAAGCTACCCCCAAAATTTAAAATGATTTTTTACTTTTCATTGCTTTCTTACTTTGCTGTAGTTTGAACTGATAAGCTAGACTTCTTTAAAATTGAATACTTCTGTTCTTCGAAAGACATTATTAATAAGAGAAATGAATAGGCAAGCCACAGCCTCAGTGACCGTATCTACAAAACATATAACTGGAAAAAACAAAAACAAAAACAAAAACTGGCACCCAGAATAGAATGAACTCCCACAGCTGAATAATGCAAAGACAAACAATCTAATTAAAAAATTGGCAAATTCCTTTGGTAGACATCTCACAAGAGAACATGTGCAAATATCCATTAAACATATGTAAAATTGCTCAATAACAGTAGTCTTGAGGAAATATAAATTAAAACTATAAGATACCACCACACATCCACTTGAGTGGCTAAAATTAAGAAGACTGATAACTCAACTGGTGGCCAGGATGTGGAGTAATTTAAACACCCCTGTGTTACTGACGGGAATGTAAAATGCAGCAGCCACCTTGGGAAACTGTTGGCAATTCCTTATAAAATAAAACATACACTTATCCTGTGACCCAGAAGTTTATCCCTTTGATATTTATTCAAAAGTAAAGAAAACAGAATGATTTTTTTTTTTTTTAACAAATATACTCATCTCTATTCCAATGGCTTCAAACTGGAAAACAAAGCAAAACAAAACAAAAAACCTTGGTGTATATCAATAAAAGAATGGATGAACAATCTGTGATATATTCACACAATGGAATATTAATTCAGCAATAAAAAGAAATAATGCACTTATACAAACATGAAGAATGAATCTCAAAAAGCATGCTAAGGAAAAAAGTCAAACACAAACGCGTTTACTCTATGGCTTCATGTATATGAAGTTCTGCAATAGGTTAATCTAACCTGTATGGCGGTGCGGGGGGGAGACCAACAAACAGAACAGCGGGTGTCTCTGGAGGTGAGCAGCAGCTTGACTAAGAAAGGGTATGAAGGGGGGCACCTGGGTGGCTCAGTGGGTTAAAGCCTCTGCCTTCGGCTCAGGTCATGGTCCCAGTGTCCTGGGATCGAGCCCCACATTGGGCTCCCTGCTCAGCAGGGAGCCTGCTTCCTCCTCTCTCTCTCTGCCTGCCTCTCTGCCTACTTGTGATCTCTGTCTGTCAAATAAATAAATAAAATCTTTAAAAAAAAAAAAAAGAAAGGGTATGAAGGAACATTCTGGGGTCAAGAATAATATTCTGTCTTTATAGGAGTTTGTAAAAAATTAGTAAATATCGCTTAAACTCTATGCATTTTGTTGTATGCAACAATTTCACAGGATTAGATAAATGAAAAGATTGACAATACTTCACAGAGCATACTCACATAAAGTTTTAATCAAGGCAAGGAGAATGACAAAGCAAAATGTAGGTGATCATGGGACTGGAAATTCCCAGGGGCAGCTTCATCAGGGGTCTGTTTGACTCTCATAGAATGCACTTAGTCTGTGGATTATGAGCCACTGATAAATGAGTGGAGAATCTTAGTTTCATGAAACCATGAGGAAAAATTTCCAGCAGAACCCTTTTTTTTTTTTTTTAAAGATTTTATGTATTCATTTGACAGAGATCACAAGTAGGCAGAGAGGCAGAAAGAGAGAGAGAGAGAGGAGGAAGCAGGTGCCCTGCTGAGCAGAAAGCCCTACTCAGGACTCAGGGCTCGGTGTCCAGGACCCTGAGATCATGACCTGAGCTGAAGGCAGAGGCTTTAACCTACTGAGCAACCCAGGTGCCCCTCCAGCAAAATCTTTTATGCTCCACTAGTCACATAAGCAAGTCAGGGTGTTTGGCCAATTATACCAGGTGTAAGCGATCAATAAACAAGTTGGTCCTGGGTGTAAAGATTAACATTTGAAATTAAACAGCACATTAGAGATTTTTAGTTATCCCACTTGTTCTTTTCTTGGTACAGACTTCCAAGCATCTCTGGAGATAAGCACAGAGCTGTCACAGTTTAGCTGTCAGATAATGGTATTTACACTGTAAATTTTACCTTTATAGAAAGAAACTACAAAGAAAGTGAACCCTAGTTTATAATATGCAGATTCTGCAACTGACTTGATTTATTATTTATTTTTAAAATTTAAATTCAATTAACCAAAGTATAGTACATAAATATAGTGGATATACCAGTTTTTATACATTAAAATTCTTTTAAGTTTGCTGCATATTTGAAAATTTTCATAATAAGATGTTTAAAAAAATTCCCAAGGTCATAGATTTATCAGGTGTGCCATCGTTTATAGTTCTACCTTGAAGAAGGGAATTGCCCCAGTAAAAATATGAATTAAACAAAGTACATTGTTTTCCCTTTTCCTGCATTCTTTATCTGCTCTTCTCTTCTCTTGCAGCCTTCTGCTTGCTTCTGAGCTTTCTGCTCATCACTAAATCTCTCCCTTAAAGTTTCTTTCAAAATCACTCTTCCTTCAACTTAAGTTTTTCATTTCCTCACTGCACTAAAACCAGTTAACTGAAAAGGCAATTTACGCTAAGTTGCTAATAACTCTAGGCAAAGTTTTAATGAGGTCTACTCTCTTTGACTAGTGCTGACAACTATGTGTCTATAGGATTTTAAGGAAATTCCATTTTCTTGAGATAATTTCAATTTAAAGGTGGAAAAATATTGTTCACATATTTTTTCACAATATCACATATCTAGAGAGGAGTTTTATAAATGCAAAATTCAGTGGTGTATCTGAGATGAATTTTGTTCTGGAGATGATAAAGAGCATACTTGACTAGAGGGCAAGAAAACGTTTCAAACTGAAGGTGTATCTTAAAGGAGTAGTAAATTCCTTGCCATGAAGATATTGTGGGCAATGAATTAAATGAAGAGAGAGTTGTCTGTCAATTTGCTGGATTCTTTTTGGGGGATAATGCAGGACTCATATTGGACCACTGTGTTTTGACAGAGATTTTTGAATTTTATTTTGGCTGTATTTGGAAGGCAAGATGTTCAATTTATTTCCAAGGAAAGTAGAAATCTTAGACTGTAGGCTTGGGACCAGGATTAGAGATCTCAGGGGCCCAGGTGGTGTTGAATATGACTTCGTAAGTCATACAAAAGTGCATTTCATTAATGTGCATTTTACATAGACTTTTAATGTATTCTTATACAGCTGATTACTGAATATGGCACTGTCTCTGAGGGAGAACCATGTAGAAAGCAGGGCAGAGGTGCCAGGAAAAGAGAGATGAGAGGTAATATCTCAAACCTAAAAGGAAGATTTCTAAGCGCACTCATTGGAGTGGTGCAGCAGATAGATATTTCTGGCAACGTAATGTTTATTGACATCTGCATGTCAATAAATAGCACACCAATTGAAAGACATGGATTTTTCAGATTGGAGCATAAAGAAAACCTAACTCCAGATTGAAGCCAAAGTCAGTGAGTAAATAATTCAGAAAATATGGGGTAAAAAGGGGCAAATGTTTTCTCATGCAGTGCAAACAAAAAATAATGTGGGGATCTTGACTTTTAAGAGGTTAAACAAAATGCAGTTTAGGCCAACAATTAGTGAAGGAGAAAGAGAAGCCTCCTTTATAATGCTAATATGAGAAATTTATAAGGGAGGTAAACATTATGAGTAATTATGCCTCAAATACAAATACCTATTAAAAGCTGAAAATGCAGGAAATTAAAGGAAAAATGTATCTGCTTACTAGTAGTCGATTAATTTTATTTAACTCTCTCAGTCTATGGTAGGTCAAACTGCACAAAATTAAGATTTAGGTGACCCAAATAACATAATTTAGGAAGCATGTCTGATCGATATATATCAAACTTCGAACCTGAAAATAGAATACCCATTCTTTTCAAGTGTCCTTGTTCTATTCATGAAACTGATCAATTAAGAGGTCACAAAACAACCTAAAACATTCTGAAAAGTGGAAATAGTATAGAAAATTTCTCTGATTGAAATACAATAAAAAACAGAAAATAATAACAAAACCAGAAAACAAAAGAGACTTCCATTGGGAAATTAAATAAAAAAAAATTAACAAAATAATCACTTCAAACATCTCTAGAGTCAATGTAGAACACACAGAGGAATTGCAGAATTTCTGTAAAATAGTAATAATGACAACATTACACATAATTTTTGATGAGATTCACTGTAGGAATGCTTAGAAGGAAGTTTACAGGCTGAAATACTTACATAAACAGAAGAGAAAATTGAAAACAAATAAGCATCTGAACCAGGGGTTATAAAATGAACAACAAAATGTGTTAGAAAACAAATAAGTATAGAATTAATAAATGCCATAGCTGGTTCTTGGAGAAAAAAAATTAGATAAATCATTAATCTACTGAAGAAAGAAAGAGAAAATGACCATAAAGAAATGACAGAACATAAAAAGTCAGAGAAACAAAGGAAATCTACAAAACCCATTAGATAACACTTTTCTCAGATCACTCCATCGTAGTATATAGAGACAGTCCTTAATCTTGTTTATTGCTTCATTTTAGTCTGTTGTGTAGCTATACATATTTTATTCAACAAGACACCTGTTGATGATAATAATTTAAGATTTCTTAGTTGGTTTTTTTGTTTGTTTTTGTTTTGCCATTACAAATAGTGCTTCAGGGAATTTTCTTGTACATATATCTTTTTACATTTTTGCTCATGAGTCTCTCGAGATAGATTGCTAGAATTAGGATTGCTTGTTCAAAGGTCAAATGAACATGCAATTTGCTGGATATTTCCAACTTCCCTTTCGTACTTTTGTTCCTAGCAGTAATGTATGAGAGTGGTACCAAACTCTTTTTTGAAGGGGGTTACTATATAAACCAGCATTAAATCTAATATGGGAAATAAAAATAAGTGGGAAAATTTTGAAAAAGAAGAGCAATGAGGGTAGAGAAGACTTAAAAGTTTTAAAGTGAAGATTTATTGATTAAATCACTGTGGTACTAGTACATGGGGATTTATACAGGTAAATGAAATAAAATAGAAATTATAGAATTAAGCCCAAATTCATATGGGAGTTTAAAATGTAGGTTAGATAGCTGTTGAGTCAGTGGGGAAAAGGATGGGCACATCAGTAAGTATGGTCAGACACCTAAGTATCTGGGGAAAATAAGATTAGACATATTTATATCTCACCATGTGTATGAGGATAACATCCCAATCTTTTAAAGTTTAAACATGAAAATTTGAAATATATGTACTCAAAAAAATAATACAAGTATTTGCTCAAATTCTTGGAGTGGAAAACTCTTTACAATTGAAAACATGGATGGCATAAAAGAAGGATTTGAAAACTTAATGATCTAAAATTTAGAAAGTACATCTTGCCCTCCAAAAAAAAAAAAAAAAAACTTAAGCAAATTCAGAAGACAAATGACACATTTGGAAAAAGTTATTTTCAATAATCTGTATATTGAAAGCACCTAGGAAAAGACCAACAATCAGTGTTAATTTTCCTCTGGAACATGATGCTATAGGGATGCCAGGTTACCTAGCATCCATCTGAATTAAGCAGTCATCATTTGCTATTGGCTGATGATTGCATCAAACTGATTGTTAAAATTTTTGAACATCAAACTTTCCAATAACTTGACAGAGGAAAGGACATATAATACAAGCAGCTCATAAAAATAATGCAAAAGTGTTCTTTAAACATCTGAAAAGATTCTCAATCTCACTCATCAGAAGTATATAATGCAATGTCTCCAATATAATTCAATTATATGCAACTATAAAATATAAGAAGAAGTTGTCTGTACCATCATGATAAGATGACACCTTGTCAGATGAAAAGTACAAGGAACAGAATACTAGGTAAAGCATGCTGGCCCAGTGTAAAAATAGTAGATAAATGGTGGAAAAAATATACATGAGATTTTTCTTATATATGCTTGAAGGAATTTTGGAAAGATACACAACCAAGTGATAATGTTGGTACATGGTGAGAAAAGGGTGGGGAAAAGAGCCACAGTGAACTGTGAACTGTGGTGGGAAATAGATTCCCTTCCTCCATACGTTTCTTTACATTTCTTTGTTTTGGAACCATGTGAAATGCATTAGCTGTTTAAAGATTACGTGAAAACATTAGAGGTAAGAAAATGCAATAAAAGGATAGCCACAGAACAAATAGAAAAATATATCTCACTGCAGAGGTCACATTCTATTTTGCCTACTCATAAGATTAGCCCAAATTTATACCGACATTTTCCAGGGAGAGTGATGGTACTTTTTTCCCTCTGGTCACAGAAGAAACTCTCCTGAAAAAAAAAAAAAAAAAAAAAAAAAGACCCTCTCCTTTGTAGAAACTGTAATGATGTTATCTTCGTCAGTAGAAGACATTTTCTTTGTATGTATGTGCATGTGTTTTAATGGTTTTATATTTTAATTCCAGTATAGTTAACATACAGTGTTATATTAGTTTCAAGTGTGCAATCTAATGATTCAAAATCTCTATACATTATATTTATCCAAAAAACAGAAAGAATTTTCTTACCTTCAGGTTGGTCTTCCTCCACAGATATTTTGATATTTCTAACCACTCTAAACTTGACTTGTTCCTCCACTACAACTGATTGCGAGAACAGAGTATCAAAATGTGATTTTGTTCTATTGACTTGTTAAGAAATAATTTGGGGCTCTTTTTCCTTTGATCTGCTTTTTTAGAGTTCATTAGTGCTGACCACTTTCCCTGCAGTGGCTGTTAACCAAAGTTTCTTTCTTTTTCTTTTCAAGTTCCTTGGATTCAGTGACAAAGTGTTGTTTGACTACTTGGATACTGGAATATTCTCCATTATTTGAATTTAGCTTTGATGGACAGACCCATTTCTTATCATATCATATGCTGCATATCATATCTGCATATCATATCTGGATGTCCTATCTGCAGATAAGAACTGCCCCACCTCCACTCAGTTGAAAACCCAGTTTACACCTTCATCTCTATAATAAATGGAGATTGTTGATGTACCACATATTCACCTTTTCATTCAAAAGGGATGGGTTGTTGGTACCTTTTACATAATGCTAATCCTGAAAATAATCAGGATAGATAGAAATAATCAGTACCACCATAAAGGCAACATTTCCCCCCATTCCTATGTTTACGTCATCTGAAGGAAGACAAAGAAAATATTTGTTTTTCCTCTTACCACCCCTCAGATTTCCCAGACATGTGTCTTTTTATTCTTTGAAAAGATGGACAAACATCTAGACAAGCAGTCTTGATATTATGCTTGTTACTGACTTGGGGAAAGTTTTCCTGAATTTAGAGATTACATTCCCTTTCTTACTTCTCCATCATGATATTTATTACAATTTAGAATGTGTGACTTTACAATGTGCATCAATCATCCTTTCTAGACTTTAGTTACTGTAAGGGCATGGTCCATGTCTGTTGGCTAACTTTTGTATGTATCCCAGTGGAAGGCAAGTGCCTTGGCATGCAGTGCCAGCAAGGATGAGCAAAGGAAGGAAGGAAGGAAGGAAGGAAGGAAGTAAAAAAGGAAAGAAGGAAGGAAGGAAGGGCCTATGAGAATTTTTCTGGGAAAGACCCCAAATAATGACCTGAAAATTAAAGAAAAAAAAAAGAGAGAGAAAGAAAGAAAGATAAAGAAAAACTTCTCCCTTTCTTTTATAGTTCTGATATCTGGACAGGCTCAGGGAGTCCAATGATAATCTTAAAAGTTAATTGAATTTCCAGGCAGGAGTGTTTCTGTCTTAAAAGGTAATTTTAGATTATTCCCACCCTGGGAAACTTTAAATTAACTGTCCTGTAATGGTTGTGAGCACGAAAGCACAGCATACCAAGAAAGGCAAGGCAAACTGGAACAACCTGGAAATAAGATGTTATTTATTTATTTATGCAGGTAAGCACTTGGTTATCAACACGAATAGTCTTGAAACTTGAGTGTGCTTCAGGATCACCTGAAGGACTTGTTGACACAAATTTCAGGTCCTACTCCAGGGCTTCTGACTGAGTAGCCCTGAAGTAGGTCAAGGGATTTGCATTTCTAATAAATTCTCTGCTGCTGCTGCTTGTTCAGACACCCTGCTCTGAGAACCATTGCTTTGTCATGCCTCTTTCTGTGAATTTTAATTGGAAAATTGAATAACTGTTTCCTCTGTGCTTTTCTGTTTGGCCGGCCTCTCTCCTACCATTTCCTTTAGACTGTTGATTCCTGGCAAAGTTACATATCTAGATCTATATCATCTCAATCTCTATCTATATATCTGTATCTATATCTATATAGCTGTTTGGGATTCTGGAACACTGAGTTCTTTATATTTAAGAATTAAGAATATAATTTATAATTAAGAATTCAGGAAGTAGCAACATTTCAACAGATCAAAGAAATCATCTGTCTGGATAGAATTATAGTCTTTTCTCATTCTCTGAAGTCTCCCAGAATGGGAATTCTTTAAAAGAGTTCCTTAAGAGGAGGGAGTAATCCATTCTTGAGGCCAGGCCAAACTATAGGTGTCTTCTGAAGGCAAAGCATAGGGGAAGAAAATTTTCAAATTTACCTGTTCCTTGTGCAGCTTTTCTCTGACTATTTTCTGCTATGCACTTCTATTTATTTACTTAGCTTTGTATTTATTATTATAAACCAAATGTTGAAAGGCAAAAATGAGTGAGGAATAAGAAGAAAAAGGAGAGAGAAAGAGACAGAAGAAATGGGAGAATTGGAAGCAATATAATATCTAATTATTAAGATACTCTCAAAGGATATTACTAGGAAATGCATAAGAAAAATTTCAAATAAACTTACAAAAATATATCCAATCTCACTGATAACAAAATAAATACAAAGTAAAAAAATAATAAAGTACCAGATTCTACTTAAGAAATTGACAACATTTTTAACAATTATGATTTCTCAGATAATAGAAAGAGCAGCAAAATAGTAATTTTTAGATATTGCTGATGGAATGTGTATTATAAGAAAGTATGAATGATTTAAAAACAATAAATACCACTCTATAGCATAAGGTCATCATGTTAGAAGGTCAAGTATTCAAAAAATCTTTCATCCATATTTCTTTTCTTCTTTGTCTATATTTCACAGCCTGTAATTATTACCATAATACTTTCTTTTCTAGGTTAGATAAAAGAATATGGTCACAGAATGGTGCATGCAGATCATGGACTTGATGTTGAGAGACAATCATTAGAGCATTTAGTTAAAAAAACAAACAAACAAGGGACTAGGACACAAATCAGGAGAGAGACTTAGATTTTTGGAGACAGAGAGACTGGGCATCCTAAGTGTGAAATATCTACATGACTGCCTGTCTGTGGGAGAATTATTGACGTGAAAATAGCAGAACATTTCACTAACTTAATGCCAGATGACAGGAAAATCCATTCGAATCAACAAAGAAAGAAACAGAATTTTTTTTTCAACTGCAATTCCAATGCTTTATTGTACAAATCGTAACATTCTAAGCTAATGAACTGGTGTGGATATAAAGATGATTTGACTTAGTCCATTAGTTTTTCTGTTATTTGTATGTTAATGAAAGTTCTAAGTACTTGAAAACAATTTATTTTAGTAAGTAGGATAAATTCTCCCTCTCGAATCCTATTTATATTATTCATTGGCTATAGTAAAACCTTTCCTTGGACTAAGTGAAACAGCCCCAGTCCATGTTTGAATGATACCCTTTCATATGACTGGAATCTAACTTACTTTTACTACACTGTGTATGAGAATAACTAACTGAACATCAATGATTGATTGCCAAATGGTGTGGTTTAAGTTTGTTAGAGAAAGACCAATAAATGAGGAAATTTGTTTATGAAAATGTTGCATTTGCTGACATGTAATTTATAGACTGTGTCTCTGTTTTCTTTGCTGTGTAACAAATTACTGCTAAATCTAATGGCTTACAATAACGTTCTTTCTTTTGCTCCTGATTCTATGGATCAGCAATTTGGGTTGGGTATAGCTGGGCAGTCGTTCTTGGCTGGGCTCATTCACATGACTGTGGCCAGTGACCAGGACAGCAGGAGGCCAGTTGATCTGAGATGGCTTCAGTTCATGTCTGCCCCACATGTGTCTCACCCCCTAGTAGGCTAGCTTGGACTTGCTCACACAGAAGCAGCAGGAGTCTCAGAGACTGTGGAAATGTGCAGAGGGGACAGAATTGGCATTCACATGAAATTGTTTATTCCGCATTTGAATGACCAATGCAAAAGTAACAAAGTCATTCCATACCCAGTAGATTTTGTTTTAAGATTTTATTTATTTATTTATAGACAGAGATCACAAGTAGACAGAGCAGCAGGCAGAGAGAGAGGAGGAAGCAGGCTCCCCACTGAGCAGAGAGCCTGATGTGGGGCTCGATCCCAGGACCCCGGCATCACGACCTGAGCTAAAGGCAGAGGCTTTAACCCACTGAGCCACCCAGGCGCCCCAGAGAATAGATTTCAATCTCTTTTTTAAGACTATGAATTATTGGCTTTATTTATTTTTTGTTTTTATCACTGAGTGTATGACACAAATGTAGTAACACAAAGCAGTGCTGTCTCTGGCTTGGTAAGGATCTTAACAGCTGCACTGTAAAGATAACAAGCATATTTATCTTTACAAATGTGAAGTTCCTCAGCACGGATTCCTTTTTAATTGAAGTATAGTTGACGTAGAATAGTGTATTAATTTCAGGTGTACAACACAGCAATTTGACATTTATACACATTACCAAATGGTCGCCATTATAGGTGTAGTTACCATCTGTTATACAAATATGAGAGATTATATTCTCTATACTGTACTTTTTACTCCTGTAGCTTACGTGTTTTATAACTGGAAGTCTGTACGTCTTAATCCCCTTCACCTATTTTTGATGGTAGCCACTTGTGTAGCCGTTTTTGCAATCTGCCACTGACTGGTAGAATTTTTTTTTAAACATAAAATATTATTATATCAGTTGTTGAAATAAGCTATTCTTTTTCTCTTTTTCATGACAGGATATTTCCTATGGCGATTGGCATGGTGATTTCTGGTGAAGTTAATTGTTTGGTTTAAAACATAGAATTAATTTAATTGCATTCACCATTCTCTAGATACTCTCTGTTTTTTAATGGCTGTTCATCATCTGCAGAATAAAAGCAACTGAATTCCTTAAGAATCTGCCACTCATGATCCTTCCTACCTCCCCACCCCTGGACTTCAGCCCTGTTTCCTTCCTCACCACCCCTGGACCCCAGCCACGTTATACAATTTGTTATTTCACGGACACCTCATGAGCTTTTTTATCTCTGTGTGGGTGTGTGAATGTTTCTGTGCAGGAGTTAATCCACTTCCCTTGAATACCTTTTACTTGTTTATTTGCTTAATTTGTCTTCAGTTTTTCAAGCATCAGCTTAACTCTGTGAACCTTCCTTGATGACCTCCTTTGTACCCAAGAAAGTTTCAAGAGCAAGCAGAGCTTCTATGACTTATTACCTACCAATGAATTAAAATTATTTGTGCTCAAGTGTAATTGTACATTTAAAACATGAGCTTCTTGAGAGCAAAGAATGAGTCTAATGTGTCCTAATCATCTTTGTGTAGGCTGACTTAACTATGTATTTAACATATAGTAGTAGGTGCTCAATATTTTCATTCACTAAATGAATGAAATGGTGAATGAGTGAATGAGTGAATGGTGAATGAGTGAAGAACTAGTCATATTATTCTCCTTTTTTAAGTCTATGACAAATTCTTTAAACTTCTTTTACTCTTTTATATAAGCTCATAGTTTTAATCATCAGTGCTCCACAGTTGATTCTTAAATCTTTTTTCTATTTGGTTTTGTGTTTTTATTTCTTTGTTAACAATGATAGTTTTCTTGACTCCCAGGGCATCTCCAAATGGCCTTTTTGATATTCACACCTGCACATCCTGCTGTTTTCTTAAATATAACATGCCATGATCTGAACGCCCAGTCTTTCTCAAAGCTTGCCAGGAATCTGCATTCCTACCTCTTATAACTACTGCCGTCAATGACATTACCATCTTCCTAAAAATCCAAGGATCTTTTGCATATGTGAGCTTTGAACAAGATGAGTGACAGAGATAATAAATTATACTTATCATCTCTGTGTTATCATCACCAAAATCAAATCTCAAGAAAATTAACAGGTTTTCCCATAATCATTTTGATTACAAATGTTAGAACTAAGACTCAAACTCAGGTCTGTCTAATTTAAATAGATTGTGTTCTTCTACCTGATTTCAGAGTGGTGGGGTTGGGTTTGATGGGACTTGCTAACTCATTGATCAAGGATAAAGAGAAGAAGAAAGACGTTTTCATTTCTCATTCTTCCTCATTCTCCATACCTGGCCAATTTCCAAGTGCTTGATTTATCTTAACAACGACTTCTCATTACTATCTCCCTTTTCATTTTAGCTCATGCTTCCTTAGTTCATTCCTTATTGCTTCTTTCAGTAATTATTGCAAAAGCTTTCTAACTTGTCTCCTTTCCCCTGTATCTCCTGAGATTTAGGGCAGGGCAATGACTTGTCTTAATGTCTTCACATAGACTAACTAAACTTGCATAGTAGGATCCTTGATAGAATTTTTGAGTTGCATTTTACTACTGAACTTCTTTAAACTGAGAGTATTTTTCTAGAAATAATAAAAAACTGTAGAATATGTGATGAGTAGCAATATGGAAATTTTTATCTGCCTAACTTAATTAAAGAATAAATAAATAAAATTTTTTCTTTTCAGAAATCAGTAGCAGGTGTTGCAATTAAAATATAGACAGCATATTACAAAATGTATTGATAAAATGGACACAATCCCAGTCATTTAACTGTGTTCTGCTTACCTAAATCCACCTGCTGTTGAAGTCAGATAAGTGTTTATTTGCATTTATATGCTAACATTTACAGACAGATATTATTTACGAAATTTTGTTTATTATATCCCAAACACATGGGTATTTATTCTGGCCCTTATACACATATTTTTTTTTAAGCCAGGAAAGAACATTAGAGAAGGAAGGATATTTGTCTGGATAGTGAATTAATATTAGCTAATGCTTATGGGTGTTTACTACCTTCCAGGAGATGAGTTTAAAGCTTAAGGGCATTATTTCATTTAATCCTCATAATAACCTTATGAAATAGTTATTCTAATCCTTGTTTTACAAATGAGGAAATACAGGCTGAGGTTAAATATCTTGCCCAAGATGATTTAGCAACTGAAAGATAGAATAGGTTTTGAAAGAAATTTGTGAAGCTTCAAAACTAGGAGAGGTTTCTTTGCAGGCTACTGGAGATAGCAGATATCTCCTTCTACAGCAAGAGGCTGGATTTCAGTGGGTGGGACAGTTTCAGTGGCAGGATTCAATCTCTAGAAGCCTCACTAAAATTAGTCCTGCCTTCTTAAACCTTGTCCAGATGTAAATGTCAAAGATCTGTAAACTAGAAGCTAAGTCCCACCTATAGCTCTCAACATAATCCTAAACACATTGGAAAAGGGATTGGGATATAAAATTAGCTACCTGTTGTATTTATCTACTATTGTTGCAGTGTAGTACCGCAAACTTATCAGCTGCAAACACTATATATTTATTAGCTCAGAGTTCTGTAGGTCAGAAGTATGGTCAGGGTTTCGCAAGGCCAAAATCAAGTGGTCTGCAGGATGTATTTATATCTGGAGCTTAGGATCCTATTCCCGACTCATTCATGTGTTAGAGAACTAAGTTCCTTATGGTCGCAGGACTGGGGCTCCCTGTTCCCTTGCTGGTTGTCAGCCAAGGTCTTTCTCAGCTGGGAGAGGCCACTTTTAGTCTCTTGCCACACCTTCCTCTCCATCCTGAAAGCCAGAGATAATGACTTTTTGTTGTGTTGAACTCCTCTCACACTTCAAATTTCCTTTTGTCAAAAAGAGCCCATTTCCTTTTAAAGACTCACATGATTAGGCCATGCTGACCTAGTTACCTTTCTTCTTTTTTTTTTTTTTTAAAGATTTTATTCATTTACTTGAAAGACAGAGATCACAAGTAGGCAGAGAGGCAGGCAGAGAGAGAGGAGGAAGCAGGTTCCCTGCTGAGCAGAGAGCCCGATGCGGGGCTAGATCCCAGGACCGTGGGATCATGACTGGAGCTGAAGGCAGAGGCCCCAACCCACTGAGCCACCCAGGTGCCCCCCTAGTTACCTTTCTTAAAATCAACTAACTGCGGACCTGATTACATCCACAAAATCCTTTCACAGAACTACCTAGATTAACATTTGATTGAGTAACTTAAAGAAGGTGTATGTATACCAGGGGGCAGGGTCTTACAGTCATCTTAGAAATCTGCTAATACTGGTCCAAATTACAGTATCTGAGACGGACTTCTTTGCATCTATATGCCACGCTCCTGGAAGCTAATAGTCCTCTTAAACCCTATTTTATTTACTTAAACATTGTGCCAGGTATCATTTAATATCAAGCATTATTCACTTAAACACTAAACATATATTTTGATTTTCCTGGGTCTAATGCCAGGCTATCTGGATGTGGTTATCACTCACCTAGCTCTCCTCAAGTAATGTCTTGCCCTGTGCTTTTCATAAGAATGAAACCCCTTTTCCTATGCCCTTTGTTTATGCTTGATATATAGCTTTAACCTCGTCACATCACCTAGAATCATTAATATCCATTAAGACTTTGCTATAGGCTGGGTCTTAAGGACACAGAGATAAATTATACATATAGCCATTATCTAAAGAGGGCATAAATGGTAAATAATAGTTGGTTTATATTATTATACACCATCACAGAGATATTTATATGCTTTCTCTAGTGAGAGAAAAAGGAAGGGAGTGACCTTGAGCAAAGTCTCTGTGGATGAGTTGAAGTGCCAGGTGAACTAATTGGGGCAGAGTGTTCCAGATGTGGAACATGGCACATTAAAGATACTGCAAGATATTTGGAATGGCAGATGCATAGGGTTAGAGGAGTACCAATGTGAAAAATAGGATTAGAAAGGTAGTTAATGATGCTCAAGTTACAAATCACAATGAAGATGTAAAACCTGTAAATATACCAAATACCACAGTAATAAGGCAGAAACTACAAGAAATGTAAAATGAAATGTACAGATAGAGTGTAATGTTAAGATATTTAACACACCTCTCTAATCCAAGAGGACAAAAAAAATGATCTGCAAGATACATACAATATAATCAATATGATAGATCTTATATATGTGTATTATAATATACATAATATATATATATTTATATATAATATATATAAGTTTACACCCCAATATAGTATGCTTTCATTTCAATCAACATAGAATAGTAAAAAACCTGATCACATTTAGGTCGTGACACATCATTTTAAAACTCTGTGTTAATATTTTGTGCTATTGATCTATGTAGATTTCTTTATTAAACCCTATTTATTAGCAGCAGTATATTTGATTAATATTTTCATCTGTTCTGTGGCATTTTTTAAAGGTGAGCAATCTTAAAGTGCTCTTTATTTTTTCTATGTTCCCTTTTAACCTTTTGGTTGTGCTATCTTTGGACATATCTTATGATGGTTATTTTACATTTTTACTTGTTCATGATGAGTTGCTCTAGATCAGTCATTTGTAAATGATTCATGGGGATAGACTGGGGCCGGAGTTAAATGGCAGGATGTCCAGAATAACAGGAGTGTTGTGCCTGAATACAAAGTGCTGTATCTTTTGGCACAGCCTTTTCCTCTTTCAACTTCACCAGCAGACTGCTCCATGAAGATACACTTTTTTTTTTTTTTTTCCAATTCAGTATTACATACAGCTCCACTTAGTTATGCCTCTCAAGCCTTCATGCCAAACTGGGGTCAGAGAAGTTATCTTTCTTGTCTAGTCTTTATATTTGTTTCTCTTGTTCCAATGAGAGACTATTGGTTTCTCTCCCAAGGATGCCACTTTGGAGAAGGATGCTTTGTGAGCTTCATGTAAACGATGGAGTTGTACTTCTGAAGATGACTTTTGTTATTTAGTGATGATTACTGAGAAGATGAGGAAAACTTCTTTAATCTCACCTTTTAAACCATACATTTAATTTTGCTATTTTTTTTAAAGACTTAGTTTATTTATTTGAGAGAGTATTTGCAAGAATGGGGGAGGGGTAGAGGGACAACCAGATTCCCTGCTGAGAGGGGAGACCGATACGCTGGGCTTGATCCCAGGACCTTGAGATCATGACCTGAGCCAAAGTCCGATGCTTAACTGACTGAGCCACCCAGGTGCCCCTAATTTTGCTATTTGAATTCCTAATGCATTTCGTCTGCATCATTACATAGTATTCTTATAATTAAGTATGTTATTAGGTAATAAACAAACTCTGTGTCCATTTTGTCTCTTTTAATTGGTAGAAATTATTTAGAAGTAAAAACTCTGGGTTTAAAATTTGAAATGTTTTGCATTTTTTGTCATAATAACTATTTTTCAATGGTGAATATGTCTTTGCCTATGCATTCAACCGAGAACAAAATAGTATTACATTCTATGGTTTTAAAAATTTTATTTTAAAACAAAACTATTTTGAAGCTTTCAATGATAGCTATGAATGCCAAATATTTTTCATTGAAAGGAATTGACAGTATAATACAATTTTAAACTTTTGTAGGTGTCACACAATACATCCTAATGTTAGACTTTGCAAAATACTCACTGCACATAAAAGAAAGTGATATTAATTGGGGAAAATTCAAATCTATTAATACAGTCATCTCCATATCAACATTATCACATTTACTTAGATTGTTTTGTCACACTCAAGCTAGAAGTGACTTTAAATAACTTCTGCCTATTGTAATTCTGTTATTTCTTCATGTTATTGTATAATTTCACAAAATATAAAATGGTCTCATTATTTAAAGATATAGTTGGAGATCATTTTGGTAGATTTTAATCTCTCAGTAGATTGTATGTTTTATGTGGACAAAAATTGTTTCTTTTACTTCCTTTTGCACTCAAGGAACTTGGAGCAATTTCTGTTAGGCTTGTTAGAAGTATTTATTTAATGGATTTACTCCTTTTCATAGTTGTAATTGCTTCTCATTCTTGTTCTTACTACTTAGTAATGGTTTCTTGGAGATGAGGGGAACTCCTGTCTTTACTCTAGCCTTTTAACAATAGAAATTTAAGATACCACGCATTTAGTAGTCATCTGTCCTTGTACTCCTCTTAGTTAAAAGTTTCTTAGATTCTCCTTGTTCTTGATGAACTTGATTGCTTTAAGGATTACTAGTCAAGTTTTTTTTTTTTTTTACTTCTTAATGTAGACATTTCAGATATACACAAAAGTATATAAAATAATTATGTATATCTTTCCAATCTTACTTTTTAATTTTTACCCCTTGATCTCATTCATCTGTTTCTTCCATCTCTCTCCACACACACACACCTCCTCTGGCAACATCAATCTGGAATCTTTCTCTCTCTCTCTTTTCCTTTCTTCCTTCTTCCCTCTCTCCCTTTCTTCCTCTCTCTCCTTCCCTTCTTTTCCCTCCCTTCCTCTCCCTCCTTTCCTTCCTTCCTTCCTCTTTCTTTCTTTCTTTCTTTCTTTCTTTCTTTCTTTCTTTCTTTCTCTTTCTTCAATATGAATTCTTCTAATCCATGAGCATTGAATATATTTCCATATTTATTTGTGTCTTCTTCAATTTCTGTCCTTGACATTTTGTTTTCTTTCACTTTCTTGGTTAAATTTATATCTAGATATTTTATTCTTTTGATGCTATTATAAATGGGATTGTTTTCTTAATTTTTCTTCTTGACAGTTCATTATTAGTATATAGAAACGACATATTTTTGTGTATTGATTTTGTATCCTACAACTTTATAAGTTCTGCCAGGTTGTTTTTTTGGTTTTTGTTCTTTTGATGGAGTCTTTAGGATTTTCTGTATGTACTATGTCATCTGCAAATAGTGATAGTTTTACTTCTTCCTTTCCAATTTGGATAATTTCCATTTATTTTTCTTGCCTAATTTCTCTGGTTAGGACTTCCAATTCTATGTTAAATAAAAGTGATGAGAATGGGCATGCTTATTTTATTCCTCATGATAGAGGGGAA
Source organism: Enhydra lutris kenyoni (assembly GCF_002288905.1). Taxonomy (NCBI): domain Eukaryota; kingdom Metazoa; phylum Chordata; class Mammalia; order Carnivora; family Mustelidae; genus Enhydra; species Enhydra lutris. Next base: position 35,173,437 of record NW_019154101.1, on the reverse strand, counting down.
GTTTTCAGCTTTTTATTCTTGAGTATGACATTAGCCATGGGCTTGCCATATATGGTCATTATATTGGGGTTTATTTTCTTTATACCCACTTTGCTGAGTTTTTATTATAAATGGATGTCGAATTTTGTCAAGTGCTTTTTCTCCTGAGATAATCATATTATTTTTATCCTTCATTTTGTTAATGTGGTGTATCACGTTGATTGGTTTGCAGATGTTGGAGTATCCTTGCATTCCCAGAATAAATCAGGCTCAATCATGTGAATGATCCTTTTACTGTATTATTGAATTTGGTTTGCTAATATTTTGTTGGGTATTTTTGTGTCTGTGTTCATAAGGGATATTCATCTGTAATTTTCTTGTGATATCCTTGTCTGGTTTTGGTATAAGGGTAATGCTGGCAGTATTTCATCTTCTTTCTTTCTTTCTTTCTTTCTTTCTTTCTTTCTTTCCTCTCTCTCTCTCGCCCACCCTTCCTTCCTTCCTTCCTTCCAAGAAGTTGCTTAAGTTTTCTTTTATTATGGTGCCTTATTATAAGCCCTATCTCTTCTCCTCTCTCTAGTTTGAAATGAGCAGAGGTTGCTTTTATGACATAAACCCTCTTCTAGACTTTGCTTTTCTAAACAACAACCTTTGAGTAGGTTCTTCAAGCAAATTCCAGCAAGTTTTGAAGACTTCAGCTTTCTGCTTAAAGTCCATGTTTTCTTTTAATGTGCTGCTGGGTTCTGTTAGCTAGGGTCTTGTTGAGAATGGCATCCATATTCATCAGGGGTATTGGTCCGAAATTCTCCTTTTTGATGGAGTCTTTGTCTGGTTTTGGTATCAAGGTAATGCTGGCCCCATAGAATGAGTCTGGGTATTTTCTTCTGTTTCTATTTTTTGAAACAATTTCAGGAGAATAGGTATTATTTCTTCTTTGAATGTTAGGTAGAATTCCCCAGGGAGTCCATCAGGTCCTGGACGCTTGTTTTTTGGGAGGTTTTTGATCACTGCTTCAATCTCATTACTGGTTATTAGTCTATTCAGGTTGTCCGTTTCTTCCTGTCTCAGTCTTGGTAGTTTATATGTTTCTAGGAAGGCATCCATTTCTTCCAGTTTGCTTAATTTATTGGCATATAGTTGTTGATAATAATTTCTGATAGTTTCTATTTCCTCAGTGTTAGTTGTGATCTCTCCCCTTTCATTCATAATTTCATTAATTTGGTTCCTTTTTCTTTTCTTTTGGAAAGAGCCAAGATGCCCTTCAACAGACAAACAGTTAAAGAAGATGTGGTCCATATATACAATGGAACATTACTCAGCCATCAGAAAGAATGAATACCCAACTTTGCATCAACATGGACAGAACTGGAGGAGATTATGCTAAGTGAAATAAGTCAAGTAGAGAAGTAAATTATCATATGATTTCACTTATTTGTGGAATATAAGGAATAGCATGGAGGACATTAGGAGAAGGAAGGGAAAAATGAAGGGGGGGAATCAGTGGGGGAGATGAACCATGAGAAACTATGAACTCTGGGAAACAAACTGAGGGTTTTAGAGGGGGCAGAGGGTAGGGAGTTGGGTTAATCCAGTGACGGGTATTAAGGAGGGTATGTATTGCATGGAGCACTGGGTGTTATACATAAACAATGAATTATGGAACTCTACATCAAAAACTAATGATGACTAATGACAAAAACTAATGATGAGGATATGGTGACTAACATAATTTTTAAAAAAGTAATTAGAGATGAAAAAAAAAAAGTCCATGTTTACTCTTTTTTCATTTTCTCATGATTTAGCCCCATTCCCCATATTTGTTATGTATCATCCTACTTTAAGGTATGAGTTGGTAGCTATTTCCTAGTTTTATTAAAGATGGCATTCCCCTTTTAAACTTTGTTTTTATTATTTATATGTTGCTTTAGTTAGTTTCTGAGAGGGGTAAATTTTAAATTTAAAATGTAATTTTTAAATTTTTTAAATTTAAATTTTTTACATTTTAAATTTAAAACGTAAATTTTACTCTATCATCTTAAACTAAAAACATGTAAAGGAATATAATGTACAAGCAGATTTTTTTTAAATTTTGTATAGTGGTGGAATATGGAATGGGAGGTAAAGCCTATGGGGGATATAGACTATGACTGTCACAAGTATGTAAAAAAGGAATACTCTGTATTAATGATAATAAGTCCTCTGTGGATGTAGTTACTGAAACATAAAGAACTTGCTGGCATCTTTGTAGAGTGGATTTAAGCACACGGTAGTTTTTAATAATTAGATTACTTCAAGGTCCCACTTCAGTACTTTAATTCTATTACTTCATGATTTGTTTTTCTGCAAACAATTAGTCAAAGAAATTTTTAGATTCTTGTGTGGGAAATTCAAAGCAGTCTGATAAGACATATTTTCTTTTTGGAAATTTTTAGTAGAAAAAGAGAAAAAATATACAAGTCTTTTTTTTCCTATTATATTGCTTGATAATAAAAAAATCATCGACAATTGAAGGAACAGGTAGATTTAAAAATTTTTTACAGCTACTTTGAGATTTAAGTGCTTTATAAATACCATGCAGATGGTAAAATAAATAAATAAATAAATATATATATATATATATATATATATATACACACATACCTAAGTACATATAACATTATATATATAGTACCCCATATCATTTCATCAGCCTTTTAATGATCTTTCCTCTTAAAATTTATTTAGTAAAATTTATAGTACAATAGCAATTCGTTGTAGATGCATTTGAAGAGGATTTTTTGTAGTATTTAAAGGCATCAGCTAAACAAAGGGAGATAGTAAAATGTTCAGCACCCGATCTCAGAGGGAAGGAAATGGACCAGAACATACTTGTGTTCAAGCTATTCTAGGGACTGCTTCAGAATATTCTGTGAGCACTACTCTGTACTTCAGAATAACAAGTTGCTGGAACAGCAACATCATCAGCATGAATTTGCACCTTTGGTGGAAAATCATAAGACTTCATTTTTCTAAAAGTCATAATTCACATCAACCTGCTGCACTGAGTGAGATAACATTATTTTCTTGTTCATGGAAATAAAATTCTACAGGTAATCTACTGATGTGCTAATTACCATTTCCAATGATGAGTTAAGGAACGCTGTGGTTCCTACCCTGAAAAATGTATTTATATTTGCAAAAAAACCCTGGAGCATAAAATGGTATTAGTCCATGGATTGTTGCCAAACATGGTAGGCAGTAATATGCTCATATATATACATATATATATGTATATATATATATTTTTTTTTTCAATGATTAGCTATGTTTGAGCAGGAAATGCCATAAAGGTTGATTTATTTGTGTGTGTGAGTAACAATTTCTCCATAATATCAGTGACAAAAACATTTCAGCATCTGTGGAAGCTTAGCAGATAGGAAGATATAGATATTCCTTTCTACACAACAGAAGCATTGAACTGCTAAAACCCTGCAAAAGAAATAATACCTTCATTGATACAAAATTTCAAAAGGTCTTTATTTTAATTGTCTGCTACCTTTAGTTCTCCCACCTGCCTTACTTGCTGCCATCTGGCCATGCTCCAGCTTTTCATTCTCAGTCATCTCTAAGGCTGTTCTGTTTGCTTTCCTGTCTCCAAATCTACACATATAGGATTCCAATTTATCCCTCAAAGTTTATTTTACCCTTCCTTGTGAAATCTGCCATGATTCCCCAGTTGATACCTCATTTGTGTCTTTGATGTCTCATTTTGTTCCTCACTCATGGTTCTTATAATTGGGTGCCTTAATCAGGGCTCGCATTATTAGATGTGAAATATGGTAATTGAGGTCCTTGTCTTATGCTTTTGCTGATTTGTGGACTTCTATGAGACCAGGGGCTTTTCTTTCCTCAGTTTTTGTTTTTATTTCTCCTTTCTTCACATTTAGCTCTATAACGCTGTAATACTATACCTGACATAGGGACATACGGTAAACTACACTAGATGTTTCTTGATTAAACTGTTGACTGAAACTTATGTCTTACCATCATTATCACCTTCCTCGGCCTTGTGGATATTGTTCTCATTGCTTTCTTTCTAATTTCTAGCTATTCCCTCTTGTCTGCTCATTTAATTTTTTTTTCTTCTTTATATATTTCTTTTTTTTAAATTAAAATTTTATTTATTTGAGAGACAGAGACAGAGAGAACTAGAGAGCAGAAGCAGGGGGAGGGGCAGAGGGAGAATTAGATTCTCTGCTGAGCAGGGAAACAATGCAGGACTTGATCCCAGGACTCTGAGATGAAGACCTGAGCCGAAGAAGATGCTTAACCAACTGCATCACCCAGGTGCCCCAGTTATATTTCTTTTCTATCTTCATTTTTCTAAACCAATGTCAATGTTATACATTTATGTCCTGTCTTTATCACCTTGCCTGCTTTCATCATTCGCTTCCTGAGTATAGTAATCAGCGGTGCACAAGCCTCAAAAGCGTTATTTTGGGGGCGCCTGGGTGGCTCAGTAGGTTAAAGCCTCTGCCTTCGGCTCAGGTCATGGTCTCAGGGTCCTGGGATCGAGCCCCGCATCGGGCTCTCTGCTCAGCGGGGAGCCTGCTTCCTCCTCTCTCTCTCTGCCTGCCTCTCTGCCTACTTGTGATCTCTGTCAAATAAATAAATAAAAAACATTTAAAAAAAAAGTGTTATTTTGTACCACCTTTCTGTATTACCTGCCTGAAAACATGCTGACTCTTAACTAGTTCTTTGTCCTACACCTGAATTTGCTGAAAGCTACTTGAGAAAATGCATAATCTACTTGAATACCTCCATTTAGATGTAATTTAAAAACCTCAGATTTAATACATATTCCTTAACCATTCCTACCCACCATTTCTTATTTCAAAAGTAATGGCACCAGTAATTATTTATGCCAGAAAACAATATGCAGTATAGCTAATGACCTCAATTAAACACATATACACACAAACACATGATTTTGATGATGTATTCATCAATAAATTAATGCCATTTGCTATTTGTCCTTGGGTATTTGCCTTTGGGATATTGTTTTTCTTTTTTTTTAAAAAGATTTTATTTATTTATTTGACAGAGAGAGATCACAAGCAGGCAGAGAGGCAGGCAGAGAAAGAGGAGGAAGCAGGCTCCCTGCTGAGCAGAGAGCCCGATGCGGGGCTCCATCCCAGGACCCTGAGATCACGACCCGAGCCGAAGGCAGCGGCTTAACCCACTGAGCCACCCAGGTGCCCCAAGGGATATTGTTTTTCTTATACCTACTATACCTTATTTTAGTCACAATAAATATGAATGAGTTTCATAATCCAAAATTTTAAGAAATGTTACAGAAAAAGCAGAAAAAAGAACTATAGGAACTGGTTTAGAAATGAACAGGCTTTAGTCTTGATTCTGACATTATCAATGCACGTGACAGTGAAAGTTCACAAACTACTATTTGCTTCTGTTTTGTTAACATTCTTTTACCAAGTATTTTTTGGTATTCCTATGACACCTGGCACTAGAGTTTTGGTGCTTGGGTACAAGACCTCATGTATGACCCAGTCTAATGGAAGTGATAGATATCTAACAATATACTAATGCAAGCAACAGAATATGAAATCAATGGAATGTGAGCAGAGACAAGAGATTGGGTGGTTTTGTTTCAGGTAGTCTAGAAGGGTTTGGTGAGCAAAGTCCCAACATTCTTTCTAGTTAGGTGATTCCAGTATTGACTATCTCATCAGTTGTGATAGTTCCTAAAAGATACTTTTTTATTTGGCACATTACACAGAGTAGAAACATTTTTTTTTTTAAAGAAAAATAGCTTAACTTTTTAAATAATGAATTTATTAGCATCCTTAATAAACCGTAATGCACATGCAAATGTAGAAAGTAAGAATACTTGTGGATAGGATATTTTTTTCTTCAAGCAAGTATGTCCTTCATCTTGAGGAGTACTCTTTAACAAAAAATGGGATCAATGTTGCAATTGTTTTAGAGGATTATAAAGGTGATTATGGAAGTTAAAAGTAAGCAATGGAATAATAATTTTAAACAGGGTGATAGCCACATTATTTAAAAGAGAATAGAATACTTCTATCATACAGGGAAAGGGATCAGATCTCACATTTCAAATCAGAAAAAACATATTAGTCTGATTTTATTTACCTTATCTAAACATAAAAGTAAAGGCAGCCATTATGGGTGTGTGGAAGTTGTGTTTATAGTTCTTAGAAGTCATACCTGACCTGTTCAAATATTAGGACAATTTTTTAAAGGCAAAAAATTTCACAGACCAATATGTTATAATAGTATTACAGTCAGCATTTATTTATTGAGAAAATAGCTATCTGAATATGGATTTACAGATTCTTAAAATAATTCTGTTCCTTAAATATACTATATACATTCTCATCTTTGTGTATTAACTGTTTTTGCTTTTTTCCAGTAGCAACTTTCTGCCTAACCTTTTCAATCAAACTGTGTGGATTATTCAAGGCTCATTTCAAGTTCTCACTGGTATGTGAAGCTTTGTTCCAACAACTTAGCCTCCAGAGGTATCTGCCTTCTAAAAACTTCCTTAGAATTATAGAGCTGGAGGGAAGGTTGGAGACACAAGGTAACTATTTGCCTCTATTAGACCTTTCTGAAAATTAGAAAACCATGTTTCTTTTGGAAGATGCAACTAGAGCATAGGGCTTGGCAGGTGGAACATGAGCTGAATTTCAGCCTTCAGCAGCCCCTAGGCTGGGTATCATTGTCCAGGGCACATCTGCCAATACACATTTTGTTCTGATCATATCTTGCCTCATAATATTATTTCAATGCCAAATGATATGATATAGAAGATTGATGTAATTTCTGAGGAGTACAAAAAATAAATTTTAGGTGTATGATTACATACTTCTTTGTACAACTTTAGAATCCAGAGTAGACCATCAATAAATAAGCGATATTCATATTAAAACTCCAAAAGACAATGAGATCATATTATCACTGAAGTCAAATCAAAGTTTTAGCACTAATATTTGAACTAAGCATAAATGAAAGAAGCTTAACCTCGGGAGGCAAGTGATATAGATTATTTATTGACAAAGTGTTTATACAAAGGAAAGATGACTTTGGAAATGTCATGGGGAAAAATAAGGAATAATTAGGTTTAGAGAGGCTAGGATAGTCCAAAGAAAAAGATAATTCAGGTACTTCTTGCATGACAGGGTGATATTGGTGAAGAGACAGACAAACAGATGAATGGAACAGAGTGAAGAGCACAAAAATAATCCCACACACATATTCAGTGGGTTTTTGAAGGTCAAAAGCAATTCAATGGAGGAAGGTCAACTAGCTGAAGAAATAGCTCTGAAATATCAACTGGATATCCTTAGGCATAATAAAGGCAACTCAACTTAAATCTCACATCTTTACAAAAACAAAACAAAACTCAAAATGGACTCTAGACAAATGTAAGATGTAAAACTATAAAATTTTTAGGAAAACACATTGATAAAAATATCCAGAACAGGGGTGCCGGGGTGGCTCAGTGAGTTAAAGCTTCTGCCTTCAGCTCAGGTCGTGGTCTCAGAGTTCTGGAGTCGAGCCCCGCCTCAGGCTCTACGCTCAGCAGGAAGCCTGCTTCCTCCTCTATCTCTGCCTGCCTCTCTGCCTGCTTGTGATCTCTGTCAAATAAATAAATCTTTAAAAAAAATATCCAGAACATAGGGCTAGACAGTGTTCTCAGAATTGATTTAAAAAAGCGTAATCTATAAAAGGGAAAATTGATGAGTAAGACCTCATCAAAATAAAATAAAACAGCAAAAACTTGCCTCTTGGAATGCAGGTCTCTCCTCTTTGGTAAGTAGGGCCACCTCGATTTACGTATGTGTGAAGTTATCAAAACTGTTTTTTCCCCAATGAAAACTCATCTTCAACATTTTTTAAGATTTCAAAACAGCTCAACATGCAAAAGATAAAATAATTTGCAACAGCTGTTAATTGGAGGAATTTTTCACAAACTTTATTATCTGCAGACAGATAAGATTGCTAATTTTAAGCATTAACAGATGCTTTAGCTAATGATTTCTACATAGTCATTGTATGAAATGTGCTCAAATGTGTATTTGATTATTTTAGTTGATCCTAAGAATTTGCTGGAATTGCTGTAATTCATTTTCTGAAAAGTCTACAACCAACAATATGAACTACTATTTCAAATAAGGTTGTCTTTTTAGGAGATGGCATATAATATATAACTCTCTGATTAATAGCACTCAAGCTTTCAAGCCATTGAACACCTGATCAGAAGGATGAGAAAACCTGTAAGTAGCACTGTTATGAATTTGTAATCCCATATCTTATTAAGGGAATCTAATTTTACCCGTATGACTGCAAAGTATGTTATGTTAGTGCTCCACAATGTTCTTGCTTAGTCTTGAAATGGTGTTGGTTTTCTGTCTCAATTTTATAGACTTATGAGATCATTGACTGATCAGGAATAGTGCACAAAACATGACAGCACAACAGTCGTAAAACAATAGATAAAAAAAGTTATGTCTGAATTTTTTTCTTATATCATTTTCTTTTTAAAAGAGAATGTCCTTAAACGCTTCCACACTGATAATAGGAGTCTTTATAAAACTGATACTATTTCTCACACTCCATTAAACTACCTCTTTTATCTTTGAAATTGATGTGAAAGCAAAAATATTTATATTACGTTGGCTCCACTTTTTAAATTGCTTTTTGAAGAGAAAACTAAAACAAAAAAAATATGTTTGAGACTCAAGAAGTGAGCAAATACATCTGATTTATTTTGTGAGGATCATTAAAACTCTGCATCTCTGTTATATTGTAACTGGTTAACATTTGGGGTGACAATCCAGAATATTATAGAACATTCTTAACAATTAAAAAATACCATTTTGCCCATATTAAGAAAGATTAATCTGTTTTGCATCAAGGGTGAAATCCATAGAAAGCCTGAAAACAGAATTTCCTTTCCCTTAATCATACAATTTAAAATTTCATCCTAAGATTAGGATCTTATGATTCTTCATGATTATGGAAATCTTGACTATGCCATCAGTAATAATTAACCCCTCCAACACCTCAGTATGCACACATAATGACAACTTCTAGGAGCTATGGTTCACCTTTAATTTTCAATTCTTCTTAATATGAATATTGATGAAATGATAAATTATGAAAGGCCAATAGAAAACAGCTTAATTGATTTAAAGAAGTCAATGTCATCTTCAAAGGCAAATTGAGGTATGTATTTCTTTTTTTTTTTAATATTTTATTTATTTATTTGACAGAGATCACAAGTAGGCAGAGAGACAGGCAGAGAGAGAGGGAGAAGCAGGCTCCCCGCTGAGCAGAGAGCCTGATGCGAGGCTCGATCCCAGGACCCTGAGATCATGACCTGAGCTGAAGGCAGAGGCTTAACCCACAGAGCCACCCAGGTGCCCCGAGGTATGTATTTCTTATTTCCAAGATCATAATATGCAATGCTTACTTTGGTTAGGTTGACTGTAATAGCGTGTACAAATTAGTCAAGAAAATGAATCATCAAAAATTCTCCTAGGGCCTAAATTTTGCTTTCTAGAGTCAGTATGGCCTCTAGCTTGCAGATCTCCATTGGAAAGGAAGGGGCTATGCAAGGAATTCTCTGAAGCCCTGATCAAAGATGACTTGCTCTTTGCTCTGGCTTGCTCCAGAATGAAAATCAATGCACTTTTGCCTTCATTGAGAAAGTCTTGCCCTTTCCCAGCACACACACAACTTAGTCAGCTGAAATAAATAGTGCACTTAGTTACATAGCTGATTTATATTCTGGCTCCAACTCCTTATCTATAATCAATCTACTAACAGACAGTTTGCAGTCAACAGCCAGTTTGGGGTCCACACTTCGATAGCATTGTTACCATGGCCTGGTGCCCACAAATCCACTAATGGTAAACTATCAAAGAGAGCAACCAGCTACAAGAGCTGCTGGTGGGTTTGTGCCCTCTGCTGGAAGGATGGAGACATTTCATGATCACTTGTCTGGTAATTTGGCACTCTGAAATTGATGATACTAGAAGTCTATTAATAGACTTCATTTCTGGGTCCTGGTGCAAAAACCTTGCTTGGGACTTAGATCTGCCCTTACTTCTGTGGAGCTTATCTGCTTAGTTCATTTAAAGACACGAATCTATCTGCTACCTATAGCAAATATGTAACAATTATTCCAAAAGGTGTCAGGCTAGCACACTGCATATATGGAAAATATGGCAAAGTCATTTATGAGAGGAAACATTTCATTTTTAAGGAAACAACAAAGTTTCTCTTTCTATTATTGGTAGTTTCCAGGGTGGTCCAATGGAGTATATGGTCCTAAGTATATGATCATTAATGAAAACAGGCCTAAGTATATGATCATTAATGAAAACAGGGCACAAAATCAGATATTGGCAAGGTTTTTTATCTTCCATTTTCACTTGTGTGTGGATTTTAAGACAGTACATAAGTATAAAGGACCAAGGCAAGCCAAAATGTTTCAGTAAATAGGTTTCAGAAATGCCACATTATGGCATGTATAAATAAACCTATAAAATTATTCTGCACAAGGCCAGCTTTCAGATTATTTTAAAACCAAGAAATTTCTTATTAGTGGAAGCTAAGTGGTTTTTGTCGACTTCTTATTATATAATACATTCTATCTATTGACTATACTTTTCATTCTTTTTTTTCAAGATTTTATTTTTTTTTATTTGGCAGAGAAAGAGACAGCAAGAAGGGGAACACAAGCAGGGGAATAGGAGAAGGAGAAGCAGGCTCCCCACTGAACAGGGAGCTGGAGGTGGGACTTGATCTTAGGACCCTGGGATCATGAACCAAGCTGAAGGCAGATGCTTAACAACTGGGCCACCCAAGTGCCCCTGACTATAATTTTCTAGCTGAGTTCTTACATATATGCAAACACACATTTATAATGTGGGTTTTCTGTGTTATTCTTTTAAGTGTTCTGTTAAAACAAATGAACTCTTCATAAAAATTACCCTGTGCTCACTAGAGTCAGATGTGAGCTTCATGCCATGCCTTGTGAAGTCACAGGATCAAACGAATCTCATGTTCCTCAATTGTGAAAAAAAGGAGATTGGTTTAGCTGATGTCCAAGTCTCTCCACTGAACAATTTATTGTGTGTCTGCCTGATCCACTGTGCTAGGTACTGGGGCTGAGGAGATAAAATTAGGGAAAAAAAAAAAACCATTATACTCTATAAATCTTTTCCAGCCCCTAAAATAGTATAATATCCTAATATTTGTTAATGAGTCTCCATTAGACTGCACCTTAATTTCTTTATTGTCCTGAGAAATTAATTAAAAGCACTTCAAAGAATTCATTCCTTTTTCTACTTTAATGAAAGTGTTTAATGAAAGGAGTACTGTTTATAGAAAGCAGAGATGGTGAGGAATGATTTACTGCTAAAAAAAAAATTAACTCATTATTGTCGACTTTGCAATTATTCAATGGCTATAACTCTGGAATCAGTTGGATTTGATTCCAAATCTCTTTTTTCTGTTGTGTGACCTTGGGGGACAAGGTCTTGGTGGAAGTTCTTTCAACTTTCAGTGAAAGTTGTCTTGTCTATGAATAGGGACGTTAATCCCTCCTGAGGAGAATCTACTGGCAGATGAAATGAGAAGATTTTTTTTAAAAAGCAGTTGTCTTGAAAAGGCATGGTAAGCCCCTTGGGGAATATTAGTGTCTGTTGACATTGTAATAGTCAAGGTTCCTTCTCTTGGGACCTATTGGTTCTGTCCTTATTCCCTTTCTTTGGCTTGGTCTCCCCAGCTCTGATCTCTACTCCAATCCAGTTCCACACTGACACTAGAGTTACAAGTATGATTCCATCACACCCCTTCTTAAATTAATACTCAATGCTTTTCATCACATGGTTCAAACCTATCTTCCTAAACTCATTTCCTGAAACCACTCCCAGGTGCTCCCAGGCCTGACACTTTAAGGGCTCTTTGCTCCTTTCCAGGCTGGTTTGAGAACCTGGCACTTCCTGTCCTAGCTCTATGTAACTGAATGCTTGCTTCCATCCTCCTCTGCCTGCATTTCTCCCCCAGAAATCTTCAACTGCAATGCCGTGAAATACTTAGAGTTTCGTGTAGTAAGCTTGAAGAGTTGTTGGAGGAAATGTCTGACTACCCTGTTTGATTTTGTTTTCTGGGGACAGACCAAGTAGTACCAAGTCTATTGTAAACACTCAGGGCTGGGGAATTTGGAGCTATTTTGAAAAATAATTTGTTGAGAAAGTACAATATGATATACACCTCAAAAACTCTAGAGAAGTATTCTAAAATTCACTCTAGAAATAGCTAAAAATTACCAAATAAGGTGCTAGGATGATCTTGACTCATTAATTGAATTTCTACAAAACATTTTACTCTTTCTGTTTTGTAGGAAAGGAAATGAAATCTTTGCTTTGCAAGGCCTTTTCCTTTTATTTATAAGTATGCACTTACTCAAATGTGATATTGATAATTAATTTTTTTTATTTCTCCCTAAACTGTGTTGAGTCCATAAAATAATTTTTCTCACCTGTATTTCTCCATTCCCCAGCAAAGAAAAACAAACAAAACAAACAAAACAGTTTTTCAGTTGGAGAACCTTTGAAATAATTTCTTGTGCTCCTAATGCATTACAAGTGTCCTTATGTTTAATTATCCATACTTTTCAAATTACCCACTGCTATAAACTGAGTAAAAAAATCCATCTTGATATTGACTGGCTAGTACATATTTTCCAAAGTAATCGTGATGAAGAAAGTGAAACAAAAGTCAGAAGGAGCAGAGCTTCTCACAGTTGGAAGCCAGGAGAACCAAAGATATAGCCAAGGAGTAGACTGCACCTTGCTTGCCATACTTTGACTAGATCAGTGAGGGCTGCAAACAGAAACAATTAGTCGCACACTCCTGAGATTAATAGGAATATATTTGCTCTTTTGAGCAGTCCACCCACTGTCAGTGTTGCCATGACAACCTCTTAGGTATGCACTGGCATCACATCCTTCCAACTGAGGGGACCACATGATCCCGCTGGGTAACTACTTAAATTATCACCTTTGAAAATAGTGACAATTACAAAATTTTCACTTCACTGTGTATTAAGGTATCAGGCAGCTCTGGGCAGAAGCTAAGTGATAATTTTTGTAGTTCTCTATCTACAAAGTAACATGCAATGCCTTCCAACTAGGAGCCATTAAATTCTTAGTGGTGGGTAATAAAAACTCTTCTTTTTGAATTTCCAGAATTTTACTTTAAATTATGTGTGTGGGTGCCTGGCTGGCTCAGTTGATAGAGCGTGCAGCACTCAATCTCAGGGTAATGAGTTCAAGCCCCAGGTTGAGCATAGAGCCTACTTAAAAAAAAAAAAATATGTGTAACTCACAATGTAGTTGAAGAAAGGAATGATGGGGGACGGAGATAGGGATAGTTTATGTGACTGACCCTTTGGAGAGAACGAAAAGAGTTTTCCCAAACTGGAAATTGGAAAGTCAAATTAAAAGATTAGTTGGAGGGGCGCCTGGGTGGCTCAGTGGGTTAAGCCGCTGCCTTCGGCTCAGGTCATGATCTCAGAGTCCTGGGATCAAGCCCCGCATCGGGCTCTCTGCTCAGCGGGGAGCCTGCTTCCTCCTCTCTCTCTGCCTGCCTCTTTGCCTGCTTGTGATCTCTCTGTCAAATAAATAAATAAAATCTTAAAAAAAAAAAAGATTAGTTGGAAAGGAAGTGATAATTCTTTGGGACATTTTCTTTTTCATTTTTAAATGATGATCACTTTCATGCTTTAATTATCTTCTCCTCATCTCTGCACAGAAAAGTAAAGGACATTAATTTGTAAAGATAAAATGATGCTTTGTTACTCTTCTATGATAACAGAAATTCCAAAGACCAGAGAACAAATATCTAATTTGTAATTTTTAAAGAAAAAAAATAGACATTGGATATAATATGTTAAATAAAAGTAATCTTGTAAGTATATTTTAAGTTGTAGATTAGATTATCTTAGAATTAGTCCTTATTTCTTTTTAAGATATATATCATTAAATTAACTGATATACTCTATTTTCAAAGAAAAAAGAAAATATTTGCCTTGTAGGATATGTGAATAGGCACAATGTAATATATTAATTGTTGACTAAATTATCTCAAATTAGAGAAAGTAATGTATGACTGTCCCAAACAAGTTATATGCCTGCACATTTTAACCAATTTGAGCAAACTTTATATTAAATATAGGTAATAATACATAATTAAAGCTCTGCCATCCCACAATATTGACAAAAAAGGTAGACGATTTTTGCAGCACTAAAGACAATGACATTTTCAATATTTAGTGCTTTTCAAGAGAGTGTCTAAAATACAGATTCAGTACATGCTTGTTGAAAGATTGAGTTGGCGTCTCATTTTAACATGCTAAGTGGTTCATTAATATAGTTACCACAGAAGATTACATGAATGGGGATGGGATAGGTTCAAACTTCCAACTGCTGTGGGATGGTAATGGCTATAATGGTGGTAGGAAAACAAACTTAAGTCCCAGCAGTAAGGGAAGGTGGACGCACACTGGGAAGTGGGTAATGTAATCAAGTGAGAGGAATAATGGAAACAGATGCTCTTGAAGGAGAAAAATGAAAGGATTTTTTTCCTGGTATTGGTTTGGGACTGGCCCTGATCCATTTGGAGAAGTAGTTCAAGACACATAGGATAGGGAAATGTAATTCAAGTATCAGTACATATGTGTATTCTATTCTATTTTTTCCTAGCTCTTGTCACATCATATCATAACCCATTAGTTTTTTTTTCAATCTCCCCTTCTTGACCAAGTGCTCCTTTAGAACAGGACTTCCTCTGGAGGGCCTGCCCATTCCCAGGATCCAGCAACTTTGTTTGTACTCTGTTTATTCAGAGAATGGCTGGAACAAATATAGCAAGCTTTTCTTTGGCACCACTGTGCCGGGTGCTATGGGGGTGACAGAAGAATTATAACTCATGATCCCTGATAGCAGAGTGATTCAAGTGTAGCTGAGCTGGATCCATTATCTATAGCCTCTCTCCACTTTTTTTTTTTTAACCTTTCCTCTGATTCAAGACACTTTTTTTTTCAATTTAGTAATGAAGATTTTTTTTTTTTTTACTTTTTTAATTTTATTTATTTATTTTTTAAACATATAATATCTTTTTATCCCCAGGGGTACAGGTCTGTGAATCACCAGGTTTACACACTTCACAGCAGTCACCATAGCACATACCCTCCCCAATGTCCATAATCCCACAGTAATGAAGATTTTATGGTCATTGTCCTGAGAGAACTGTTCAAGGCTTGAATACAGAAGTACTGGCATTAGGATGAACTGATTTTACCAGAGGATCAAAAGGCCAAGCAGCAGATTGAGGGGGAAAAAAACAAACAAACAAACCTAGAAGCAGGGGGCTCCTATACACCTCTTATGCTCAGGGAGCTCAGAGTATCCCCTCATGGGACAGAAATGAGTGCTCCAGACAGCAATGAAATTGAAGCAGTTCCTTAGTAAAACAGGCCCAGTGTGGGCTATCCCCACTAGGTGCATCTATCCTTGCTGTGGCTGTAGGAAATTTTCTCTGGTACACAGATTTATGCTTCTTTCTCACCTGATATTTTTAAAAATACTTAGGGGCACCTGGGTGGCTCAGTCATTAAGCATCTGCCTTTGGCTCAGGTCATGATCCCAGAGTCCTGGGAATGGAGCCCCACATTGGGCTCAGAGGGAAGCCTGCTTCTCCTTCTCACTCTCCCCCGTTTGTGTTCCTTCTCTGTGTCTCTCTCAGTCAAATAAATAAATAGAATCTTAAAAAAAAAAAAAATACTTAGTAGCTCTAGTGTCAGCTGATGCTTTATCAGGAACCTAACTTTCCTTCTACCTCATCCGCCCAACAGCCTACTGTAACAGAACAGTCCCTGGCCACCCTCACCTGTTTCTTGCCCCTCTTCATCCTACAGTATCATCTGTGGGATGTCCACCAGAAGAGGCCCTAGTTCAGGTCCTCACCTTTTCAGGCTGCCCCAAAGTTTGGTCCAGGATACTTTCCTGTCACATGAACAAGGGGAGACCATAGAGCTGTGCTCCCCAAACCCACTGAGAACACAACCACTAGACAAATACATTTTTCTCTCAGAAATAAAATGTAGGGGCACCTGGGTGGCTCAGTGGGTTAAAGCCTCTGTCTTCGGCTCAGGTCGTGGTCCCAGGGCCCTGGGATTGAGCCCCACATCGGGGCTCTCTGCTCAGCGGGGAGCCTGCTTCCTCCTCTCTCTGTGCTTGCCTCTCTGCCTACTTGTGATCTTTGTCAAATAAATAAATAAATAAAATCTTAAAAAAGAAAAAGAAATAAAATGTAAACACTAGTGTTGCAGTGCCGTTAATCATAACTTCAATAGGGAAAAGTCCTGACTTCCAATTTCTTAGTCTGCGAAGCCACGTTTAGAAAGTGAGTCTTTCTGTGAGGCAGTGGTTGTTTGTATCAGTGGAACAATTATAATCCAAAGATGTGAAAAGGAAGTATTAGATTTCAGTATCAGAGACCCAGGGCTTCTGGAGCAAGAGAAATGACCCGACACAGTGATGATGTCAAGGGGTAGTGGTTTGGCAGTAGTTTACAGATCTCAATGGAGATATCTGACACAGTTCATTCTGGGGAATCTGGCTAGGGGTTTCTTTCACTGAGACGTGAGAAAATTAGGTGGTGAAATGTGACATCAGTGAGCTTAAAGATTAAAACAGCTAAGAGTAAAGTGTAAAAAATTAGTTGAATATCTGGCTGTAAGATATTCCTGGCCAGTGAGTTTTTCTCTTTTTAACTCTTTTGGACTTCATCTGTCTCCTCTTCCTTCAGGGCTCAAACTGTGTCTGAAGTAGGTGAAGTTTAGTTTGGGGTGCCTTGGCCCCACTTTAATGCAATCTTATTCTTTCAAACATCCAATTCTTCAATTTCTGTACTCACTTCATTCTTGAGAATGACTCTGGACTTGAGGATGTATGCAGCTCTATGCAGTTTTAATTCAACACATCACCCATCTTAGGGGTCGAGGGAGGTGATGATGTCAAATCTTACATAGAATCAGAGAACACAAATTTCTGCAGGATTTTGGAGGGTATAGAAACACTTTATTATACAGAGAAGGAGATGGAGGTCTGAAGCAGTGAAATGATTTGCCAGAGATGGCTATTTTCACTTCAGACTGTCAACTGGGATAGGGGATCTTTTGTCCAGATAAAGAAATTTCAATTATCAATCAATCATCCTGTGATAGAATGGCGCCAAAATCAACAATTCTGCATTTTAAGGCCATCTTTAGCTAAACATACGCTAGTCTTCACCCGTATACATGTATATATTTAAAATGACAAAATAGTTGTGTTTGCAGTAACAGATACAGATGTAGTCATTTTCATTAATGAAGAGAGCATAAAAGAAAATCAAGCGTCGTTAAAGCTAAGTTGGAAACAATTTCTCATTTCATACAACTTGGATCAACAAGTTCCCAACTGAAAACAGTCAATGGATTTAACCATCTTGTTATTGATATTTCTTACACAGAGAAATATAACTTATTTGAATAATCCATAGACTCTTAACAAAATTATCCAAGTCAAGATGTTTTTGTTTATTAGAAAAAAAATTCTTTGTGACAATTGTTTTGTAAATTATAAGAGAGTAAAAAATAGGGACTACTCATACAGCATTGTGTTATTTTTTTTAATCTCATTTCCATTGGTAATAAAAACCAATAATATTTTTAACTCAACAGTAAGCTTTCGTGTCTCATTAAAAAATAAAGAAGAACATGTTTTTATAATATGAAGCACAGAGGCCTCAGGTGACAGAGGAAAATTTGTTGACTAAAATTTTATTAACAATATAACTTGATTTGGGTTTTTTGAACACATAGTGGGACTAGAGCAAAAAAGAAAAATTTTTGGAAAAGATCACTTTTATCTTGCTTTTGCAGTGAGGCTTCTGCACTTGCCTGAGCTCTAATCACTCTTCCTCATGAATAATGTTATGGTAGAAGAGGGAGAAGAAAGAAAAGGTGTAACACTCTTTCTGCAGTCAAACCAGTGGTCAGAAATCAACACCATCACATGCAGCGGGTGCCCTTTAGGACAGGGGAGTTAGTGAGGGGGAAAAGACTCAACCAGATGAAATGATAAGAATGAATTGCTTTGCCAAATATGATGAAAACATACAGATTATAGTGACCTACATATTGACCATTATTTCACAATTTGGACATATTTATACTAGAACTATTTACTTTCCTAAGCTACATTTTCAATGCCACATTGCTTCATTTTCTTACTGGTGCTTTGAATTTCTTCATGCTCTGTCTTGGAGATCTGAGGCCCTCCAAGGCTTGTACTTCTCAACAGTGATTCACTTTTTGGATTTTTTTCACTTTACCCCTCTGTTAAAATTTACCCATTCAACATTTCACTCTGTCCCCTAAGCATTTCCCATGTCTCACAGTGGCAACATCATTTATATTGACTGGATATAATTCCTTGGGATGAGTTTCTGAGATTGTATATGACAAGGAATGACAGACATTTATTATTCTGCCATGAAGTCATTTCAGGCTTGACAGGGGACTTCTCTGTAAGGCTGGAAGTTCAGAATGCCCTGAACAAGTATACTGTAGTGGAATTAGAGGACAGGGCTGCAATTTGTGAGGTAAATTTGTGAAAGTTGTGTAAAATTGAGGAACTTGGTAACCTAAAATAAACTTAACAAATTTATTGAAGGTTAGCCTCCCATTTAATTATAATACGGTTTAGATAACATTGACTGAGTATTTTGCTGTAGTATTGGCATAAAAAGAAATATACAAATGTACTTCACTTACATAAGAAAAATAAGACTTTCTGTTGAATGGAAAAAGATTTAGTATCTATATCTGAATCTCTTTAAAAATAGAACATATTCACATTTGTGTGGTTTGCTTTGTGAAAGATCAAGGAGAACACTGACTCACTTCATAAAGGCACAGAGTAGCTCCGAATTGATACATCCAAGCTGGTGCATGCACAGATCTCTCACTACAAACATGAGAAACAAATAGAATCTTGGGAAAGGTGTAAAGTGGTTGAAGGTTGTCTACAGGGACATTTTGGCCTGTGAATGTTCTCGATCATTGTGGTAGGGCTATGAGTAGGGTTTTCTTAGTGTGTTTTTAGGAACTCAGTTATTTTTTAATTAGTGGAAATTCAATTGAGGCCTAACAAAACATTGACTAATATTGCTGGTTTTGGAGGAAATCAGAACTTTTGATCTCCTGGTATACATTTTCTCCTCCTTCCTTCTCTTCCCCCTCATCTCCTGTTCCTCCTCTTCCTCCTTCTACTCAGTGAACCTTTCAATGAGATGTTGGAAGAGTTACACATCTTCTAACCTCTAAATCTCCTTCCTAATTTTATTATAATGGGTGGTGACAAATAATCTCTGTTGGCTAAATTTACTTTACTGAAATTAGTTTGAATGTATAAACAAATGCAGTATCCCTAGTGAACTTAATTTAACATTCTAATTAGATGTCACTACTTCCAAACCTAGAGTAATTGACTTGTGCTTTCAAGGACTTTAAGCATATTTGTTTAAGGAAACTATGACCAACCCTTTGTATTTTCCTGGAAAAATTATTCATGGCCATGACTCAAATAAAGAGAAAAGGCTTCTGTAACCTATGTGTGAAAGACCTGAAGATATGTGTCCTTGGCCTCTGTGCTGCACTGATCGCCATGTGGATTAACTGATTCGTGTGGCTAAGCTGCATTCTCTATTATATGGTTTCTTCCAAAAAGGAAGACCTTTCCCAATAGAGAAGCCCAGATTTTCGGTTCCTCTAGGAAGGGAAGCCTTTGGAAATGTGGTGCTCTGGCTAGCCATATTAGCCATTTTTCTTTCTTATGTTATGTGTGAAAAAGTGATTAGATATCCTTACATGAAATAATTAAAGATGTTGCGTAAGAGTTGCAACTAATACTTTTTTTTTTTCTCATCTGAAAACAAAGCTCTGATCAAAAGAGTGACAAAATTCAAAATTTGAGCCAGGAAACATGACCTTGTCCTTTGTTTCTTTTTTTGTTTTGTTTTCCCAACACATATGGCCTCACCTGGACCTGCTTCACGATTCTTTTCATAATATTTCTGTCTTAAACCTCTCCCCTGAGAGACATATCTGCTTGGGTTTCTCATTGGCTAAAATTCAGCATGTCTAAGAGATGAAAGATGTCTGCTTTTATTTATTTATTTTTTGAGAGAGAGCAGGAACAAGGGTGGACGAGTAGAAGGAGAGGGGCAAGCGGACTCTGTGCTGAGCAGGGAGCCCAATGTGACTCTGGGACTCAATCCCAGGACCCTGAATCATGATCTGAGCTAAACGCAGATGCTTAACGGGTTGAGCCCCCGGCGCCTCTGTCTACCATCTTTTCTTCTGCAGCATGTTTGTATATGCACCACACAAGTTCACTCTTAAACCACATCCCACACCTCTTACCTGACTTCTGTTTCTCATTTCAGTGAGAGGCAATGCCACCCGGAGAAAGAAATGTGGTAGTGTTTTTTTTACTCTACTTCATCCTTGTATTCCTCAGTCAATAAACCATCAAATCCTGTCACCCAGCAATTGCAGTTAAAAAGCATATGGTCCACCAAGATAGATACACCACTTCAGGGGCCACAGAGCAAACCTCAATAAATTTAAAAGGGTTGAAATCATTCAGGGTATTCTTCCTGACCATTATAAAGTCAAATTAGAAAATTATCAATTATATTTAATCAATAATCAGTCTATTAAATTTTTGCTAAGATATTTGAAAAAATCCAAATATTTGGAAATTAAGCAGCAAACTTCTGAATAACTCATGAGTAAAAGAATAAGTTACATGGGAAGCTAAAATAAGCATTTGAAGTGATGATAATGAAAATACAACTTATCAAATTGTGGGCTATAGCTAAAGCAGCACATAGACATTTATTTGTAGTTTTTAATGCTTACATTAGTAAATTCCATGAAGGTAGATACTGCTTGCTGAGCATCCAGGTGTATGGAACATAATAACGTAAGTCCTTACTAAATATTTATTTATGGAATCAACTTATTTATGTATCTTTTTTTTCTGACATGTTCTAATTCTCTAGAGTCTCATTCAACTCTTTCTTGTTTGTCTCATTTACAAGATGTGTAAAAGTAAGAAACTGCAACACTGCTATCTCTCACTTCTGGGATTGATTTTATACTTCCCAATCAAGAGAGTAGGGATTTCTTTTCAAATGCATTTAATTTTTTTGGCCTTATGTAAGGACCTTCATCTAGTTACAAATAATTATTAACAAAAATTCCTATTTGGCTTCATTTTCCTTTTATCTATTTACATTATATGAGAAGAATATTTAAGAGGCAGGTCATACACTTTAGAGGATGGCAAAATTTTTACTAGGTTTCCGCAAAGAGCTGAATAAAAATACCAGTTTTAATGATAGCATTATTCATAGAGAGAAGTATACACTGTATCAGCTTAAATTTCATCTCTCTTTGTAAAAGTATTTGAAGCCATAGATTCTATTTGTGGGTTAAGGACATCACTCTTTTTTTTAAGTCACATTATATTGATGTTTGACATTGATTGATTGTAATTTGTGCCTGCCAGTACTGTATACTTCTGTCAGTGGCTTTCTTCAGAGAGAAAGTTTTACGCTGATAATGACCTCAGTAACTATTAATACATATTGACCCATCAGTTTGATTTTAAAGTGCTTACTCTAAGCTCAGCACTCTTTACTCCTCACTCCCGGTGAGGAGGATAATTTCTGGTTCATGCCCTCACTGCCTAGAACAACACTTTGTTTAACATTTAATAATTCAATTAAATAAAAGAATGCTGGGGGTGCCTGGGTGGTTCAGTCAGTAAGCATCTGGCTTTGGCTCAGGTCATGATTCCAAAACCCTGGGATCCAGCCCCACATAGGGCTCCCGGCTGGGTGGGAAGGCTGTTCTCCCTCTCCCACTCCCCCTGCTTGTCTTTCTTCTCTGGCTGTATCTCTCTGTCAAATAAATAAATAAATAAAGTTAAAAACAAACAAACAGAGAAATAAAAGAATGCCTGTAGCTTTTTTTTTAAAAAAAAAAGGAAAAAGGAAAAAACCATGTTTAGTTTTAGTATGGTTTCTGATGAAAATTTTGAGGAGCTCATCACATCAGTCTGTGGCTCTAGCTCTACCTAATTTCTAATGAAAAATAGATGAGAAAGGTTGACAAAACTGATCTGGCTAGAAGATGTGCTTGTGCTTCCCTTGGTTTGAAAGTATTACTCCCTTAAAGTTGAGAAATGTTGACATATACTACCCAGGACAGTACTATGGATTAAAGACTCACTTTGACATTTTGACAAATAAACATGCGTGCTAATTTCTCGGAGCAGGCACAGATGACTGATTATTTCATCAAGCACTCAATTTAAAATGATAAGTGGTGCCAAGCCAAAATTAATCAGCAATTTAAGTGACTGACATGTTGCTTAAAATCGAAGGCTCTGCCACGAAACTTTATATGCTCATCCATTAGTCTCCAAATGCAAAAGGTGGTAGAGAAAGGAAATGTCATTTACTTGAAATACATTTTATTAGTGTCAAACATTTACTAGTTTGTCACAAATAAAATGTACTATAAAGCATCTTTAGAAAAACAAGAAAAGGATACTTTGATTATACACTGGTGTTGATTATTTGAAAACAAATACGGGTGTTTTTTTTACAAATCATTTTTCAGATAATAGAGTACATCAAGCAAAAAGAAAGTTAAGAGCAAGAGAAACCACTATTTATAGTTAGATGAATATTTTTTTCAGCCTTTTTTCTGTTTAGTTACCTAGGTATGATGCTATCTATATTGGGACATCATTTTCTCAAGAGAAAAAAAAATGGGGGATGCATTCTATCCAACATTCTACAAATTGTTTTGTGGATTTTTCATTAGTATTTTATTTTCTGTATCATTTCCTGGTCCTTTATATAGCTCTGATTCTTTTTTTCCCCCTCTGATTCTTTATAATGGTATGATGTATTTCATTAATTTTGATTCCAGCTTCTTCTTGTCATAATGGTACAATAAATACTTAGGCACATAAATGAAGTGCTCCTACCCAGTGCATAAGGGATTTAAGGTTAGAAAACTTCAGAGATAATTAAAGACTTATAAAAAATGCTACGTAAGAATATTAATTTTCAAATATGAATGCATATGAATGTACAACTTTTTACTATTGTATATATTGGGTCAACACTAATTAGATTACCATGCTGTCTGCTTTTGCATAAGCAACTGTTCTTTTGTATCCAGCTTTTGTAAAAAGCTCTCTGAGAATTTAAGCACACTTAAAGTGCATTTCATTGAAGGATAATTTTAGATTTTTTTTCTTTTGCATGCAGTTTAACAAGTGTATTTTAATATCCTGTTTTTTGCAGATCTTCCCAAAACTTTCAAAAAATTGTTTTCAACAGAAACAAATGCATCTCTTTTTTCTGATATTATTTCTGGTGTGTATAATTTTTAATAAATTTACATAATTACATTTGGAAATTCAGCAGGTTAGGGAACAAACACAACTGGTTTGTTTGGTAACTTGCTAAATTTTAAATTCACTGATGTGAACAGGAGTATCTAAGTATACTAGAAAGTAACTGGTTTGCCAGCTTGTGGCAAGGCATGGGTATCTGTTTAAGTGGTTTACAAATGAGAAAAAGTGTCAGCTAACTTGATATATTAGCTAGTGGAGGTCAGTTAGGAGAACTTGTACTGTACATTTTTACATGCTTTCTCTGTATGATGAATGGTTGAATTAGGGATCCAAAGAATTTGACAATTTAAGATTTCCATAGATGTCACCATTTTTTTTTCCTCCAAACTATCTAAGCCTCCATCAAAATTACATGAGTTTCCATTTTCCATAGACTTATGGATGTTGGGTATTTTCTTTTAAGATTTTATTTAAGAGAGAGAGAGAGCACAAGCATGGGAGGTGCCGAGGGAGAGAGAAACTGAGCGCCGGGCTCCACGTGAGAGTGGATCCCATGCCTCTGAAATCAGCACCCCGAGATCATGACACATCTGATGCTTAACTGACTGAGCTACCCAGGTGCCCCTATAAATGCTAGGTATTATCCATCTTGTTAATCTTCTCTATGTTTAATGGATAGAAATTATACTTTGTTTAATTAATTTCTTTGATCTTTAGCAAGATTAAAAATATTTTTACATCTTTTTCTGTGAACTGCTTGTTTATATATTTTTTGAATTATTATGTTATTATATTGGGCTCATTTTCCCGTAGGAATTTTTATGTATTTCTTTTTATATATCAGAGGTCAGTTTGCTCCAAATATGCTGAATTAATTGGCCCAGGGTAGCTTTGGACATTGGTAATTTTTAAAACCTCCCAAGATGATACTAATATACAGCCATAGATGAGTGTCACTGGTTCAGCTTAATTTTTAGCTTTATGGATAATATCTTTTACAGTATAGAAGTTTCCATTATATGGCTAAACTTGTTACTGTTTCTCTGTTTTTCACTCATAATCGATATTTTACCAAGAACTGAGTATCTCTGAATTTATCCAACTTACTTATAATGTCTTTCATCCTACAAAAAAAATCCATTTTAATGTTGTCAAGATCATCACTCATTCCCTCCTTGTCATCAGATTTTAAAATCTGTAGTATTTGTATTGTCCTGAAAGTAGATACAAGGTTCCTGGGTCAGGGTCAGATTAATTCTAACTTACATATAGTAGTAGTAACTCTGCTGATTCTGCCACACTCCAATTTTGCCCTTCTGGGGTGACTCAATGAGAGCCTGATGTCAGTCTACCTAAACTGGTATTGACTGCATGGACAAGAAACCACAAAGTAAGAATCTAGGGGCTTATACAAGATAAGGGCAGCTTTCTCTTCCCCCTTCTTCTGAGAGACAAAGAGAAACTCCATCTCCCCAGTGTAAAAAAATTTTCCTTTGAGCCCATAGAGAAGGATCCTCGGGTTTGCACTTTGGAATTTAAATAAACATCTCCAGGGAGAAGCGAAGACTAGTGTCTCTCAGTTTACAACCCATAGGATGTCTCCATGGTGCTGCGTGTCATTCCTTCTTTGAAATGTGAACACATGCCTCAAGGGGGGATAAATCTGTGGAGCTTTTGCTCATCATAATTTAACTTCCATACCTGTGTTTTAGTTCAGAAGCTCTAATTGTGCAGAAATGAAAAATAATTTCTCTACAGTTCCACACTGTGGCTTATACTTTTGTAACCTACTTAAGTAATCTTTTCTTATGCTGAAGGCATAAAGATAATCTCTATTCTTCAAAAATTTACTTTCTATTTTATATTTGATGCTTTAAGCTATCTGTATTCTGCTTTTGTGCCTAGGACGAGGCAGGAAATTAATTTTATTTTTTTCCATGTGGATAATCCATTGTACCATTTTAGTTTACTAATAGTTCATTCTTTATTCATTGATTTTCAATTCCATATTTATAATTTAACAAACTATGTATAGTCTTTTTAAAAAGTATTTCTTAGTCTTTCAGTCTACATCTGTATCAGTAGTATACTATTTTATTTACCAAGCTTGAATGGTAAATTTTGATTAACGCAAGCTTTCTTTTCCTTCTGTCTCTCCTTTCCTCACTCTCCTCTCTCTATCCTTCTTTCCTTCCTTCCTTCCTTCCTGCTTTTCTCTTTTTTTTCTTTCTTTCTTCCTTTTATCTTTTTTTCTCTTTTCTTTCTTTTTGTGTAAATACCAATATTAAGTAGGATGATAGCTAGAAAGCGATCGTAGGATGTAGCAACATAGAAGTCAAGACATCATTGACATGAGCAGTTTTGGTGGAGTGTTGGGATGAAGACCTGAGGGGTATGAGTGTAAGAAAGAATGGGAAGAGAGAAAACAGATAAAACCAATCTAGACAATTTATTTCTGTATGTTTTGCTGCCAAGAGGAGTAGAGGGATGAGGTGATGTCAAGTGGAGAAAAAGAGATCAAGAGGAAAAATATCATAGGAGAAATAAGAAAATGCTTATTGTTTAAGGGAATAATTTAGCAATTAAAACATTAAAAGGAATTCAATTTTTTACACCTTAAAAATACACAAAAAATCAGAAATATAATCCCAGCAATGTTTGTTTTTAAATTTTTTTTTAAAAAATTCCAATTATTTATTTGACAGAGAGAAAGACAGCGAGAGAGCAGGGGAGTTGGAGATGGAGAAGCAGGCTTCTGGATGAGTAGGGAGCTCAGTGCGAGGCTGGATCCTGGGACCCTAGGATCATGACCTGAGCTGAAGGCAGATACTCAATGACTGAGCCACCCAGGTGCCCCTGTTTTTTGTTTGTTTGTTTGTTTTTTTAAATTTTTTGTTTGTCCGTTTTGCTTTTCTTACCAAATGTGCTTCCTCTCACCCTTGATTCACTTCCCTGGTGTAACTGCTTCTAGAACCTCTCATTTGCTAATCAGTCTCCTCAGGTGCCTCACCCAATCTAAACCTCTGCCCCTTCTCCACTGAGTCTAGTCCACCCTCTAGTGGTGGGACTTTGAGAAGTCTGGGACTCTGAGAAGGTTCATTCCTTCCTTCTTTCTTTCTTTTTTTTTTTTTTAATTTTTTAATTTTTTTATTAACATATAATGTATTATTAGCCCCAGAGGTACAGGTCTGTGAATCTCCAGGTTTACACACTTCACAGCACTCACAATAGCACATACCTTCCCCAATGTCCATAACCCCACCTCCCTCTCCGCATCAACCCCCCTCTCCCTGCAACCCTCAGTTTGTTTTGTGAGATTAAGAGTCTCTTATGGTTTGTCTCCCTCCCGATCCCATCTTGTTTCATTTATTATTTTCCTACCCCCAAATGCCCCGCATTGCCTCTCAACTTCCTCAAATCAGGGAGATCATATGATAATTGTCTTTCTCTGATTGGCTTATTTCTCTAAGCATAATACCCTCTAGTTTCATCCAAATTGTCACAAATGGCAAGATTTCATTTCTTTTGATGGTCGCATAGTATGCCATTGTATCTATATACCAATTCTTCTTTATCCATTCATCTGTTGATGGACATCTAGTTGCTTTCCATAGTTTGGCTATTGTGGACATTGCTGCTATAAACATTCGGGTGCACGTGCCCCTTCGGATCACTACATTTGTATCTTTAGGGTAAATACCCAGTAGTGCAATTTCTGGGTCATAGGGTAACTCTATTTTCAACTTTTTGAGGAAACTCCATGCTGTTTTCCAGAGTGCTTGCACCAGCTTTCATTCCCACCAACAGTGTGGGAGGGTTTCCCTTTCTCCACATTCTCTCCAGCATTTGTCATTTCCTGACTTGTTAATTTTAGAGAAGGCTCATTCTTTCTAACAGCCTAGATCTTTCTCTGATACAGAATCTACATCATAGAAGACTAGAAACTTGGCTTCAAGGACTCCGCTAGGAAGTGAGTGTCAGGGTTAGAGGTGAACAAAAAGTAAAACTAAGGAGGAAGTCAGACAATACTGTTATGTCAAAAATTCCTTTTGTTCTGTTGTATTGTTTGGAGCCAGATTGGTTTTAGGCTGCAACACCGGGGAAACCTAACTGGGAAAAGATTTTTCTCTTGAAAACTAGGTCAATGCCAAACCAGTTGCAAATGCAGAGCCACAGGAGTATTAAATACTCTAAGGGTTTTCTTTACTACATTACCTGTCATGAATGCTGGGATTTAAAACCTGTTCAATCACATCAATAAGGTTTTATGTCATTTTTTGGGTATGAGTGAAGTAATTTTTTTCTGAAGCCATAATAGTAATAGGAACTTTGCTTATTTAAGCAGTATTTTTATTTATCTGTTCCATACATTTATATTTTCTATCTAAATAATTGCTTACTTTCTAGCATTAAATACAATTACTATATTACTAATGATATAATTCTGACCCTAATCATCATTTTTTTTAAGATTTATTTATTTATTTGAGAGAGAGAGAGAGAGAGAGAGAACAAGCAGGGTAGGGGCAGAAGGAGGGGGAGAGAGAACCTCCAGCAGACTTCCCACTGAGGGTGAAACCCAACGTGGGGCTTGATCTCAGAACCCCAAGATCATTACCTGAGCTGAAATCAAGAGTCAGATGTTTAACTGACTGAGCTACCCAGGAGCCCAACCCTAATCATCTTTAATACTTGATTCACAATATTTTGAAATTATTATAACATTAACATAATATTGCAGGTCAAAGATATACCTCTATGGAATAATTAATCTGAATAATGTATAAATACTACACATATTCTTAACCCTCTTATTTTTTAGTTAGAAGAAAACTTTAGACACCAAAAGATAAGCATGCATCAGAAAAATTCTGTTGATTCTGAAATTACCATTTGGCACTTTCTCTTATGTCTTGGGAACGACAAGGAATGTTTTCTTTACATTTGACTTATTTGTTAAAACTGAACGTAGTAAGTGATATGAAAAACTCTTCTTGAATTCTGGTTTCTGGTCCAACATTTAAAGAGCTTGGAAGTCATCACATCCAACTTCAAAACAAGATAAAAGCTTAATAAACCAAAAATCAATAACACTTCTAAAACCCATCAGAGAACTAAAGTAACAAGGCCCCCAAACTGGAAAGGCAGCCAGATACAGAGAATCATCGCTTACAAGAGCAGAAGCCACCAAGGGAGCCTGGTAGGAATGCTGAAAAAACAATGGACTGATTGATTGCTAGAAGCATAGTGTGGATGAGTTTGGAAGATAAAAACTCCTGGGGGGTTGGACTTATTTGGGGGTTAGGGTAGGGTCCCACACTTTCTAAGTTTTACCTTCAGGGGCCCCAACCACTTCTTAGGGTAGAGATCACAGAAAAATCCCTTCATGCTTCTGGCAGAAAAAGAGGAAAATTAACCAGTTTGAAATAAACTCAGAACACTGTGGTCTCCATAACAAAGGCCTTCCACCAAATGACTCTATTTCATGAGAGAGCTAATTTGGGTTTTACCAAACCCTAACCAATCTGATGAAAGGAAAATGCCAGTTCTGGTCTCTCTAGCTTTTCTGTCTCACCAGTTTGGGGAAACAAAGCTGAGAAGCACTTCTGAAGATCACAGACTAGGGGCATAATCTCCCCAAAGCCTGAGACTTAACATAAGATTATAAAATACTTCTCCTGCCCCACCCAGTCCGACCACATGAATACAGTTCCTATGGAGTAACAAGGTGTTACAGCTGAAAGAACCACAACACTCAGAACCTATTTAAGGGGAGTCTGAACAGAAACCCAAGGACAACAGAGGCAACAGAAACAAAGTAATTAGAGAGAAGTTAGCCTCTCATGTCATAGCTACAGCAAATGGTGAACACGACCTAACTCTTAGCTGTAAACCCAAAGCCTCACATTAAAGGTCTTGTTTCAGTTCTTATTACCTGACACATCATGTCTGGCTTTCTATGAAAAAATCACAACACATCTTAAGAGGCAAAAAACACAGTCTGAAGAGATAAAGCCAGCATCAAAACTGGACT
This sequence comes from Enhydra lutris kenyoni, assembly GCF_002288905.1. Lineage (NCBI taxonomy): Eukaryota > Metazoa > Chordata > Mammalia > Carnivora > Mustelidae > Enhydra > Enhydra lutris. Next base: position 35,143,833 of record NW_019154101.1, on the reverse strand, counting down.
CAGATGTGGTAAAATTTTGGAATTATCAGACTTGGGAATTTAAAGTAACTGTGATTAATATGCTAAGGCCTCTAATATGAAAATGGAACAACATGCAAGAACAGATGGGCAAAGTAAGGAAAGAAATACAACTCAAGGAAAGAATCAAAAGGAAATGTTAGAAATCAAAATTACTAACAGAAATAGAGAATGCCTTCTAGGGCAGTGAATAAAGAATGCACTCATCAGTGTCCTAAACAGGGCCTCGTTTGCTGAGCGTTTGCATCATAAATAGGTTGGAACATCATAAAGTGCTCTCTGTGCCTCCATTGATATGGTTATATGATTTCTCTTGTTTAGCCTGTTGATCTGATGGATTGCATTAATTGATTTTTGAATGTTGAACCCATCTTCAATACCTAAAATAAATCTCACTTGGTCGTGGTACATAATTCTTTTTATACATGTTTTGGATTCAACTTGTTAATGCTTCATTGAGAATTTTTCAGTTTATGTTCATGAGAGATATCAGTCTCTGGCATTCTTTTGTTATGGTGTTTTTTGGCTGTTTTGTATGAGGATCATGCTGAACTCATAGAAAGAATTAGGGAATAGTCTCTCTGCTTCTATTTTCTGGAACAGATTGTAGAGAAATGGTGTCATTCTACTTTATATATTTGGTAGTTAACCAATGAACTCCCTAGTTCAAATAAGCACATGAAAAGATGCTTAACATCATATGTCATTAGGCAGTTGCAAAAGCAAAACTAAACAACAACAACAAAAAGATATCATTATATCCAATCAATGGCAAAAATCCAAAGCACTGATGACTCCAAATGCTTATGGGGATGTGCAGTAACAAGAATTCTTTCATTTTTCGTGGGAACGCACAATAGTACAAGTCACTGTGGAAAGACAGCTTGAAAGTTTCTTCCAAAACTAAAGACAACCTTGCCATACAATCCCACAATTGTGCTCCCTGTTATTTAGTTAAAAATTTATGTGCATACAAAAAGCTTGCACACAAATGTTTATAGTGTTTTATTCATAATTACTAAAACTTAGAAGCAACCAAAATATCCTCTGGTAGGTGAATGGATAAATTGTGGTAATCCATATAAGGGAATATCTTTCAGTGATTACAAAAATGAGCTGTCAAGACACAGAGGAACTTTAAATTCATATTGCTAAGTGAAAGAAGCCAGTCTGAAAAGGCTACATACTATTGATTCCAACTATATGACTTTATAGACAAAGCAAAACTGTAGAGAGAGTAAACGGATCAGTGGTGGCCTGGGGCTAGGGAGAAGGATGAACAGGTGAGGTACAGGAGATTTTTAGGGCAGTGAAACTATTCTGTATAATATTATAAAGATGAATATATGACATTTTTGCATTCACAGAGTGAAACGTAATATAAACCATGGACTTAGTTAATAGGAATGTATAAATATTTGTTCATCAGTTGTAACAAATGTATCATATTAATGCAAGATATTAATAAAAGGGGAAGCCATGGGGGAAGAAAAGGGACTATATGGAAACTGTACTTTCTGTTCAATGATTTTAAAAACCTAAAATTGCTCTAAAAATGAAGTCTGTTTAATTTTAAAAAGTTAATCTTTATTTTCTTGTTGTTATATTGAATAAGCTTTAATTTCACAAAAAGAATTAATAAAATAAATAGCACTGTTATTACATCACTTAAAAAAACAGAGAATATGTGGTAAGGTGTAGAATAACTCTGTAGTCAATGTACTTAAAAGAAGTGATTGCTCCTTTAGCAGCACTTAAATGACAAAGGGCTGCTGATGGGGAAGATAAGAAATTATTTTGTTGGTTGGTAGCCTACCTGACAGCTTGATTTTATGGGTAATTGCAGTTTCTTAGAATAATTCATAGTTAATATTGGTCAGGGAAGCAATGACAACTTCACTTGGCTTCTGCTTTCATTTTATAGCACTGAAGTGATTACAAACGAGATGTGAGGACAGAACAAATGATGACTAGCATTTGTGATACAAAAGATAGCTTTTTGTTCATTTTTGTTGCTAGATTAAAAAAAATGAATAAAGGGCACATAAATTTAGTCAAATTAACCAGAATCTTATTGAGTAACTATATCACATAACTGTTTCAGACTTTGATTTATTTTAGGTTATTAGACACTTGATAAATGACAAGAATTTTAAGTATATGTTGGCTAAGTTCTGTCATTTGCTTGGGAAAATAGAAAAATGAAATCTCATATTAAATTACATAGGGTTTTATGGTAATCATTTGAACTGTAATATAATTCTAATTGGTTTACCAGTGAATTTTTTAGGATTCTTATTTCTGGCATTTTTGATGATCAGTTTCAATTTGCTTTCACGTATTTTATTTCTCCCTCCATCATCTGTCTTTTAATATTATGAAACTTGGTAATAATATATTCATTTGAATTTTATGAGCCCAGTAAATGTCCTTTTATGATGCCTTTTTCATTTCTAGAGAAAAAGGCATTCCCAGTCTCAGAAGGTTATCTCTTTAAGCTTTTTATAAAAGCTAGTCAAATTGGTTCAACTGTCCTGACCTCAGTTTTAGTTGGTTTTCCATTTTACTGTTGCAAGTAAAAATGCATCTCAAGTTTTTAGTAGCTATCAAAAAGTGAAGTACCAGATATAAAAATTGGGGGGAAAACCCCAGCATGCTATGAAAACAAGTTCTGTAAAGGATATTATAGTATCATATCAATTTTATTATCCCCTTTGGATATAAAAGAGTAAGAAAAGTTTTATCCTGTGATCGACTACCCTGAAGTTTGTATTATAACACCCTTATCCTTGGAATATTTCCACATATTTTATAGATTTATAATAATAGCTACTATCGCCTGAGCGCTTTATACTGAGCTAAATGCTTCAGCAAAGAAAGATTCAGTCCAGTAAGAGAATAGTGATGGTTTTAGCACGGAACAAGTGCTTGGTAAAAGTCAGCTATTTTTATTACATTTCTCAGGCCATTCTTTTTTTCTAATCTGAGATCTCTCAATTTTCTTCCTAAATTGAGATTTAATTTATGTGGAGTGAAGTGCACAAGTGCACATTCTAAATGTACAATTTAATGAGTCTTGATAAATGATTACATCCCTGTAACCCACACCCAGTCAAGATATAGAATATTTTGATTTTCCTAGAAAAGGCCCTTGCTCCTTTCCAACAAATCTCTCCTACTGAGTAGAGGCAACTTCTCCTCTGACCTCTATTAGTTTAGGTAATTTGTGCATATCCCCAAACGTGCTAAGCTGTTATTCTTTTGTTTCTGGCTTCTTTCACTCATGTTTTTGAGCTCATCCACGTCCTTGTGCATTTCAGTAGTTGTGTCTTTTTGTTTCTGAGCAATAGGTCATCTGTATGAATATACAGATTCGTTTATTCATTCACCCATTGATGAACATTAGTTGCTTTCAGTGTTTGACTACTGCTAATAAAATGAAATGAGATCCATTCCATGAAATGCAAGGAGGTACTTATGGTTAGATTTTAGAACCCAAGGAATATATGGAGTAAGAGATGAAAGTGAAAGTATGGGGACAGTCATGAAAGACTTTATTTTGCTAAGGAAGTTTGATTTTAATTGTCAGAAGGATAAGGGACTGTTTGAGGCAACAACATGTCAGATAGTCATTTCAGAAATGCTACTTGGGGGACAATGAGGAAAAAAAAATGGCTTTCTATAAGCTCAACTTCACAGGAGGTAAAAGATATTGCTTGGAATTAAAGTATGCATAAATTAAAGCACTATTTCCTGTGAGTTAAAGCATAAGATATAGGTGTATGTTTGGGGAAGAGATTTTTTTGGGCCCCATGGTATAGGACATGAGCATCCCATGCATATACAGATTAGTCAGCTGTATGTTTGAGGGGATCAACTTTGTAGAGTTCTGGAATACCTGCCCTGGGCAGCACCTTCCTCTTCAGTATTCTATTATTCCAATTCTAGCACCTCCACCTGCCCCCACCCAGATTTCTAACTCTGATCTCTTTCTCCTTAATCTGTCAACCTCTTTGAGTTCTTCCTCTCTGTACTAAAGCTGGGATCCTGACTCCAGGCAGTAAGCTGATGTAGTCATCAATCTCACCTCATTTGTCTCAGGAATTAGACTCCTGCATGGCCAGGTGTGCAATATATGAAAAGGGTATTTTCACATACTTTGTCTAGATTTCCATGTGCTTATAGCAAAAACACAATTTTCATACCAGTTCATCCTTGTAGAAGTCACCATTTTCTTTCTATTGCTAGTGTTTGGTTGGCTATTATGTCTCTTTCTCACTAGAGCATAAACTTCATAAGCAGAATTTATTCTTTTATCCTCATTGCAACCATTCAGAACAATCAGACCCAGAGTGGGATTTGGTCTGCAGGGTCCAGAGGAAGCCATGCTAGACTTGAGAACAGAGCAGAGCCTTAACATACCCACTACCTAATTCTTTTTTATTTTAGAAACTGCCCAAGCCTGGGCAAGTTTGTCTGGAGTAGTTATGAATGTTTGTGCATCAGGTACCAAAGACAAAGGATGTCAGAGAAAGAAAGGTTGTCTTCTGATTTGGTAACTTAATGGATTGGAATTATTGATTTCAGCATTATATTGTATTACTCTTCAAAGGGCATTACTAAAATTATATAATTTTATTCTCACTGTAATCTCATACCCTCTCAGAAACCTCACAGGATATATTTTTTCCCCCTTGGAGTACATAGCTCATTTAGGATCACAGAGCTAGCGAGAAAGCGAAGTCTTCTTATACCTTCAAAATCTTTTTCCATCAGTGGACACATGGGTGGCTCAATTTGTTAAGTGTCTGACTCTTGGTTTTGGCTCAGGTCATGATCTCAGCGGTCATGGGATCAGGATCTATGTTCAGAGGGCAGTCTGCTTCAGATTCTCTCTCCCTTTCCCTCTGCCCCTCCTCTACTTGCACATATGCATTCTCTCTCTCTCTCTCTCTCAAATAAATAAATCAATCTTAAAAAATATTTTTCCATCATACAATTCACTAGCTGCAGAATTTGCAAGCTTTTCATATAAGTAAAAAACACCATTGTTTGATACAAATATTGTCAAATTAAATTATCATTGGTTCTATCAAAGGGATATAGAAGGGGCTAACTCTATTGATATTTATTTTTCATTGATATATAATTGACATATAAAATTGAATTAATTTTAGAGGTATAACATAATGATTTGGTACATGTATGTATTGAGAAATGATTACCATAATAAATTTAGTTAACATCCAGTACTGTATGTAGTTACATTTTTCCTGCAGAGATGAGAACTTTAAGATCACTCTCTTAGCAACCTTCAAATATTCAATATAGTATTATTAATTGTAGTTGTCATGATGTATTTATACCTCTAGGACTTACTTATCTTATAATTGGAAGTATCTTTTGATCATTTTCACCCATTTGCTCACCCCAAAACCCTGGAAATAAAACAAAATTTTAATCATTATATATTCAGATTTAGCACAAAATAATGCTTAGAACATAAACAAATATCTCTAGAATGAATTAATGAAGGAAGGAAGCTAATCAAACAGAAAACCAAACAAATGTTAAATGTCATAGAGACATCAGTTAAAACAAAACCTGTAATTTGTCTATAGGTCATTAGCCAGAACCATTTTGGTAGAGTGATGTCTATGAAAGCCTTATTGCATTAAGTACAAGAGGAAAAATAAAAAGAAAGGAAACATGGTAAAAGAAGACACATTCAGATCTGTATATTAAGCAAGATTCAACTCAGCAGTGAATGCCAGAAAAAAAAAAAGTGGCTTACTTATGTGATGGTTAATTTCTGTCTCACGTTCAGTAATTATAAATATAGTAAGGACAGGTTTTCTGTGGTGTAACCTGGTGTCAGCAATGACCAAGATCCCCTTATCTTCAACTTTGTCTTTTGTCTTTCTGTTTATAATTCCACACATCCTCTAAATTTATTAGAAACTACATTTATACTTACATTTTTTGTATGTCCTTACTTACACTTTATTATGAATTCTTCAATTCATCAAAATATCCTTGTTTATAGAAAATGATTTTTTTGAAAAATAGAAAGGATGTGTTTACCATCTATATAGAGTGAGCCAGCAGACACTTTGATGTGGAAATCACAGAGGGAAAGAGTGAGTAATTGAAGGGTCAACTTCCCTGAGGAGATAGGATAGAATTCATAGAATTGCACTATCTTTGAATGCAAAAAATAATTTTCCTTTCAGACTACCAAGGAAAGAAGTAAATATATAGAAATAGAAATACATGGTATTCTTGTAGGTATGGGATTTAAAGCTAATGGCACTCTGTTAAGCTTCAATTTTCACTGTGAATTTGTAGGTAATTTTATTTTTTGAGACAGGGTGATTTGTTACTTCTGAGGATGGCGAAGGGCACCTATCAAGGAATATTAAAAAATAATTGTTCTTAGCAATATTAATGGCCCAGTTAAAGTGTTGGTCATAAATTTGTGGTGATATCAGCTTTGTCAAACTCTTAGTTTCTGCAGTAAGTCCTACAATTTGGATATAAAAGAAGAGAAGGCCGTCTTACTCATGACCCAGGGTATTCTGGGCAAAGCACCAAAGTACATGGACAAGGGCTTTGAGAATGAAGAAAAGAGAAGTCAAAGCCATAAAGTATGCAGCAGTATAACAAGAAAAAGTCTTGAAGGAAATGGATGTCAGATTGGGAGGAAAAGCACTTATGGGGAGACTGATGTTAATAATGAGTTTGGAAAGGAATAGAAGATTGTGGCCTTAAATTGGCTTTTTGATTTTAAAATGGAACTTGTGGGTTGCTGAAGTGTAGTAAAAGTGCAGCCCATTAATGTCTAAAAAGTGAATGACTTTTCAGGAGACATGTATAATGAGTCACACATAATGATAAACCAAATCTCTACATCCTCAAAGAATGAAAAGGCATGGGTTTTATAGATAACTTAAAGGAGAAACGGTATATCGTTGGAACCTATATCCAAGCAGCAACACATTCACCAGCATTCTTTCCACTTAGGAGCTGGTAACTTAGTTTATATCAGATTTCGACTCAAACTGCAAGAGTTACTTTGATTCATAGTAATTTCTTAATATCTAAACTGTAAGTATTGTATTTATATTAAATTATAGTCCATCCTCTTGCCCCTTTCCCCACTACCATGTGTTTTGCTTATTTTAACTAATTAATTACACATTATTTAGCCTTGTTCTCTTGCATGAAGTTCAGCACCATTTCTCTGACCCCAGCCATTCTTAATTTTGTCTTGGACTAGTCTAATAAACGCCTGAACAGTCTACCAGTAAAATCGTATTTAGTCTTTCCCAAGCTTCCTCTTTTCATAATGTACTTCTCATTATTGCTGAATTTATTGTAGTGAAGCAGAGCTTTGAGCATGGGTAGCATTTCTTTGTTTAAAAAAAATGTCATGGTGTGCCATGCTTTTAGTAGGTGAGATCCATGCTCTTCAAATGGGCTTCAATCATTTATATTTTTTCTCACCATGCCTCCCAAATTTTTAAGTATGTCTCTCACTGTAACTTTACAGAGACTCTACACTATGGGTTCCCAAATGTAGCCAATGATCAGAACATCCAAGCTGCTGAAGATTGAATCCTATGTTTGAGAGTAGGAACAAAATCAAATTTTTTTTTACAAAAAGATACTTGTTTGATTCTGATATTTGATAGATTAAAAACCACTGTTCTAAATATTCCAAGATGAAACAAACATCATATATCTTTTCTCATTTGATCCATTTCATTTGGAGTGTCCTCCTCCATTTCTAGTTAATGAATTCCTACCCAAATTTTTCAGACTTAGCCCCCAATTTGCCTCATCCTGAAGTTTCAAGTATTATGCTAAGTACTTTACTCACATTCTTTCATTTAATCTTTTTTTTTTAAAGATTTTATTTATTTATTTGACACAGAGAGAGAGAGAGATCACACGTAGGCAGAGAGATAGGCAGAGAGAGAAGGGGAAGCGGCTCCCTGCTGAGCAAAGAGCCAGATGTGGGACTCAATCCCAGAACCCTGAGATCATGATCTAAGCTGAAGGCAGAAGGTTAACCCACTGAGCCACCCAGGCACCCTCTTTTGTTTAATCTTAAAACACTTCTATAAGATAGGCATAACTGAGGCTAAGAAAACTGTTCAAAATTGGTATTACATACCTAGAAGTCACAGAACCAGGATCAGAACCAAAGCTGTCCAAATCCAAAATACTGGTAAGAAAAAAACAAATTTTATTGGGACTTATACCAATTCTATAAACCCAATTCACTTATTTTTTTAATCCGTTATCTTGCCACATGATTTTATGATTTTCTATAATGGTAATTCCATCTTGCTGACATTAGTATCTGTGATATTTGTCTTAGCTTCAGCTGTGTTTTATTTTAGATTGACTTCTCTGTCACTGAAATCTGCAATGAGGAGAAGAAGTACGGAATCACAACTTTTTAAGCTATGGTGATTGAATTGTGATTAATTTGATTCACCAAACTTTGATCCATCTCCTCTTAGACACCTAAAGTTATACAAAATAGCAAAATTCTGTAATAAATAATATTTGCTAGAAACATCAGGGACTCAGGAAGTGGGGCCCCAGGAAAAGGAGAGGAGCCTGGAAGTTGACAATTCAGTTTCTCAATTTGTAAGATATTAAGGTAAATGAAAATAATTTTTATCCATTTATGAAGAACAAGGAGAAATTTTTCCCTTACCTTTTTCCTTAGCCTGTTTTCTTGGACAGTTACTGAAACTTGGTCTTTCCTCTAATCTTTGGGACAGCAGTTGATCTCCCTAGGGATTAAGCCCCGTCTCCTTTTGCCCAAATAATGCCTTCTGGATTATTTGTTCTATTTTGGAGTTCATCTTGTTTAGGTAAAAACATTTGTTTTCTTGTGGCCATAAAATTTCTTAGACTTGGAAATCGCCAAGCTAATTTTCTAACACTGCCTTAGAAACAGATTTCTAGTCATGCCATGTTTTCTTAAAAGTTGTTTTCATACTTATACTAGATATTGCCTATTTCTGAACTTCTAAATAAAGAAAAAATATATTTCTGGAAAGCAAAAATAACATTTCTTACATGTCCTCCTTGATGTCCTCATTATATGTCTACTTTTTGTACAGCATTTTTTCATTATCACATTACTCTCAAAATAAGCTAATAAAAAGCCCATAAAGATGGTACCTTCACTCCCATATACAAATGCCAGAACTGATTTACAGAGTCAGTGAAGCATTTGTCTGGTAGGATAGGTATAGGAAGGAGGACTAAGTCAATAATAGTCCTTATGGTGTTCTGTCCCTTAGTCTTTCTGTTTTCATATTCAAACAAGTGTTTGAATATGACTGAGTATTTAGAAGAATTACTCCTTCCTCCTACAACTTACGGCAGAAGCAAGCAGGCTGACCAACCTCCACAAACCTCCCTCTCAATGTCTTAAACCACTTTGCAAAAAAAGTGAGTTAAAACTACTCAGGAAACAAACATGTAGCACTGTGAAAACATCATGAAAATTAATATTCAAAGCATTCTAAGACTTTATTTTAATGATTCTCAAGCTCATGATTTATCTTCATAGCAAATGCCAAAGAAACTCCATCGAGATTGAAATTAGGAAATGATATTAGGCTGAAAGAACCGGAATAAGATAATATTTTCATTTTTTTTCTCAAATCAGGATTTATCTGACTAGTAACATTTCTGTGCTCATATGTATTTAGCAATTTACTGAGTGCTACACTGCTATTTTAAGGATTCTTATGAATCGTATGAAATAAATGAGTTTGCTGGTGAATGTGTGGCAGACAGCAGTCAATCATTTTTACTAGTTAAATCTACTGATAATATAAGAAAAAAATAACAGACCTGTGAAAATTGCAATGAGAATTAAAATGGCTGATTTTGTTCAAACACAACATATGTGTCTTGTTTTGAAGTGTATATAATTAGAGGGTTTTTAATGAAGAGAAAAATGTAGTTTTGTATTGATCTCTTTCCTCTGAATGTTCCTTCATTTCCTCCTTTGAAATCTGATAGCACTTTGTGCAGTCTTGAGATACTTGAAATGAATTACATTACTCTAGAGTAATTCATAGTTGTTTCTAAACTTATTGCTGAGTACAAGTGCATTTCTCCCGATTGGGCATGTGCTAGATATTCTCCTTCTTCCTTTAACACCTACCTCAGTGTCTGGTTAAAAACACACTTGAATATTGAATAAATCATCCAAAGTCATAACTAATAAAAACTTTCTCAAAATTCCTTCCTTCAGAACCTCAACGTCTTTTGATTTTTCCAGAAGGAAGAAGAAATTTGCTAGCACAATCAGTATAAATTTTGTAGGATTACAGGACAGAATCCCCAAGTGAGTGTTACCACTTAACATCTTTCTGTAGGATGGAGGCAGTGTACCAACTAGTTTTCTTTGCTTTCTAAAATGGAGCTTCAACTTTTTAATATTTAAATATTACTACTATAATATTACTAATTATTATAATTTTTTTCTTTTAAATCTCCCTTATAGCTTTTCAAATATGGTCTTGTGGATGGTTTCAGAGTTAACCCGAGCTATGTGATGAAGTGGGGTGAGAGGGGAGCAGGGTTCAAGGACAGCTCCTAATATCCCAGAGAATCAAAGTAATGGAGAGAGTTATACATGAAGAAATGCATGGCTGTGAAAACAGAAGGGCAAGGCCTGTGGTAAATAGCATTCTATAGGATGTCATTTCTTTGAAATTCTAACATTTTATCAATACATATTTTTTAGGCATGTCAAGGACAGTTATCTTAAAAATCTTTATCAAAATGTAAATATACCCATTAATCTTTTACCAGCTGATACCCAAAGATAAGCTTAAATGCTGAAGAAATAAGCTTTGAAAGGGCAGTGTAGGCAAAACAAATGTTTGTTCAAAGGGAGAATTTAGAAAGTGTCAACAAGGAATATCTTAGATCTCCATAGGAGATATGGCAAGAGGTAAAAGATCAAGTTCACTTGCTTCGTAAATTTACTGAAAGCCTGCCCTGGTTAAGGGTGAGCATTTCATTAGCCATTGGCTTCCCTGTCTTGGCATTTATTCTCAGTACTTGAGAAGAGACTCTATCACATAATGACAATAAAGCTGCTTTTCCTCTCATGGGATCCCTGTTAACAATAGCCTGTCCCTTTAGCAATCACTGTGAGTGGCAAGGCAAAGACGCTTTCCATTCCGATGCTGTCTGGAAGTGTTCTCCTGCATTCTTCAAACTCCAGATTAATCGGAAGCCACATCTGCTCGTGCATTGTGCCATTAGTATTATATCTGCTGTGTGGATATGAAGAGATAATATCAAGTGATGAATATGTATTCTAAAAATACAGCCCAAAAAAGTAAAGTTGACATTTTATGATAGTAGAATCTATGGAATCAAATATACACTTGTCACAAGATCATAAATGGTCTTTGAAAAACCATGGCAAAAAAGCTTTCCAACTATAACAGAAGTCATTTAGTGGCTGGAAAGGTCAGAAATGTCAGCCAGATCAAAAGAATTGAGAGAATTACATTTTATCTATTGCTTTTCATGTGGACAATGATTCACCCACCAGAAACTCAGAAGAAAGCTGTATTTTATCTGGTTGTTAGATTAGTTGATATTATCTATGAGTTGATATTAATTTCCTTGTTTGGTGAAATTGACTGGACAAATCATCTCTCTGTTTAATGCTGCAAATGCTACTTTAGTTCTTTTTTATATTTATGAATATATAATTTTGGTTGGGTTCATGAACAGAGAAATAGAGAATTGTAATTATATATATATATTTTTTTTCTGGAAGTGAAGGTCTTAGCATTCATAAAATTTTTAAAGGGTTCCTATATTAGTCAATGTCACAGCAGGAAACAGATGGCATACACAAATTGGGATAGTCTGAAAGATTTAAATAGGGGCTTATTTATAAGTAGTGGGAGGGTGTAGAAAAATAATGCTCAATAACACAATATCCTTGGGCTTGGACCATTCAAGAGGCGAACTCCCAAGGCCTAAAGTGGTAAGGAGAGGGAAAAGTAACTGGAAGAAGAGGCACAGAGACCTATGCAGAGGAAGCTGCCTGACAGTAACCGTGAACTTCAATTGAAAAATGATGCCATCCCCTTCTCCCTCCTAGGTGGGAACCTAAAGACACTCTGACCTCATTCTCATCTCACTGTCTGTTCTCCTATTCATAGGCTAACTAGAAAAACCCAGAGAATCAGTGAGCAAAGAAACCTGTGATATAAGCCATGCAGAACAACCTCCAAGGACATTGAAAAAGATTGTTAGGGGAGGCTGGGTGGCTCTGTCAGTTAAGTGTCTGCCTTTCGCTGAGGTCATGATCCCAAGATGCTGAGATCAAGCCTCATGTCAGGTTCCTTGCTCCAGTGGGTAGCCTGCTTCCCTCTCTGCCCGTTTCTCCCTTTGCCTGCTTCTGTCTCTTACTGCCACTCCCCCTGCTTGTGCTCCTGCTCTCTCTCTCTCTCGCTCTCTCTCTCTCTCTCTCTCTCTGTGTGTGTGTTAAATAAATAAATAAAATCTTAGAAAAAAAAAAGAGGGGTGCCTGGGTGGCTCAGTCATTAAGTGTCTGCCTTTGGCTCAGGTCATGATCCTGTGGTCCTGAGATCAAGTCCTGCATCCGGCTCCCTTCTCATTGGGAAGCCTGCTTCTCCTTCTCCCACTGTCCTGCTTGTGTTCCCTTTCTTGCTGTGTCTTTCTCTCTCTGTCAAATAAATAAATGGAATCTTAAAAAAAAAAAAAAAAAGATTGATAATGGTGGGAATTTGATCCAGAGAATGAATGAATGAGCAAATGAGCAAATGAATGAATAATGTGTACATATATAATATTATATATAGTTATATATATATATATCTCAGTTCCACCACTAAAGCAAGGTTAAGTCTTGTACTGTTAACTTATTTTCTTTCTGTAAAGTAGAAATGTGTCTTCCTGTGACTTTCACATTTGTTCAAATTCTTATTCCTCACTCTCCAGAGCATGACTTGATATCCTTTAAGTATTTGAATACATTTATCATTTTCCTTTTAACTCTTCTCTTCCCCAGTTTTAACTAACAAGATTCTCAAGAATTTCTCATATTACATTGTACATGGTAGCTTAAATTGAGAAGTTAACAAGAATGGTGGAAAGGAGCATAATGAAAATAAAATTACTTTTGAAATCTCTTTCACCATTGGTATAACATGGATACATTGTTTAATATATGTAATATTGTATTGGAAAACTATGACAAAAACAACAAAAGCAAAGTCTACATATAGCTGTCTGCAAATCAAGCTATTTGATTTCATATGTTACTAATCCACAGTGGTGAATGGAAAATGAAAAATTCTAAAAATTCTAAAGTATTCCAAATTGCCTGTAGGGTTTATGCCATTCTCTTTTAACAACAAGTTTTTCTAGGCTTAATACATCTATCCTTGTTTCTTCTTATAAGGATTAAAGAAATGAGTGAAGTGACGTCTTTGGGGGCAGTGAATATAAGTTAAAGGGAAGGAAAATATAAGTTAAATAAGTATGTTATATTTCTACCATGTATGGTTTCTACTCACCTCTCAACTCCAAAAAACCTCTTCCAGGAGCTCTATTTCATCATTATTTCTTTTCTAAGATATTCAGTCTTGCACATGATACCTCAGTTGTGAATTCCCTATGTAGAGGGTTATGGATGATAATACCTTAAACTTAAAACTATAATGCACTTACTACTACTGATAATTGCATTACCATATTGGTTAACCTATATTAAACTACAATCTTTAAATTTTTTAAAATAGGAGGTATTATCTAGTTAGGATTGATAAACTAATTTCCTATGTCATTTATAACCCAAATGCATGCCCATAGATTGGTCTTTGATAAATATCTTTTTTTTTAAGTCACACAATGACATAGAATCAAAAGAAATGAGATATGTAAGTTTTAAAACACTGGATGAATCACATCTCTGTGAAATATTGTAGAAGGGACCCCTTCATTATACAGACATTTGGAATTAATGACCACAAAGTTCTTTTAATTCAATACATTCAACAAATATTCATTGAGTATCCATTATGTGACAGGCACCATAAAACAAAGTCATAATAAATAAGTATTGCATGATCTCTAGCCTCAAGAATTGCCATTTAGTAGATGGACAACATGTATGCCAAAGGTAGAGGTGCTACTTTGAAAAGATAAATGCTGATGAAAAGGAACAGTATAGTTAGTCTTCCCTGGGGATGAATGTAAGTTATGTGCATGGTAGAAATTCTTCATTAGAGATATAACATTTAGGGATTTTGAAGATCCAAAGAAAGGATCCAAGGACTCAAAGAAGCTACTTCAGCATAGGGAGTAGTATTAATGGAGGTTCATTAATATCAAACTAATGTCCCCTACAGAACTACAGAGATCATAGAAGTATAGAGAATGTAGAAACATAACCAGACATATAGGTAAGAACAATATTATCAAGGTCTTCTCTACCAGACTTGCATTTTATACTTCATCTTATAAGCTTTAGGAGTCAATAAAACACTTTAAATAATAGTGTGACATGAACAACTTTTTTATTTTGGAAAATATATGTCTACCACATGGAAGATAAAGTAAAAACCAAGCTTAGAAAGCAGTTAGGTAAGCATTGCATCAGTCCTACTTTGGTATAATGAGGTTTTTGAACTAATATGGTAGTAGTGGGGGGTTGAAAGATAGGACAAATTTGATGAACATTAATCAGTCAGTAGAATTTAAAGGTTTGACAGAGAAAAGGTCAGCATATCTCATATCTGGCTTGTTAAACTAGGTAGATTGAGTTGGGTTTACCATAAAAAGGATCTGAAGATAAACAGAAATTTACTGGTAAATACTTGGGCCCTTTAACTCTTATATTTCTTTGAGAAACCTAGGTAATTCAATATATGATTCTAGAAACCAGGAAAAATGTATGGAATGAAGAAATATATTAGGTACAAAAGTTGGGTATTCATCCTTTCTGATGGCTGCATAATATTCCATTGTATATATGGACCATATCTTTATCCATTCATCTGTTGAAGGATATCTTGGCTTTTTCCATGGTTTGGCATGGATGGGACTGGAGGAGATAATGATGAGTGAAATAAGTCAAGCAGAGAAAGTCAATTATCATATGGTTTCACTTACTTGTGGAGCATAAGAAATAACATGGAGGACATTAGGAGGAGGAAAGGAAAAGTGAATTGGGATAAATTGGAGGGGGAGATGAAGCATAAGAGACTGTGGACTCTGAGAAACAAACTGAGAGTTTTGAGTGGGTAGATGAGTGACCCGGGTAGTAGGTATTAAGGAGGGCATGTATTGCATGGAGCACTGGGTGTGGTGCATACACAATGAATCTTGGAACACTGAAAAAATAAAAAAAATAAAAAAAAATAACTATACAGAGAGAATTTTTAAGAAAAGGAAATATATTAGTCAACCCTCCCTCCAAAAAAAATCTATGGCTGCAGGTATATTTTATACAATAGAGAAAGAGAAGGGCCAAGATCAAAACCTTTGAAGATAGAAAGATTGAATTTAAGTGAGAGGAAAGGAATTACCAAAAGGTACTGTAAGGAAAAGAATTATCAATACAATCAGATATCAAAGACTCATATAGCTAGATGATGTCACTGAACAGCTCATTGAATTTGGTGTTTAGGTATCATTGGTAAACTTGCTGGAGAGGTATCAGAGGAGAAATCATAGTAGAAGTTCCACAGTGCACTGAAAAGTGTGTGTCTGGGAAGAGGAAATGTGGTTAGTAAATGAGATTGTTTTGTAGTCCTTAAGTGTGGGCTGTTCTTTTCAGGTGCTTTGCTTTGAACAGAAGAGTGACAGAATTACTCTGTGGAGTAATTCACAGGTGGAGGGGTCTGGGCACTGTATGTAAAGAAAAGTGATCAGTTGCAAACAGAAGAAAAGGACTATCGATGGAACAAGTTTTGACATGAGGGGGCAAAAAATCAGATCATGAACACAGGAGGAAGAATGAGCTGAAGGGAGGCAATGCTTTTGAGAATGGGAGAAATAGGGGATAGTGGATTCGATTTAGATGAATTTGCAGATTGGGATGTTGACAAAGTTAGCATCTGATAGATAAATTGTACTCTGTCAGTTTTTAGACATAAAGTATGGTTGGAATTGTGTTTTAGGAACACAATTGACATCAGTTGACTGATGAGACAGAAAACAGCTTCTGGGACCTCTGAGGCATTGTTATGGGCTGAATTGTGTTCCCTGATTAAAAAAATAATAATAATGTTTAAGTCCTAAACACAAGTATCTTAGAATGTGGCTGTATCTGGAGATAGGCTTTTTACAGAGGAGATTAAGTTAAAATGAGGTCATTAAGGTAGGCATTAGGTCAATGTAACTGGTATTCTTGTAAGAAGAGAAAATTTGGTCACAGATACATAGTGAGGGAAGACCATGTGAAGATACAAGGAGAAGATAGACATTTGCAAACCAAGAAGAGAGACCTGGAATATACCCTTCATGGCCCTCAGAAGAAACAAACCCTGCTGACACCTTTATCTTGAGCCTCTGTGAAAAAAATAAATTTCTATTGTTTAAGCTACCTAGTCTGTGGTACTTATTATGGAAGCCCTAGAAAATTAATACAGAGATAAACTAAAAATAAAAACATATTTTTGTAGTGATATATTATTTTGTTCTTCTCGAGGAAGAGAAGCATAAAATTATATTCTATGTAATGTGTAGTATACTATTTTTAAAAATAGTGTGTGCCATTGCCCTCCATGGAAAGGACAAAATATTAAAATGATGTTAAATTCGGACTGATATATATGTGTATGGGTGGTATATAATATATATGTCTCCATAATTAATGCAAAATTTAAATAACACAAATAAGGAGGAAAGTAGGAAAAACAAGAAAAAAGATGATAGAAAGACAGTTACGTAGGAAGAAACAACTAAATATTTATTAAGCCCTACCACCTGGAAACATGTTAAATACTTTCACTTACTTGTCTAAATTCACTCCTTAAGATAGCCTCTAAGATTAATATTGTCATTTTCACAAATAAGGGAATTGAGTGTCACAGAAGATAAATAACTCACCAAGAACATATAGCTATTAAATATCAGAGCTGGGATTTGAATATAACTCACCAACTCTGAAGAACAATGTCAGAGGTATAGCAATGGAATATATAATTAATTGCTTATTGAGTCATGGTTTTCATGAGTTCCTTTTTTGTGTTATGTGAAAACAAATGCTTGCACAATAACATCAGGTGAAAATAAACTCAGGCTTTCCTTCAATTTGTTGTAATTCTTAATAAGCAACAGGAAAGCAGTTGAGGCTCCTGACACAGTACTCTGTATTGAGTGATGGTTAAAAACTTTAAGATAGGGTGTGATTCTCTCAAGCAGTGAAATAAAAAAATAGATTATGTTAGGTTACACTTTATATCACCTGATGTGATAGTTAGGGAAATACAAGTAAAAAAGATCAATCAAATGAGATCCCATGGTGGTTGTTAAAATGAATAATTTTATAGACCTAACAAAAGGTTAAGACTTTATGGCTAGAGAAACAAAAAATTATGTTTAATATAAATTGTTATTGTTAAACATCTGTAAAATATTTGTTTTGAATTACAATTGTAAAAGCAATGTACAATTTTAAATATTTTGAACAAACAAATAATTTAACAGTAAAGTTGTTTGTCCTTTTTGTATAATATAGCCCCACAGGTAGCTGAAGAAATATGTACTTGAAGAGAACCTCCAGGTTTGGAGGATAATGTGATGATCTGATTCCAATACTCCATCACACTCCCTGGGATAAACAAGACAAAACAATACATAAACATGAAATCAGCAAAGACAGCAAATAAAACTACACAGAGTCCACAACTTCAGCATTACTAAGAGAAAGATAATGCTAAAACTTATCTACAAGCAGAGAAATGAAACAAATTCCAAAAGAGAGGTTCAGAGAACCAAGGAAAGGAGACTTAAAAGGCTCAGGTGAAAGAATACAAGGGCATAGAAGACATAGGCAGATCATAGAAAAGATCTGTCCCCCTCCCACCCCTTACTTTCTCAACCAGCAAATATTTATTGAGCTGCTATTTCTCAGGGGTGAGAACTCTTACCAAGGATGCTGATAGAAGAATACGTTCCTCTTCCCTCTCCATTCCAGGAACTAGGATCTTCAGTCCAGAAGAGCCTCAAGTTTGCAGACATGGAAATCACTAATTCTTCATGTGGGTAACTGGGGATGATGATGATGAAGACCAATCTTAATCGTACCATTTTCGTTCTGGATTCATGTTTCCTAGTTGTTAAGAACACAGTCCTACCTAATACCCTTTGGTTTGAATAATATATGTCACTTTGAAGGACAATGTCCTAAACCCAAAAGGGCCATCTTCAAGCTGGTGCTTTATCTCTCACCTTAGAAAACTACATAATGTATGAAATGGTAGAAACATTTTATACTTGATTATTTACCATTGTTACCCTTCTTTTTCTTTAAAGAAGAACCCTTGATCAAAGGAGAAGTTTTTGATATTTTATGATAATATATTAGACACTCTATAAATCTCTTAACAGTGATGCTATCCAAGATGCTATGGGGAAAAAAAGGCAGTTCTATCCCCATAATACCTGCGAATTTAGGTAAGGACAAATCTCTACTCCCTCCGGAATAGAACTGGTCTGATATTTTCAACTTGCTACCAAGAGGCTAGTTGGTCTCCTTGGTGGATGGTACAATGACAAGGGCTCCACATTGGTCTCTGTTTCAACTGGCTTGATTGAATAGCAGTGATAACTAGTACCACCTTAGCAAGAGAGAGCTCCATGATGGGAGCTCATGTGTTTCATCCTTGGGTCCACTGTATAAGCACTGGGGATTATGAAGAAAGAGGATGGCTGAACTTCTCTTGATGAGTCATCTGTCCAGGTGCCCTGCTTAAAGGTCTGAAAACTTGGGAGACTACTCCTCACCATTTTCTCTCTGAGAGAAAGGCGTGTAATAACTATTTGTATTTTATTCACTGCAACTATTGTGATCCATTCATGAACTGAGCCTGGGTTTTCCCCCTGCTCTACCAACTGATTGTAAGGAACCCTCTGAAGATATAGATGTAAACTCAGAGATTGGTGTCTATACAACAGAAGCAATAAGAGAATTTTCTGCCCTTAGAAACTACTCCTGCTCCACTTTGAATATATGATTTCCATTATGTAATTTGATTGATCTCACAATAACCAGATTATGAAAGGTGGTGCTAGTTGCAGTTATTTAATGTCCCATAGTCAAAACACCAGTCTTGGGGCCAAGTATCATATCAGCAGTCCTTTGTTAAACCTGATTAGACCTCTATTGCAGACAGCCTTGCCCCAGCATCTTGGAAGTGTCTGCTATAATTCTTCTATAAGGCTTACCAAAAACTGTGCATGGGTTATTTTCTACCACAGATGACTGTAGAACCAGAATATCTGCTGGGTCATATGACCAATACTGATACCGAACTTTTTTTGGCTCTGGTCTCCCCTCTGAACTAATATCTCTTCAGGCCATTCACTAAATGAGATGGAGTAGTCCTTCAAGGTGTAAAATATGCTATTTCCAAAATCTGAAGAGATCTTTGAACTGCTCTATTGCTATTTTAGTTGTAGAATTTTCAAAGTACAATAACTTACCATTTTCTATGGATGACACAGTAGCTAAAAGATAGTTGTAATTTTATTTTGCTATTCCTTTCATTGAGAGTTTGAATCCAGTTTCCTTTCCCCTGAATTTGGGCAGGTCTTAATTACTTAGTGTATGAATATAATGTAGCAAAACTAACTCTCCAGGGCTTTTGAGGAAAAGTGATATTTGCAGCTTCTGCCCAGGAATCCTAAGGCATTCACTTTGGAAACGAGTTTGTGTGTTGTGAGAACTATCAAGAAATCCTGAGGAGAAATTCCTATAAAAAGGAACTGAGGTCTCCAGCTGACAATTCCAGCTGAGTTCACAGGTACCAGCTAGCCTTAACTTGCTAGCTATATGAGTGAGCCTCCAGCCCCAGCTGATGCTGCATGGAGCAGAGAGAGGTGAGTTCTTGCCATTTCCTGCTGAATTGAAAATTCATCAGCAAAATAAATGATTGTCGGTTTTCTAAGTCACCAAGTGTTAGATTAATTTATTTTGCAGGAATGGATAATTAGAACAGAGAGAATGGCCTGTCATGCTCCACATCACAGGACTGATAAATTCTTCACAAGTTTGGCAGGCACCTGAATGTTTTAAAGGTTTATTTCCTGCACTGTGGTCCACATGTGGCTAACCCTCATGCACATGGTACATTGTTTTTGCTTCTGAATAGTATGATGTCATTGGCGTAGCAGACCAGTGTGATGTTATGAGAAATGTCACCTGGCCCAACTAGGGAAGTATAATATCTTCTTTGAGAAGAAAGAGATTAGTAGCTAAAAATGGTATAGTATCTTGCCAGTATTTTCTGGCAGCAAACAGGAGATCATGTCTTGGAACAGATTTGGTGGATATGGAAGTAGGGAAGGCAGAATATGAAAGCGGATATGAGGAAGTTCTCACTGTAAAGCTTATTCTTCCATACCTCATGATTTACTATCCTGTCATTGACACCTGAAGCTGGTCCTAATACAGTGCTGGGATCTCTTCTTGAAGCTCAAGTAAAACAATGGCCTATAGGAATGATGTGGAGATACAGAAATACAAAACCACATACAGTAAAATAAATCATTTACAAATAATTTAAAATAAGACAAAGATAAAACATGATTAAGTGGATAGTTCTTGAAACTGATGGGATAGGATATATGGATATTTAATTTTCCTCTTTTTTGAATATTTATTTTCTATGTCCTCTTAGCAGTGATCTCTTTACCTGCTGTATGGGAATAAGCTAATTTTTATTCTGCTGCAGTTTTCCAAAGAGCTGATCCCTTTGATTTTGCAGGATATTTCATTCATGATCAGTTTCACTCTACAAAGTATTAGAGAAATTGTATTAATATTCTGTAGATTTTAAATTGTTCATGAGAAGGAAATATGTATTTCAGTGCAGAGTTTTGTCTCATTTCCTGTACTATCTGCATTTAGACTTAAAAATGTGAAAATTATGCTGTATCCAAATTCTTCAGTCAATGCTTACTGAAGCCTCATTTTCATGCATTACTTGTGCATTTATTTTTAAAACCAGACATTAAGTTGAAAAAAAAATCAGAAATGGAAATTAAAAGAAAACAATGAGGAACCAAAAAGATAAATAACATCCAAGAGAAAGGCTTTATTTAGTCAAGCACCTCAAGCATTCATTCATTCATTCATTCATTCACTCATTCATACAGATATACTTTCCTTCAATAAATTTTTATTGGACATCTACCAGACACTGAAGATTTATGAATGAATAAGATCTACATGTTCCCTATTTTCATAAAGCTATAATCTAGCAGAAAGAAATATATTACAAGGTTACAAAATATATTAGTTAATTAAAGCTGTGATTAATGGTTTTAAGGTCAAAGAACTTAATAACAATCTAGGCAGTCTTCCTACTTCTGCTATTGCCCTCCAACAGTGCCTGTAGTCTTTTCACAACATCGCATAAATGAGTGATCCTTTGAAAGAAAACATGTCATTCCTCTGCTTAGAATCTATCAATGGCTTTCTATCTCAGACAAAAATCCTACTTTTATTACTTTTTGAAAGTAATAGACCATCTCAAAACTTAGTGGCTTAAAATAACAGTTGATTATCTGTTATGTTTGGGACTGACTAGGTTCAATTGCATGGCTCTTGAAGTCTTTCATGTGGCTGCAGTCTAAAGCTGCTGGGGGTAGATTCATAGAGGGCTTAATGGAACTGGACATTCAAGATTACTTCTTCACTCACATGTGCATTAGGTATGAATGGCCAGAGAAGCATGGAGCTCACCAGAATCTCTCTCAACATTCAGCTTCCCCATTGTATAGCTTGGGTTTCCATAGAATATGGAATTCTCAAGATAGACTTCTTATCGTAGTTAACTTTCCCAAGAGTGAGAATTCCAAGAGACATAGATAGAAGCATGACATTTCATTACTAAATTTTGAATGCCACACTATTTCTTACACAGGTTCTGGCTTCAGTGTGGAAGGAGCCTTTACAAAAGTGTGATTACTGGGAAGCTTAACTCTCACAAGTTCAAAACTCTTCAAATGAAAAGACCTTGAAATCTCAGGATTTACTTCCCTATTAAATCTGTGTCCTAATTCTATCCTTTCCCTTTCTTGAACCTGCCATGTAGCTGTTCCGGCTCCCTCATTGTTCGCTGAAAATGTTAGGTTGACAACCATCTCAGAGAACTTGGCACTGTAGTTTCCTATTCCTGGAACACTCTTTTCCTGATGTTTACATTACTTTTCCCCTCACTTTTATAGTTCTGATGAAAAGTCACCTCAGTGAGATGTTTTCTAATAACCCTATTTAAAATAGTCACCAGAGCTACCAAACCATGATCCTTCTATGGCATGTCTATTTTCATTTTTTACTCTGTTTTTTCAATGTAATTAGTATCTAACATCCATATTTTAAACAATTTTTTGAAATATATCATACAGATAGCAGAGTTATAGACCATAAAATTTCAGCCTAGTGCATGAACAAATGCATAAAACCTACACCAAATAAAATAACAGCATATCACTACAACCCAAGAAACTCTTCATTATTCTCTTCTGTCATCACTACCCCAAACAGTGATAACCACTCTCTTGATTTCTTGTAACATGGACTTTTGTCTACTTTTGAACTCTTCATATATGCAATAAGGCAGAAAGTTTATATTCTCTTATTTCTCTCACTAAATATTACATTTGTGAGACTTATTACCATTGGTGTATGCAGTTGGGGTCTTTTCATCCTCATCGATGAATGTTATTCCTTTATATGAATACACTGTAATTTACCCACTCAGTGGTGGGCTAACTATATGGCTATAAACACTATTGTATATGTCTTTGGTAATTTTATGTATGTACCTAAATATATATACATTTCTGCTGGTTATATGTTCCAGAGTGAAATTTCTGGATTTCTGATATTCCATTTATTTTATTTGATTATTGCCTGCTTCTCCTCTTAGGATGCATAAAGTTTAATGAGTATAGGCAGTTTTGTCCGTAATGTTAGGAGGTGGAGTAGGGAATGCATTCATGGAGAAATAAATTGGAGTTGAAATGCTAGGGATGAGTAGGTTCCTGATTATGCAATACAGTTGGGAAATCCTTTCTCAAGCAGAAGGAAAAGCCTGCTCAAAAGCTTAGAGGTGGCAAAAAGAATGGTGCATCTGAAAAAAACGTTAAGACCTATGTAGAGTTTAGATAGCAAGAAAATTAGAAAGTAACATTTTAGAAGATTCTAGAGATTTTCCACATCTTTTATAATGTTTTAAAGGTTTTATTCATTATTTTAAAAACAACTGTATGTGTCTTTTATAGGATAACACCATAAATATATTTTCATTTACAAAAAGAACCCTGGATCCACAACAGAATGGAGTAATGAGGGAGGGAAAGGGAGACTATTTGGGATTTCAACCTATGTAGTCAGGAAACAACCAAGATTTGAGGAGAAGAGATGTTTTGGAAAGTATTTAGGATTTGAATAAATGATTGATTATGGTGGCTAAGACATTTTTTTCCTAGGATATCTTCAGGCCTTTTTAGAACAAACCAGGTTGAGATAGACTTATTGTGTTCAAGGGAAGATATGGCTATATACATCCCCAAAGAAAGGTCTTAGCTAAAAGTATAAAACTTAGAGTAATTTGCAATACATAAACAAATATGATGTCATATTTGAAAATGATAATCCTCAATATCTGAACTAGAAAACTGTCAATACCTAAATTACGGTTAGAACACAAGCCAGAAGATGAACCTGCAAGAAAGAAAAAAAATGGCCAGAAATATGGAGGAAAAGGTCAGAATAATAATAAAAAATGTTTAAAGGGAACAGAATCATTGACTAACACAATTATTGTCATCATAGAACTTATAACTCTCTGATATTATTTTTGTTCATTTGCTTGATGTTTTTTGGTCATTCTCCCACTTTCTAGAATATTAGCTCCATGAATATAGAAACCTCCAACTTTTCTTCGCTTCAGTATTCTTTGTGTCTAATATGGTGGTGGGTATACAAAAGCATTTATTTGGTCAATATGAATGAAAGACTTTATGTGTGATGAGAACTGCTGTATGCCCACTGAATTTGTAATATGGTAGTTTTAGTGACTTTTCCAAGAGTTGGGTATTAGTGTGTTTGGGCTACCATTAACAAAATATTATGAGAGGAACAGAATAACAGATTATGCAGTTTAAACAACAGAAATGTATTTTGTCATAGCCTAGAGGCTAGAAGTCCCAGATCAAGGTGCCAGCAGATTTGATTTCTGGTGAGACCACTCTCTTCCTGCCTGGTAGACAGCCACCTTCTCACTGTGTCCTCACATGGCCCTTCCTCTGAGAGAAGAAGGAACAGAGAGAAAAGAAACTCTCTCTGGTGTCTCTTATCTTAGGACCCCCAATCCTGTTGGGCCAGGTCCCACCCTTATGACATTATTTAAGTTAAATTACTTCCCTGGAGATACTGTTCCAAATACGGCCCCACTGGGGTTTAGGGATTTCCACATATGAATTTTGGGGAACGTAAACATTTAGTCCATGACAAGCAGTATAGTAATATTTATTGCAACATGTTACAAGAATGGAAACAAGTGATTAGTCTTACAATTTCCTGGATGCAAGACAAAGTTTACTGACATTTTGAGGAAAAAGCAGTAACCAAAAAAGTAATTAAACAAGATGGTATTTGGACAAAGACACAGCATTCCACAACTACTTCGTTCTCTGTGCGCAGTAGATCCTCCCATAGAGAAGTTAAGCAAAAGAAGGCTTGTATTAGCAGAGCATATAATACCATTATTTTTCTGTTTTTCAAGAAAAGACTCTATAAAATCTCTCTGGAGGAAAAAAGTGCAACACAAAGCCTGAGAAAGCAAAGTAGCAATGAAGATGCAACAATCCCTTTGAAATCTCTCATAGGAATAAACACAGCACACATAGATTGTTTCAAGCTCAGTTTGTAGTCTGCAGCTTGGAGAGTAGAAACAAGAGAATGTAGGTGGTTCATTTAGAGAGGTTGCCTGTGGTTTTTGCTTGTTTTTATGTACCTATATTTTGTTCAACACGGGTTCAAAATGAGAGGAACAGAATTACAGGTTCAAAATGAGAGGAACAGAATAAGGAGACTAGAGTAGTGGTTAAATATGTCTATTGGACTCACATAGATCTTGAGCTTTTCTTAATATTTAGGATATTAAACATTTCTGGGAAATAATTTTATATTGTATTTCAAAGAACATAGAATAGTTTATGACACTCTCAAATAGTTCTTCTCTGTTATTGACTTTACGGTGTCTTGTTCTTTATCTTTATAGCATTTGGCATTAACTGTATTATATATTTATTTGTGTATTTGTTCAATGTCTGTATCTTCTACTGTTACCGAACACAGACTGGATCCTGGCCAAAAAAAAAACCCAAAAAACAAAAACAAAACAAAACAAAACAAAACAAAAAACAAGTGGCACTCGGAGGAGACCTTGGAGGATCAAAGATTTATTTCACACTAGCAGGCTCAGAAGAGAGTAATCTTTCTAGATCTGAGCCCTGAGCACAGGCAAAGTGAGTATTTTATACGTTTTTACTTCCATATCTGTGCCAGTCTTGCAGCTGTGGCCGGTGGGGCTAGGGGAAAGCCTGGAATGGCCCTGGGGCCGGGACTGGGATTCCCCTGCTGGACTGGTCAGCCACCTCAGAACACAGATTTTCCTTATCACTAGTAGAAGATAGCTTTGTAATTGTAGGGATCTACCTTTAGTTGAGCACTGCTAGTGTTCAAAGTATTTATTATGTTAAATATATGGAGTTCATGTAATAGTTTCCCCCTAAATATTAACATAAGGGTCTGTTCATGTGTGGGGTCTCTTCTTGTTTGCTAAATTGGTTTCAAATCAGTGATTAATGAAAAGACAGTAGACTTTGAAGTTAAATGATGTCATACAAGTTATAGGAGCTCTGATCTCAGTTCTTTCATCCATAGAAGTGATGCTAGCTAAAATAATAATTGAAAACACTTCTCCATTTCAGGAGAAAGCAGGAGCTTAATCCAAGGGAAAGTGATTATGATAAGGTAGGTCCTATTTAGTCTTAAAGAAGGAAATTGAGAAAAACAAGAATTTAACTATTTTGTATAATAAAGAATTAAGAAATTGCAAGCCATCTGCTAGTCCTCAATAAAGTTGTTTGGACAGAACCACAAAGGAATTCAGATAAGAGATTTCATTGGAAGAAATGGAGCCCTGAAGTGGTGTCAGGCTAGGGCCGTGGAACTTCACAGCCAGTTATAAAATTCCCCATGGCAGTGGTAAGTCATAATACATAGCAGAGAAGTAGCAACTGATATACGATAACCGATTTTGAATTATTGCTGTTGTGTTTTGTAACTTCTCCTTATCATGAGTCCCTGGATACTGTTACTAACAATAACAATGGGTCTAAATTCAAGTGTGCATTTACTCGTGTGTGTGTGTGTGTGTCCATGCATCAAACATATATAGATCTTCTTTACAATGTTGACTAGTTGTACTTCTTTGAAATTGCTGATGCCATATGCATGTATCTTATGAAATCTGATTAATCTCTACTGATTCTTTCAAACACAAATGTTTTCTACATTGCTGGTTTTAACAGTCTTTGTTTAGAGAAGAACTCACAAGGTATTTTATTTTATTTTTAAAGATTTATTTTTTTTATTTGACAGAATACAAGTAGGCAGAGGGGGGGGGAAGCAGGATCCCTGCCTAGCAGAGAGCCTGATGTGGGGCTTGATTCCAGGACCCTAAGATCATGACCTGAGCTGAAGACAGAGGCTTAACCCACTGAGCCACCCAGATGCCGCATGAGGTATTTTATTTTAGTTCAAATTGTCACTCTAGGTTAGATTCTCCTCGCTCACTAGAATCTCAGTGGCAAAGATAGCTCAGGTTTCTGGAGCTGGGCTGATCTACAGGCAGATTTTGAGCTTCTAATGTTTCATTTTAATTTAAACACTTGCAGATTCTATGCACTACCCCCTTGACTCTAGTGAATGGACACTCAGATGCAGTTTTGACTCTTAAGCTTATGTGACCTTGGGATATACCAGGGAAGGCACAGATATACTCTTGTATTGCCTTTCTCTACCCTAAATTCTTATGTTCTTACAGTTTCATAGTTAATGATTATGTTAGACTACCATGTGATTGCATAAATCCTATGTAGAATTAATGATGTTTTAATTGTACGTGGTTTAACATATATTTTCCAATTCCCTCTTCTAGAATTTGCCTCCTAATTGCTTGGTAAACAGAATTTTTCAGAGTGTTGGATTGAAATAGCTTTCCCGATAGATAACATCATGCATTATTTATGTTCAACCTTCGTGTGAGGGACACAGATTTTGGAAACAAGTTTAATGGACAGTTTTTGATGGGAAATATGCTTTTGGCTACATATAAAAGTTCATCTAAATTCTCATCTTGCAAAGCAGTCAGAATGGCATTTGCTGGTTTAACATGAATAGTAAATAATAGGATCATGGCATTTTAAAACTTGAAAATCAAGCATGATAATGACATTATACAGTTTAAACAAGATAAACAAGTTCTCTGTATACAGTAATGAGGTGGATATTCTTAGTTGTTTACCCAGTAGTCTCTTTCTTCTTTGTAACAGAATGCTAACTTACTTTATGTATGTATTTCTCTCCCACATGGTTTATGCTGCCTTGGGGAAATGTGAACACAAACTCAATTCCAAAGATGGCCCAGATTGGGCTAAAAGAAATCCCACCTCTCTTGCCAATGATCAACTCAAGAATAAGTTTGTGATCCAATGTTGTTCAATAGATTAGATTTTCTGGAAACTTCTGGGGAAAGTTTTCTTTGGTCTTTAGTCTCTGCAAACTAGCTCTTTCCTCCTGCTAAATATAAGCAAGGGCATTTGAAATTCTGGCTGTCATTCTACAAGCT
Organism: Enhydra lutris kenyoni; assembly: GCF_002288905.1. Taxonomy (NCBI): domain Eukaryota; kingdom Metazoa; phylum Chordata; class Mammalia; order Carnivora; family Mustelidae; genus Enhydra; species Enhydra lutris. The sequence goes on along the minus strand of NW_019154101.1, from coordinate 35,115,625 downwards.
GATTTTTCACTAAGTCAAAGAATCTTGAGGTTTGACTTACCTCTGGTTTTGCTCGCATGTGAGCCAGTGTGTTTCCTTACTGTTAAGAATGTCCAGTTTAGTGAGATAGACATTAAAGAAATGATAATAAATACATTATCACATAAGCATATGCATAGTAAAAAAATTGCTGAACATTGTGAAAAAAACAAACTAGTTATGATAGGAAATTTAGCTTAAGGGTCAAAGAAAGCCTCTTTGTGGAGATCATGATAAAGTGGGTTCAAACATATAATTTTACTAGGTGAAGAGTTAGGGAAAGAATATTCCATGCAAAGGCCTCAAGGTAGGAAATTTGTTGGCACTTCAGAGGAACTTATAGAAGCTTAGCATGCTCAATCAAGGATAAGGAATAAACAGGGAAATAGAACCGAGGTATGAAATGAATCTGGGAATATAAGCAATGTCTAGATATTTTGACTCTGAAAGTATTAAAGGAATCATTAATCCAATCAAATATCATATGATTTTGTAAGTTGATTGCTGTCTTTCTCCTTTACATTCTCCCTGGACTTATATTAATAACCACAATAGGAAGGAAGTCTTGGTAGGCAAGTACATTAGCAATAAGGTGCATGTCTCCCCAAGTCTCCCACTGTCCCCTTTTTCTATTGTTGGAAACACAATGGCCACATGTTAAGTTTTCTTTCTTTTATGCCCAACTTAATTAGCTCATTTTAAAATATGAGAATAAAATTATACTGTCCAATTTTTAGTTAATTTAAGCCAGAGTTTGGTTGGTTAAACATGATGAAGGACGAAAGTGTGTTCAGTTACCAGCATAGCTGTATCTTTTAATTAGTGACATTGGAAACCATTTAAGTGTGGCTTATCTAATAGTAATTAGATAATAATAATTAGATACCAGAGTTATCTAATTGTTTAGGAACCAATGGAAGAACATATAACTGAACACCAACTGCTGGTCTTTCTTTATAATGTGTTCTTGTTAGCCTCATATTTAATCTACCATGGATAAACCAGAATCTCAACAGAGGACTGGTGGCAAAGCAGAAGGAAGTGGAATTTATTAAAATTGGGCTGTGAAAAATGTATATAGGTGCATGACTTCCCTGAGTTAGATGACTCATAAAGGTCTAAAATTTACAGTCCATGGAAGAATAGCACCTTGATCTGTTAATAGCAGCTGAAATTTAAAAAAAAAAAAAGTCTGTATCTGATGGGTAGATACAGTAGCCAGATTTATTAGGAAGGCAGCACTTAAATCGAATAGACAAGAGCTTTATGATTTAAGGAGAATTATATGAATAGTGGAGAACAGAGTTTTTCCCCAAAGAGAAAAGACTGCCAAAGGCTAGTAAATTTGACAAATAGGTTGAGAGTCAGCCAAAGTTCCATATCCAATGGGAATAATGGAAAAGTAGTGAGAAACTGAGGCACCCATTAAAAATAATAGAAATAGGAACCAGCTGTAGTCTCTTTTTTTTAGATTTTTATTTTATTATTATTGTTATTTATTAACATATAATGTATTATTTGTTTCAAGGGTACAGGTCTGTGATTCATCAGGCTTACACAATTCACAGTGCTCACCATAGCACATACTCCGCCTAATGTCCATCACCCGGCCACCATATCCCTCCCACCCCCCTCCACTTCAATAACCCTCAGTTTGTTTCCTAAGATTAAGAGTCTCTTATGCTTTGTCTCCCTCTCTGGTTTTGTCCCATCTCATTTTTTCCTCTCTTCCTCCACGATCCTTTGCATTGTTTCTCAAATTCTACATATCAGTGATCATATGATTTAATTCTCTTTCTCTGATTGACTTATTTTGCTCAGCATAATACCTTCTAGTTCTATCCATGTCATTGCAAATGGCAAGATTTCATTTCTTTTGATGGCTGCATAGTATTCCATTGTATATATATACCACATCCTCTTTATCCATTCATTTGTTGATGGACATCTATGTTCTTTCCACAGTTTGGCTATTGTGGACATTGCTGTTATAAACACTTGGGTGCACGTTTCCCTTTGGATCACTACATTTGTATCTTTAGGGTAAATACTGAGTAGTGCAATTGCTGGGTCTTGGGTATTCTCAACTTTATGAGGAACCTCCATACTGTTTTCCAGAGTGGTTGCACCAGCTTGTATTCCCACCAACAGTGTAGGAGAGTTCCCCTTTCTCCACATCCTCGTCAGCATCTGTCATTTCCTGACTTGTTAATTTTAGCCATTCTGACTGGTGTGAGGTGGTATCTCACTGTGGTTTTGATTTGCATTTACCTGATGCTGAGTTGTAGTGCCAGTTGATGCTGGTTGTAGTCCTACTGGTTTCTTCATTAATCAATAAATTATATAAAAATCTGAGAAATATTCAAAAACCACAGCAATAACAACACAACTGCAACTATAGCAACAAAAAATACTAAAAGCTATTACTGTCCCCACTATTTTTTTATGCCAAGTACATTGTAATAATCTCTGTCACAAGAGAGATAAGTGGTGGTGAGTAATTAGTTCCCCAATATCATTGGATGGGAAAATAATTCAAAGTAAATCTTGAGCAATGTCCCTTTTTACCTTAATGAGACAAAATACACATATTTTAAGTATGTCTTCTATATATGGAGAGAGATTGGTGTGTGTGTGTGTGTGTGTGTGTGTGTGTGTGTGTGTGGTACTTGTAAGGCAAAATAAAAATAAACATAAAATTTCTGATAATTTAACTGTATTTCACTATTTTCTTAATAAAAACTCCTAGATGTTGTTCTACAAACCCCAAACTCTGGACTAACTTGGAAGAAAGACCACCTCTATGGGCTCAAATCCCTGTGTCCTTGAGTATAAAGGGACAAAGGATTTGGTAGAGGTACCATTTGGTTTAACTAAATTAATTTATTACCAACTGACCAAACCTTGCTAGGAACAAAGAAATTAGGGCACTTCTCAATATTATAACTGGAAGATAATAATAATTATTATATATTTATAAGGGGATTAGATGAAAAGAAGCCAACAACTTTTTTGGCAGTGATGAATTTTCCAGGACCTGTATATTTGTTGCTAAATAAAAGTAATTCCCCCAATTTAAGATTCCTTTAAAACAATCACTTAATTCATTCATAAAGGGTGTGCAAGGGAAATGGAATTATTCACAAAACTGGGAAGAGGCAACCAGAATCCAACAAGCTGAATAAATTGCTGACACTGAATCCATGACCAGGCTGTGTCTCATTTACGGTTTCTGTTTTCCTTGGCCTCTCTTTCTGCTCCAGCAAAATGTGGCTTTAAAATTGTAATTGCAAATGAAGCTAATAATAACATGTTTTGCTGAAGCTGTTTCTAGCAAAGTATAAAATCCCACATTGATCTACCCTGTTTGAGTCCCCAAAAGCCAAAAGCAATCAATATGACATGAAAGATAACTACATTTCTCTTTCAAACTTGCACATTGCTGGGGGAAGAGAGTCAAAATAATTTTCACATGTTTTCTGGTTGGACAAATATATTTCAAGACTCTGAATTATATAGCAACAGTAACAACAGTGCATACTTTAATTTTGTTTTGAATAGCAGGCCTAGTGCCTTTTTGGGGGTTGATGGAATGCTCTAATTAGCTAGGAAGGTTTCAGAAATACATCCGGTAACTGACTTGTGGTCAGTTGCAGATAATACATTACAAGGCATTCAGTTGTTTTCTATGTTATCAAAGTAATCTAAATACGGATAGATGGGCTTAGCATAGGTGTTGAAGACTAAATATTTGTCAAAAGAATTAAGAAAACTGTACATAAAATTAGGATTATTAATTTATTCTATTCATTTATTTATTTGGTGATTCCAAAAGGATCAAAAAGCCACAGGTGGCTTAGTAAGGGCACCAAGATTCTAGTAGATTTTAGATCATAAAAGATTGAGTTGTGTTTAATTTACCACTGTTCAGAAAATATTACATAAGTTTAACACTAGAAGATATGATTCAATTTCTGAGAAAGTAGGCTTATTCTATTAACCTGACAAAGTTAAGACTTGGAATTTCCTTTACCCCCATATTCAGCTGAATCCTTTTAATAATTAGAGCAGGCATTCCTGAAGGTAATAATAAACTTTTATATTTATAGTGCACATGACTTTAGACATATACTTACTTTAAACATTTTAATATTACCACAAACAACTGGCATTGAAAGAGCCTTTGCCATTTTTGGTTTTAAAGAAATAGCCATTACTCTAGTCATTATTCATTTCCCATTTGAAATCCTTACATCCAGGCCCCATACAACCTGTAGCCCATTTTTTGTGCACTTATCCTCTAAAATGGAGTCTTTCTCTTTCCATTCCATATGTGACCCAGAAGATACATGTGTAACTTTGACTAATTAGGGAAGAGCCTCACTCAGTTATAATTCTTTCCTTTTAATATTAGTGGTTATGGCACAAATATCTTTTGTAATACCTCCTTAAATGATGTTATGTACTTAAATTTGTAAAATCTGCATCTCACAATCTGCTAGGTTTAGTTAAAATTCATTTTAAAATTTCCCTGGTAAAGATATGTATGCATTTAATTACAGAATAATTTTAGGATGGTTTGGAATGATGTCTTGGATCTAATAAAATGAAGTGTAAAAGGGACAAATGTAAAATCCCATGTTTATAGCTTTAAAAATTCCAAATTCAGAAAAATGTAACTTAGTGGTATAATGGAGAAAAAAAGATTTAGGGATGTTTGGTTTATTTTATACTTCATTTATGTTAATGTGATGGTGTTACCGATAGTGTTCATAAAATCTTAGGTTATGTTTGTAGAAACAGTGTTCAGAAACTTCAAGGTGTGCTGGTATCCCACATCTTATTGTGGAGAAGCACGGCTTTTGCATTCTGGCTAAACTATTTTATCCCCACTGTGCTGTACTGATATGACCTGCTAATAATTACATTTTCTTATCCTTTGAAGGACTCTCAATCCAGTGACCTCAGTTTTTCTGAGAAAAGAAATATAAATCCATGTTTTAATTCCAAAATTATTCCTCTTGTCACATTTTAAAGATATTCTTGTTCTTCTCACTTATTTGTTGTTTTAAATGGTGAGTAGAAAAAGAAAAAGATATATTTACTAAGAATATTATTCTGATCAAGAAATTCAAATTCAAGAAATTGAAATATAGTAATTACTTATCCTGTAGTGGTCAATAATAATCTATTTATAATCAAAAAGATGGAGAGCCAGATTTATGCTTTAATAATTCATTAGTTTGCTATTTAATGTATCCTTTCTTGCTCTAGGATTTAATGTCATTATGACAATATATTACTTGTTAATAAAAATATGGTTCAGTCAAATATACAAAGTTACCATATCCATATTTATTTTACATTAATTCTGCTTTCATATGAACATTTAAATTTATGCTCTAAAATTTTACCATAAGTAAAATTAACAAATGTAGTATTACCAATTAATATTGTACAAATTAAGCTCTTTAAATACTAATAAAATTCATGTGCTAAAAAAATACATAATTTAAGAAACATAAGACATACAAAGTAGGCCTGAAAAACCCTGACCAAGATTAATATTAGAAAATGTACAACACTCTAATTTGAAAATAACTGAGTTTTCTTGACTTAAAAACTTAATTACCCCTTGAATATTTTATATTAGTCTGAATTGTTTATACAAGCAACTAAAAAATGTGCCCTTTGTGTCCCATTTGTTAATTCAAATCAAACTTTATTCCTATATCCAATTTTCATGACTTTGAAATATCTTTACAGGAAGGATATTGAAATCATGTAGTTGGATATTTCTATTTTATAGTGCCTTAATACATTGTTAACATTTTCAGTATTTTTCATGTTTACTATTACTTTATATTTGGAAGAAATGCATAGCGTAGTCACAGTTATCAAGAGTGCCCTTATGTGCATCTTCTGTATCCCCCAAGCACTGAAAAAGCTACATGTTTTGTTAGACTTGGTGTCTCTGATTATTAACTAAAGATTCTCCTTCCTCTCTGCCAGCTAGTAATGATTCTGGCTCCTTTACAGTCTGAACAAAAAAGATAAAAAAATAAATCATTTTTTCATGAATAAAGAGGAGGTTTTATGTATGCTCTGACTCTATTCACATATTACTAAGAAAATGCCAGTTTTTCCAGTCTTTTAGCACATATATGATTTTGAAGAAAATAGCTGTAATAAAAAAAATTGTGGAATAAACGTTTACATTAGAAGACTATACAGTAGGGGCACCTGGGTGGCTCAGTCGGTTAAGCGTCTGCTTTTGGCTCAGTCATGATCCCGGGGTCCTGGGATCGAGCCCAGCATCAGGCTCCCTGCTCAGCAGGAAGCCTGCTTCTCCCTCTCCCTCTCCCATCTTCCCCAGTTGTGCTCTCTCCATATCTCTTTCTCAAATAAATAAAATCATGGTTAAAATATAACCATTTTTAATTGGTTTTCTTCTTTGGATGAATACATTGTTTTGAAAAACAAAAAAATAAGCAATATTATTGTCTTTGTTTGTTTTGTTTAAATGCAGTAAAAGTTAAGAAACAGTAGAAGTTTGGAGCAAAATTCCAGATTACAAAACCTCAACACATTTAATTAAAGACTGATTTTATTTTATTTTATATGACAGAGAGAGAGTGAGAGAGAGAGCACAGCAAGGGGAGTGGGAGAGGGAGTAGTCTTCCTGCAGAGCAAGGAGTCCGATGTGGGACTCGATCCCAGGACTCTGGGATCATGACCTGAGCTGAAGGCAGACGCTTAACAACTGAGCCACCCAGGCACCCCTAATCAGTAATTTTTAAACATTCTGTGCAAACTGTTAGTTCAGAAATAGGAGTCCTTGAAGAAAGAGACATTAAAATAGTTTGCTGGCAAAAGAGTGATAATTTTTTATTAATCTTTCTTTTTTTTCCCTACAGAAAAGTATTCTCTAAATGAGTCCATGTGGAATAAACATACTGCTGGGGCTGTGTGTGCTCTGATTACCTACCTTACTTTTGCATTGATTACCTTCTTCACTTCTGTTCAAAAATCACCTTCTCAGGGCCTCTGGATGGTACAACTGGTTGAGTGGACTCTTGGTTTGGGCTCAGGTGGTGATCTCAGGGTCCTGGGTTGGAACCCTATATGGGGTCTGTGCTTAGTGCAGAGTCTGCTTAAGAACCTTCCTCCCTCCTTGCTCTGCCCCTTCCCCTTGCCCAGTCTCTCTCTCTCTAAATAAATAAAATCTTTAAAAAAAATCACCTTCTCAATGAAGACTGCATTGAGTACCCCATTTAAAAAAATCACACCCTCTCAAACACACTTTTAATCCTCCTCCTCTTCCTATATTCCCTTCACCCCCCCAAATACTTATCTCATTGTAACATGCTATATAGTTGATTTGTTATTTTGTTGTTTTTGACCTGTTCTCACTAGATTGCTCCTCTAGAACAGCAATCCCTAGTGCATAGAACATAGTGTTAATAAAAAAATATTTGTTTGAGGAGGAGGATTCCAGGAATATGGCACAGTAGGAAGAACAAGGACTCAATCTTTTCAACCAGGCTATAATTGCACTGACAGAATCCATCTAATATAAATATTTTGGAACTCAGGGATTGACTGAAGCCTTGCAATTTCCACGGGAAGGTTTAGATAATAAATTGTAGTTAATTTCAGTCAATATCCACTCTTAGCTCAGCAGCAGCTACCTCTACCACACACAGCCCTATGGCTGGTAGTTGGTGCATGTGTTCCAGAAGCAGTGTGCACACTGTTTTCAGTGGCCATAATGGGTGTTCTGGTTGTTGATCACTACTTTTGATTAGGGACTTGCATACATACATGTGGACAGCCACTGTTGCATTGTGAACCCCTCCTGAAGTGATTAAAAATCTTTCTAAGGGATTTAAAGGGTTGGTGGCCTTATCCCGTCTTTTTTTTAATTTTTCTGATTTTGAAAGACAGACAATTACGACTAGAACATTCAAAAGCAACAGCATATACAGGGATAAATAGTTACTGTGCATGCCCAGGGAAAAGTGCAAGTCAGAAAAGATCTGAAAAACTTTAGGTTTACACTTCAGACTGTTCTCAGCCTATGACAATCAAGTAAAACAAAATGAAAAAAAAAAAAAAAAGCAAAAGTGGAAAAACAAAAACAAATAGCAAATTCTAGGGAAGGAGACAAATTTTATTTCCAGAGTTACCACATTACTAGAATCAAATGTCCAATTTTCAATTAAAAAAAGTCACAAGGCATACAAAAAAACTGAGGGAAGTGTGGCTTATTAAAAGGAAAATGTAAACAGAAATTGTTCCTGAAAGAGATAAGATGGCAAACCTACTAAGCAAAAAATTTAAAACAACTGTCTTAACCATGATCAAAGAACTAAAGGAAGATGTGAGAAAGTCAAGAAAATAATGTATGAACAAAATGAAAATACCAATAAAGAGAACATCCAAAAGAAACTGGAAGTCATTCTAGAGCTGAGAAGTACAATAACTGAAATGAAAATTTCATTAGACAGAAATTAAAGACATTAGATTAGTCTAAATTAAATTAGACTAATCTAATTTATTATTTAAGTTTATTTATTATTAAATTATTAAATTTATTATTTATTTATTATTTATTATTTATTTTAATAATATTTTATTTTAATAAATAAATAAAATATATTTTATAAAAATATAAATAAATATATTTTAATAAATAAATAAAATATTTTAATAATTTTTAATAATATTAAATATTTATTTATTATTCATTATTTATTATTAAAATTATTATTAAATTATTAAATTTAAATTTATTTGACTAATTAACTAATTTAACTAAATTAGACAGTCTAAATTAAAGAACAAGAACTAATTGTATGCTGTCTACAAAAAGGGCATGTTAGATATGAAGACAGATACATTAAAACTAAAGAATGAGAAGAGATATGTTATCCCCAAATCAATCCAATGAAAGCTGGAATGGCAATACCAATCTCTGACAAAGTGGTTACAGAATAAAAACTACTACGGGTTTAGAGATCATTCCATAATGACAAGGGGCCAACTCATCAATATGACATAGCACTCCTGAACATATATGCACCTAAAAACAAAGTTTCAAAATACATTCAGTAAATACTGATAGAATGGCTGGGAGAAAGTAAAAAATTCTAAATTATACTCAGGAGTTTCAATATTTCTGTTTGAATAATTGATTGACCAAACTGAGAGCTAATCAGTAAGTATATAAAAGACTTGAAAAATACTATCAGCTGACTTGTCCTGCATGGCATTTACAAAATACTATCCAATAACAATGAAATGCACACTTTTCTCAGGTACACCTATAATATTTACCAACATAGACCATATTTGGGGACATAAAACAAATCTCAATAAGGTTTAAAAGATTGAAATATATGTGTTATATTCTCTGATCATGATAGAATTAGATTAGAAATTAAAAAAATCACTTAAAATCCTTTAATATTTGCAAACTAAGAAAATAACAAAATAACCTGAGTCAAAAGAGAAATAAGACAAGAAATCAGAAATTATTTTAAATGTCTAAAAATGAAAGCTCAATACTCTTAAAATTTGTGAAATGCTACTAAAGCAGCTCTTCTGGGGAAAATTTACAGTGCTAAACATCTGTATTAGAAAATAAGAAATACGTGAAACCAAGGACCTCAGCTTCCATCTTAAGAAAATAAGAAAAGGAAAACTAATTAAAAAGAGCGTAAGTGAAGAACAAAAAGGAAATGGATTAGAGCTAAGAGTACCAACCAATAAAGCAGAAACAGAAAAATCAAAGAGAAAGTCAAAGAGGGGCTCCTGGGTGGCTCAGTCAGTTAAGTGCCTGACTTCAGCTCAGGTCATGATCCCAGGGTCCTGGGATGAGTCCAACATCGGGATCCTTGTTTAGTGGGAAGTCTGATTCTCCTTCTGCCTGCTGCTCCCCCTGCTTATACTTTCTCTTTCTCTGACAAATAAATAAATAAAATCTTTAAAAAGAGAGAGAGAGATAAAGTAAAAGAAATCTAAAACTGATTCTTTGAAATCAGTGAAATTGATAAACCTCTAGTTAAACTGATCTTAAAAAAAAAGCAAATTACAATTATTCAGAATGATTTAACATGACTATAGATTCTGTAGTTATTATAATGATTGTAAAGGACTGAATAACCTTATGGCAAATGAGTTTGACAATTTCAATGCAATAGAGAGATTTTTGAAAGGCACAATTTACCATATTCACTCAAGAAGGAATAGGTAACCTAAATAGTACTATATATATATATATATATATATATATATATATATATATATATATTAAATTGTAGTTAAAAATTTCAGCCTGAGATGACTTTTCTGATGAATTCTACTAAACATTTAAGGACAAAATAATGCCAATTCTATATAAGTCTTCCAGTAACCAAAGAGAAGGGAAAACTTCCCAACTCACCCTATGAGTCCAAAATTACTCTGATAGCAAACAGAGACATTAAAACTACAGATCAGTATCACTTATGAACATAGATGCAAAAATTCTAAAAAATACATATCAAATCTTATCAAACAATCTATTAAAAGGATAATTATGACCAAGCAGGAGTTTTCCTAGAATATAAGATTGGTTAGGCATATGAAATCTACCTATGTAATTCATCATTAAAGTAAACAAACAAACAAAAAAGTAAACTATATGATCACCTTAGATAGCATAGAAAAAACATTTTGAGTCCAAAATATACTGCCAGTAAAGAATCTCATGAACTATGAATAGAGGGAATTTTCTTGGCTTGATTAAGGACATCTATGGAAAACCTTATAGATAATATTGTATTTGATGTGAACCAGTGAAAACTTTCCACTTAAGGTCAGGAAAGAGGGGGGAAAAACATCTATTCTCACTAATTCTATTCAGCATTTTATTGGAATTTCTAGCCAGTGCAATCAGGAAATAAAAAGAAATAAAAGGTATTCAGTAAAAGACAAGTCACAGAAAGATTAAAAAAGAAGAAGAAAGAAATGAAAGGCACTCTGATAGAAAAGGAATAAAGCTGCTTTTTTCACAGATGGCATGATTGTGTAGAAAATATGATGACATCTACAAAAAACTACTAGAATTAATAAATGAGTTCAACAAAATTGTTCATGGGCCAGAAGATTCATTATTAAAATGTCAATTAGCCCCAAATGTATACATTTCTATACATTTAACAGAACACCCACTAAGAATCTCACCAAGTATTCTTGTAAAAACCGACAAGCTGATTCTAAGACTCATGGAAATGCAAAAGTAGTCGAGAACTTGAAAAGCAAAACAAAATAGGAAACAATACCTGTCCCTGAGTCAAAGTCAGCCCATGATTAAAGGGAAAAATAAACCTAGTAAGTTCACCCCCATGCCCTTGTTGGTGTTTTGAGTATGGTCTTCAATTCATCTCTTATTTACTTTTCAGAGTCCTCAGGTAGTTGCCTTTTGAATTCTGTCTGAAGATTTTGGTTGTAATGAGAAGGAGAGATAGGATATAGTCAGTGTACTGCAGCTTGGCTGGTACCAACAGTCAGTTATTCTTTAAAAGACCCAATGACCTTTTTGTATTTTTTAAATAATTTTAAAATCAATAATAAAAAATAAATAATTAATAAATAATAAAAATATAAAATAAATAAATACATATATAAAATAATAAAAAAGTTAATAAATAAAAGGTATTCTAAAATACCTTTATTATTTTCTGCTTTCATATTTATTATTTGTTTTCTTCTCATTTCTTTGGATTTAATTAATACATGATGTTATGATGCTAACAAAAATTCAAGATGTAAAAATTCCATGGGACTAAAGGCAAGGCCTTTAGTCTTACAGCATTCAACTTCTGAGAAAATGCTATGACTTTTTATTTCTGTCATTATCTTTCTAACCAAAGACATGTTTTTTGTCTTTAGCTCCTGAAGGGTTTTTTTTCTGTTTTTGTTTGTTTTTGTGTGTGTGTGTGTGTGTGTGTGTGTGAGGTTGTAATTTTCTGCAAAGACAGGTGAATAATATCTATGATTTAGTGATTTGAGGGATTTTGCATGCCAAATACATTATAGCAGACTTCTGGAGTAAGACCTGGATTCAAATTCAGGACCTGTAACGTATCTACTGTATGACCTTGAGAAATCACTTAAACTTTCTTCAAATTCATTATCTATAATTGAGGTAGTATGTCTACTTTATATTATTATGAGTATTAAAGGAGATTTTTGCATACAAGGAGATTTTATATATAAGGTCTTGCACATAGCTAGCATGTGGTAAGCATTAAGGTCATTGTAGTTATTCATTAATCTTAGTGCAGTGAATACTTTTGTTGATGACATACTTATCCTGATGTTTTATAACACTTCATTAAACAATATTTATTTATTTATTTATACTTAAAATCAATTTAGTTAATATATATCATATTATTAGTTTCAGGGGTAGAATTTAGTGATTCATCAGTTGTATATAGCACTCAGTGCTCATTACATCAGATGCCCTCCTTAATGCCCATCACCCAGTTACCCCATCCCGCTACCCACTCTCTTCCAGCAACCCTCAGTTTTTTCCCTACAGTCTCTTATGGTTTGCTTCCCTCTTTGTTTTTATCTTATTTTCCTTTTATTTCCCTTCCACTATGTTCATATGTTTTGTTTCTTAAATTCCATGTATGAGTGAAATAACTTTTATTTTTTAAAGTTTTGCACTTTAATGGTTTTAATTTGTGTGACATTTGACTGGAAAAACTAGAGGGAAATGCTTCTATCATGATACGATATAGGAGCTGGGATTTTTCAATGCTCAGAAATGATATATGTGCTCCCACTGAGCGAGAGCTGGGTTTAAGGTAGAAGTTGGCATTTGGTAACTACCTTGAAAGGCCCCGTGTAGAGCATATTGTTGGATATCTTATCCCTGCCTAGGTTGTAAAGCCAAATACGTCTCACCTGTGATGATTTAATGGCCTTGCTTCACTAGACATTTCTCTGCATGGTAAGGATTAATTTAGAAACCTAATAAACAACACATATAGAGCATATTTATTTTGAAGCAAAGCAGAAAAACTTTTTGAAGTGAACTGATTGCAAATGTACAATTTGAATTAGTGTTTGCTTCACTTAAATTCTATTATACTTTTTGAGACAATTAAATGTGAATAATAAACTTCTTAATTCTCTTACAAGAGGAGAATGGAATAGATAAATTCAACTTTGAGCATTCTTGGCATTATCAATTCTTTTTCTGAAATTTTCTATTTTGTAAATCGAAATAGTACAAATACTGTAGACATGAAACAAAATGTCATTTATTTTAAAGAAATAATGATTTTATGGCACTCTATCATAAAGTATAAAATGGTATTTAAGTTGTTTAAAAAAACTAATATGGTAACCGATAATATTCGATTGAGCATCACATGATACAGTGCCTTATCATAATGTATACTACTTGAATTTTTCCTCTTTACAGTTTCAGTTCAAAATTCATAATTAATGCAGCAAATCATGAGAGTTGTGAAATTCAGAGGGGCTTCTTTGGTGGTTGTTTCATGTGTATTTTTTTTTTTATGAATCTCAGTGACATCTCATTATACTTTGAGAAATTTATTCTAGTTTGCTGGCTGTCTTTCACTACATAGTCTTCCAAATAATGGAATTAAAGATGAAGCCATTCCTTTGCTTTTAAAAAAGGATTGTTTTCCTTTCTTGAATTGCCTTCTTACTCACATTAATTGTTTCATTTTTTCAAATGGCTTCACATTGCATACCTGTTCTTAAAAGTGTATATGATAACTTGTCTTTGAGTGTGCTATTCTCTTTCCTACTGTTACATTTCACTATCAAAATCTCAATTTCTCTTGAATGGTAGGTTGTCTCAAAGGGAGTACTTGACTTTGCTTTTAGGGCAAGGATGAGCAAACTGCAGCCTGAGGGTCAAATCTAGCCCACTGCCTCTTTCCGTTCAGCTGTGAGCTAAGAATGGTTTTATGTTTTGAAATGGGTGGAGAAAAATTGAAATGATACTATTTAGGGAAAAGTTAAAATAATAAGAAATTTAAATTTTTATGTATATACATAATATTTTGAATTTTTAAAATTAAATGTTCGTGGAAATGTTCTTTTTTGTATATAAGTTCCCACATAGTATCCTTGATTTTGCCTTTTGGAAAGCAAAGTCTAAATATTTAATAACCTGTCATTAACAGAAAAGCTTTGCTGACACTTATTTTAAAGAAATTGATTGAAATTTTTATGAAATAACACTTTTTCATACCACTTATTTTTATTTTTTATTTTATTTTTTAGAAGTTTTATTTATTTATTTGAGAGAGAGAGTGTGTGAGTGTGGAAAGGAGAGGGAGAGAGAATCTTAAGCAGACTCCACTCTGAGTGCAACCCTGAGATCATGACCTGAGCCATAATCAAGAGTTGGATGCTTAACTGACTGAGCCACCCAGGTGCCCTTGTGTCCATTATTTTTAAATGATTTAAATGACTGAATGAAATATAGATTCCAAAAACAGAACTGAAGTTTATTTTAAAGCAAGCATACTGGATCTTCTATATCTAGGAAGGTATTGGGCCTTCAAGTAATCCTCTGGTGAGAAGAGATTTTCATTCCATAAGATTTCACAACAGAATCATTTTCTAGAAACAATTTATTTGACATCAAGAAATTGGACTCAACTTAGAATCATAGATTTGTTCTCTCATTCTGAAAAAAGTTTATTATTTTTTTCTTCACTTCCTAATTTCTTCTTCCTCATGCCTGTGATTTGTGCCACATGGCCACCCATTTACCTTCCATTTTAGTACCCACTATGGGCTCCATTCACACATATTTTTTCATGCGTTATCCACAAGCACTAAAAATGCTTATCTAATATGCAAATATGATCATTCTTTTGAAATCTCTTAATCAGTCCAACTACTGCATCCAATCAAGACTCTGTGAGTGCTGGGTGTTATACACAACTGATGAATCATTGAACACTAGGTCAGAAGCTAATTATGTACTATATGTTGGCTAATTGAATTTAAATAAAAAAATATATATGGGTCTATAGTTTTCTTTTCTTGTGATGCCATCGTCCAGCTTTAGTATCAGGTAAATACCGCCTTCAGAAAATGAGTTACAGAGTATTCCAATTACTTCTGCTTTTTTAAAGTGTTTGAAAAAGATTGAGATTTCTTTATTAAACAATTAATAAACCAATATTGGGACACCTGGGTGGTTCAGTTGGTTAAGCATCTGCCATTGGCTCAGGTCATGGTCCCAGGGTCCTGGGATGGAGCTCCATTTTGGGCTCCCTGCTCAGTGGGGAGCCTGCTTCTCCCTCTCCCTCTGCCTGCCACTCTGTCTGCTTGTGCATGCTCTTTCTCTCTCATTCTCTATCAAATAAATAAATAAAATCTTTTAAAAAGATTTTATTTAAAAAGATCACATTCTACCTTGCCAGTCTAGTTTTTCACTATTCTCTGACATAAACTAGTCACACCAAAACCAAACCAAACCAAACAAACAAAAGCTGCCACTCCTACTATGCCATGTTTACTTTTGACTCAGACTTTGAGTAAACCATTTTTCTTTGAGAAGTACAGGAAATTTCCCTATGGAAATCTCCAACTTTTCTCACTTTGCACAATGACCAGCTCTGAGATATCTTACTCTTCACCTCTAAGGCTAAAGTTCATAACAATCTTGGGGGTTTCTTAAGTGTTCTGTCCTCAACTTACGACTCTTGTAGCATTTACAATGTAATGGCTGAATTACTCATCTTTCTTCTCACTAATGTAAAAGTTCCTAGAAGACATGGCAGAGATTTATGTTTCCTAATTGCCTAATTTACAGGCACTTCACCTTGCCCACTCTATGCACCAAATGGTAAAATCTTTTTTTCCCTGCAATTTTTTTAAGTTGAAAGATTTTCAGTAACTCGCAGACAACAAGTTCCGGGGACATGTAGAAGTCCCAGAAAGAACTTTTTAGGAAAATGCATCGCTATGGCCTGAAAGCTTGGGATCCACTCCCCTCCCCAATCCATATGTTGGATCCTAAGACCCAATGTGATAAGACTTTGAGGTGAGGCCTTTAGACAGTGATAAAATTATGAAGGTAGAGACCTCATGAATGGGATTACTTCTCTTATAAAAGAGGCTCCAGAGAACTCCTTTGTTCTCCCACCATGTAAGGGCACAGTGGAAAGACAATCTATGTCATCTGTCAGCACATTGATCTTGGACTTTACAGCCTCCAGAACTGGGAGAAATAAATTTCTGTTGTATTTGAACTACCCATTTTATGGTATTCTGTTATAACAACCCAAATAGATTAAGAAAAAAGTGGAAGCTTTATGCATTGCTTGTCAAAAGCAGAATAAAATAAATACATAATTCATGTTGTTCTGCTGTGAGTGTCATGAATTGATAAAGTGGTAATAACGGGCTAAGCATTTATATCGTCATCCCTGAAAATCAAAGACTGCTTATATGTGGGATTTTGTGCGACAAATGTGTCAAATTGGTGAATTGAGAGTATCTGCAGTGTTTTACCCATATGCATTTCCACTAAGATATGTATGTGTGTGTTATATATGCATATATATAATACACATATGAAAGAATTGAGGGTTACACTTTATTCACTGCTATCCTTAGAGACTGTGATTTTGAATTATCACAGTCCTCTTAAGTATTTTGTTTACATCATCTGCAAAAAAAAAATTTAGCAAGTGAAAGAAAAATACTCAAAAAGAGCAAAAAGAAATAAATACATTATTTACTTTCCTTGAATCATTTACATGAATATGTACATTATTTACCTTAACAAATGCTCCATTCCGTATTGGAAAGATCTATTTTGTAACATTTTGAAAATCATTTTCATAAAGTACTATATTTCACAAAATTGACTGTATAAATTTTACTGATTGTGTTAAAGCTAAACAGTTATTTAGGATGACATCCCCATACCATAATCATAAAACAATAATGTACTAGAAAGTATTGAATTTTTTTTTCCTAGAATATACACAATTAAACATCCACTTGTCTGCTGAGAAATAAGAATCCCACTTATTTTATTATATTATTATTATAAATGCAGGTGGAAGATATGGTTTTGACATCGTTTTCTCTTTAATTGATAGTGTTCTTATTTGCAGTAAATGGGCAGAAGTAAATCACTAAAAGCTGGGAATGGTATTTAAATGAATAAGGATTTTAGTATCAAAAGTTTCTTCAGTTCTATTAAGAAAACTTGCATAGTTTGCAGTGATATATTATAGCACTGTGTTTGTTTACTTAATCCTTTAAAAGAGCTATGCTACTTACTGATTTGTGTCCACAGGTTTGCTTCAGAACTTACCCTCCAGTATTTGTTTTCAAAAATGATTTCTACTGAGGAATCCTCAGGCTCAGAACTTCTTTCCTCGGCCATACCCAGTGTACTAATAACCTCATCAAAGGCATTTTTCATCTCTGTTACAGTGTGATGTCCAGCATTTTTGTTGGTACTTCATTGGGTTTTCCATATCTCCACTTACATTGCCTTCTTTTACTTCTTCTTCTTCTTTTTTTTTTTTTAAGATTTTATTTATTTATTTGAGAGAGAGACAGTGAGAGAGAGCATGAGTGAGGAGAAGGTCAGAGAGAGAAGCAGACTCCCCATGGAGCTGGGAGCCCGATGCGGGACTCGATCCCAGGACTCCCAGGATCATGACCTGAGCCGAAGGCAGTCGTCCAACCAACTGAGCCACCCAGGCGTCCCTTCTTCTTTTTTTTTTTTAAATTTTCAAACACTTGAAAAAAAATTATTATTATTTTTTTAAAATTTCTTTTCAATGTTCCAGAATTCATTGTTTATGCACCACACCTAGTGCTCCATGCAATATGGTCCCTCCATAATACCCACCACCAGGCTCACCCAACCTCCCAAACCCCTCCCCTCCAAAACCCTCAGTTTGTTTCTCAGAGTCCACAATCTCTCAATGGTTCATTGCCTTCTTGTTCTTATGTGCTATCTCTTTCATCCATTAGAGTCCTGAGCATGCCAGTTACAGTTGTTTTAAGTTCCTGGACTGATAATTTCGATATCCCTCCTGTGTCTGATTCTGATGCTTGACCTGCCTCTTCAAATTGTGTTTTTTGCCTTTTAGTATGCTTTTATTTTTTTCTTGATAGCCAGCCATGTTCTTGCAGGTAAAAAGGATTGCTCTAAATAGGCCTCTTTCATGATGTGGCGGTGAGTAGTTGCGGGAGGGGAAGTGTTCTCTAGTCTGGTGATTTGGTCTCAGTCTTTTAGTGAGTGTATGCCTTTGGGCTGTGACCTTCATAAGTATGTCTCAGTTTTTTCCCTACCCTTTTAGCTGAGACAGAATGATTAGAATGGGCTGGAGTTGGGTACTTCTTTTTCCCAGTGGAAGCCTAGAAGGGATGTGATTTGACTCTGTCCTTCCCCCAAGGTCAGGTAGGTTCTGATAATATCCCAGAAGTTAGGCAGCTCTGGTTAACTAGTTTCTCCTGAGGGCAGGTCTTGTGAAGAACAACATAGTGGTCTGGTCAATTTCAGAATTGTTCTTTTCTCCTTCTCCCTGCTGAAAGCCCAAGGGTATTTTTCTTCAGTATTTACTGTGGGAATTTGGTCAAACGCCTAGAGATAAATATTACAATATTGTGGGGCTCCCTTGGAGTTTTTAACACCAGAGGTGTCCACACTCAGCCTCCAGCAATTTATCAATTACAGTTCAGGTTTTCCTA
The DNA here is from genome assembly GCF_002288905.1 of Enhydra lutris kenyoni. NCBI lineage: Eukaryota > Metazoa > Chordata > Mammalia > Carnivora > Mustelidae > Enhydra > Enhydra lutris. The sequence goes on along the minus strand of NW_019154101.1, from coordinate 35,096,833 downwards.
CCTTGGTTCCCAAGGTGGTTTCTGCTCATGAGTTTCTGCTCTGGTGAGTCTCCACTCCCTGCTCTTGCCTGTCTGTTTCTCAAGTCTTGGAGAAAGCAGTTGTCTTTGTGTCTTCCTCTCCCTTATGGATCCAAAACAAATTGTTGATTTTTCAGAATGTTCATCTTTTTCCTGTTAAGACCAAGTGTGGACTTCCAAGCTTCTTCACGTGGAACTGGAAACTGAAAGTTTTTTGAGTTGTATTTTATCTTCCTCTTTGGTCTGGAGGAGTTTATGTAGAATCGTCATTAATTTTTCCTTATGGGTTTGTTAGAATTCATCAGGGGAGTAATCCTTGTCTTGAATCCTGGGGAGGTATTTAAACAAATGTAATTTTTAAATAGATGTAAGGCTATTTTGATTGTTTCCTCTTGAGTGAGATTTGGCAGTTTTTGACTTTCAAATAATTTGTCAATTTCACCTAAGTTTTTAAATTTATTAGAATTAAGTTGTTTATGTTATTTTTTATTATTGAAATGTCTATGGGAACTGTAGTGATGATCCTCTTTCATTCCTGATATTGATAACTTGCAACTTTTTTCTTTCTTGCCTGAGCAGTCTGGAACTATTGACAGTTTGGCCAAGATAATCTTTGTGAGGACTGTCCTGTGCATTGTAGAATATTCATCAGCATTTTGGGTCTCTACCCACTAGATGTCAGAAGCTTATCTCCCTTGACAACCAAAAATATATCTAAACATTGACAAATGTCACCTAGGGGAAAAATCCCTTCCAGTTGAAAACCACTGATCTGGTTAGATATTAATTGTAATTCTTTGAAAGACCCAGCTTTGGGTTTCATAGATATTCCCTGGTTTTCTACTATTTATTTTTTCCCTAGGTTTATTTTATTTTATTTTTTATTTTTAAAAATTCTTTACTTAAAAATAATTCAACTTAGTTAAAATATACTGTATTATTTGTTTCAGGGGCAGAATTTAGTGATTCATCAGTTGCATATAATACCCAGTGCTCACTCCATCAAGTGCCCTCCTTAATGCCCATCACCTCATTACCCCATTCCCTACCAACCTCCTCTCCAGCAACCCTGTTTCCTAGAGTTAATAGTCTTCTATGGTTTGCCTCATTCTCTGTTTTTACCTTTTTTCCTTTTTCCTTCTTTTTTCATATGTTCATCTGTTTTCTTAAATTCCACATATGAGTGAAATCATATGGTATTTTTTTTTTCTCTGACTGACTTACTTCACATAAATTATACCCTCAGGGTCCATCCATTGTTGTTGCAAATGGCAAGATTTCATTCTTTTTTATAGCTGGATTATATTCCATTCTCTGTGTATGTGTGCAAGTGTGTGTATCACATCTTCTTTATTTATCCATCCATTGATAGACACTTGGGTTTCTTCCATAATTTGGCCATCATAAATAACACTGTTATGAATATAGGGGTGTGTGTATACCTTTGAGAAGTTAGAAGACAATTTACTCTTATTCATTTAGCTGGTTAATGAGATTCAAACTCACATCTATCTGAATCCCAAATCCACACTGAAACAACTATGCATACTATGAGACAAAATGTCTTTAAAGTTTGACATTACTAATGGTTAAAAAAGCAATTATTATTTTTTTAATTGGAGGAAAAAGTTAGTGGGACCTGAGGGTATAAGTCTTGAGAGAGGGTGATGAAGAATCTGATTTCATTTATTTAAAAAAAAATTGAACTTTATTTCTTTTCCAGATTTTCTGGGCTACTCTCGGCTTTTTGCATTTCCATATAAATTTTAGAATCAATTTGTCAAATCTTCTCCCTCTACCAAAAATATCCCCAAACTTACTAAAGTTCAGGTTAGATTGCATTGAATCTTTAGATCAATTCTGAAGGAATTATAATATTGAACAGTCCATCCCATAAATCTAATAAATATTCACTTATTTAGGTTTTTTATTATACTCACTTTTTTTTTTTTTTTTAGATTGATCTCTGGGTACTTTTTTTTTTTTTTTAATGTTGTTGTAAATGGTACACTTTAAAAAATTCAGTTTCTAATTATTGCTGGGAGATAGAATTACAAGTGAATTTTGTATATGTCTTGGTATTCAGAAATCTTGCTAATTCTATTAGTTTACTGGTAAATTCTTTTAGATTGTATACTTGATCATGTCATCTGCAAATAATAGCATTTTATTTTCTTCCCACTCATTCCAATTTTTTTAAACATTATTGTCCTGGCCTGAGACCTCAGGTACCACATTTCCCCAACATACAGTGAAGTTGAAAAACTTTTATAGTAGACATCTGTATACCTACCTAATAGATCATACCATTCTAGATTTACTGCTTACCATACTTGCCTTATTATACATCTGTCAGTCCTTCTATCTATCCACCAATCCATTCTTTATTTTATTCTTTTTTAGATACATTTCAAAGCAGTTTCAGACATTAATACACTTCCCCCTAAATACTTTGGCATGTCTATTATTATCTAGTGCCATTGCAAATAGGAGATGTCATAATGGACATCATTTTCTTTCTCCCAGTATTAGAAGGAAAATTTTTGATATTTTAAGAATGATATGTTTGCTGTAGGTTTTGTGTAGATAATCACTATCAAATTAAGATAGTTTTCTGGGGAGGCTGGGTGGCTCAGTGGGTTAAGCCTCTGTCTTCAGCTCAGGTCATGATCTTAGGGTCCTGGGATTGAGCCCCGCATCAGGTTCTCTGCTCAGCAGAGAGCCTGCTTCCCCCTCTCTATCTCTGCCTGCCTCTCTGCCAACTTGTGGTCTCTGTCTGTCAAATAAATAAATAAAATCTTAAAAAAAACCAAACCAGATAGTTTCTTTATTTATTTTAGTTTGCTAAAATAAACACATATCACCTGATGATTGTTGAATTGTTTTTGTTTTTTTACAAGAGAAAGGATTGCATGATAGTGAAACAAAAAGGATGAAGTAATTTTAGAAGAAAAAAATTATGCAGTTTTATTTACTTGTCTCTAGGAATTTCTTATATATAGCAGCATGGTGAGAGTTAAGCTATCAAGACATAAAATACTCACCAGAATAGGTAAACCTTGTCTATTGGTCATGCCACTTAAGAAATTGTTGAATGCTAATATTTTCTGATGTAAGAGATTAGCATTATTCATAACTTAGTAAGTATAAGTTTAACAGACTTTAATAAAAGATGTTATTTATTTACTTGATAGAGAGAGACACAGCAAGGGAGGGAACACAAGCAGGGGGAATGGGAGAAGGAGAAGCAGGCTTCACACCTAGCAGGATGTCCTATGCAGGACTCAATCCCAGGACCCTGGGATCATGATCTGAGCCAAAGGCAGACACATAAAGACAGAGACACCCAGGTGTCCCTAAGTTTAACAGACTTGCATGGTTTTAATAATTTAATTCAGAATATTTTTTCAATATTTAACTTAGAATACTCTCCTAATTCTGTAGATAAAAGCATATATACTTCATAAAGACACAATTTAATTTTTTAAAAATATTAATAACCTTCTTTTGCCTCCAAGATATTTGTTAAAATGTTAAAAGAAAATTTAAATGATGTGCTACAGGGTTTTTTTTCTCTTTTGAATGTATGATGATAATAACACTGATATTATTTAGCCACAAAAACTGAGAAAGACCTTATGTACACAAGAGGCTGTGATTTGGCATACGATCCCCAAGTATCTGAAAAATACTTGGAAAAAAATAAGAATGAGTAATTAAGTCTTGAAACTTTATCTCACATGTAGAAAAAATTACTAGTTTTCAATATGACAGAAGACTTTTCTATGTAAAATAAATTTTAGAAATACATTTTTATTTTTTGAAAGATTTTATTTATTTATTTTACAGAGAGGGAGAGAGAGGGAGCAAGCAAGCACAAGAAAGGGGAGGGACAGAGGGAGAAGGAGAAGCAGACTCCCTGCTGAGCAGGGAGCCCAATGTTGGGCTAGGTCCCAGGACCCTGGGATCATGACCTAAGCCAAAGGCAGATTCTTAATTGACTGAGCCACCCAGGTGCCCTTGAAACACATACTTCTTAACATGTTAGAGGAAATCTTACACAGGCTGATCCTGCAAACCTGAGGGATTGTTACGTTTGAAGTCATTAAATTATAATATGAAAAATGTACTAAGTGGAGAGTTTTGAATATTATAATAAGAATGTCACTCAGCAATTTCACAATCCTTGGGAGTCTATCTCAAAGTTACATTGAAAATTTAATTTTAACTTTATTGATATTTTATATATATGTATGTATGTAGATATCTATCTATTATCTATCTCTCTATCTATCTATCTATCTATCCATCTATCCACACACACACATGCATGCACACTAAAATGCCATTTATTGAATCCTTAGGCTCTGTCACAAAGCCAATCACCCATATTTCATGTATTATTAGGAATCTAATACTCACTATGCACTGGCTCATATTCAAACAGAAACTCAGGGATATTAAACCTTGGCACCTTTGATTCTTTTCTTACCTTCTTTCAGCATTTGCTTTTGTTGCTGCAAAATTCTTTTTTTTTTTTTTAACTGATAATCCTTATTTATTCAACTGATAGGTGGAAAGTCAGAAAGTATTTTTCTTTGGAACTTGTGATTATGATCAAAGGGCTGCTTAGAAGAAAGTGAAGAATACATAACGCCCCATCCTGGTATTTACCAAGGGCACAGGGCCGCAGGATGTCTGCAGTCAGTGATCAATGAATGCCAAAACATAGCATATGCCCTCCAAAGAAAAACTCTTCAAACTTACTTTCTACCTTTTCATTTATATTTAGGGGATTTCAGTTATCATGGTAGGAGGAGAGGGCAGAATTGCAAAGCCATTAGAAAATCCTGGATTGTAGATGAGGGATTCACTGAGTACTTGTGAACACTCCCAGTTGAAGTCAGACTGGAAGATCTCACACTTTTTTTGATGTATTGAACTCCACAAGATCAATGCAATCTCTACGAGTCAGCAAACTGGAAAGCTGTAGCCTTCTTCAAGAATCATGGCTGCTAATGATGGGATATTATTATTCCTCATAGACCAATCACATCTAATTCTATAAGGGGCCATTATTATCCATGTTTAACTGATAAACAGTTGATGCTCAACATGGTTATACCACTTGAGGTGGGATTAAGAGTTTATAAACTTACTGCTTCCTAAATGCAAGCTGTGCCTATGGAAACTAGTATATTATGAAAACACTCAACTCTGAAATATAAAACATGGTTACTAACTAATTCATAGCAAATACATTGCTGGAGAAATTTTAATGCTCTCAATGCTCCTTATTTTTCATTTCTTTAAATTTTCATAGGGCATTTCCTCACTGTCTCTCTTCATTCTAGATGGACCAAAAATGAGGTGATAGGAGGTATCAGGAAGCCGCTGTCAATCTTCAGAGGAGTACTTTATCTTGTTCTGAATACTGAGAAAACTTTATAGCTCATGATACTCCCACATTTACCATCACCCTTCTATGGGGCCAGAGGATCCATTTTTTGCTTCTACTGCCATCTGAAAGCTGACCAGAGCAACATTGATCCACTGGACATCATGGTGGGCAAATCAGTCAAACTCATCCAGGATTGGGGCATGGTGAATAGGGTAAAAGTCCTATGTTCCACATATTTAGCTAGAAATCCCTACCCCATATGTTTTAATTGTTACTTTTAGAATGTTCATAGTTGAATAAATAGTGTTCACTATTTCTTTCCTTAAGGATGATTCTGCCCTTATGGAGTACACACACACACACACACACACACACACACTTTCAGGTTTAGTGGAATATTTTTTTAAATTTTTTTGTTTGCTTCTTCTCTTCCTCTTCACGAAAGAAACTTATATTGGACTATGTAGAGGCAAGCTTGTTTTCTAGAATATTCTCAAATACATCCAACTCATCCAAAGCAGAATCAGTCTCAAGTATATTTGCCAAATGCTTTAATCTCCTGGTTAAGTTACTTGTTTGTGTCTTTAGCAATAAATTAGTGGCAGGAGAGGGATTAGAACAGACACTCCTGAGATTCTGATCTGCTGTGTACTCTTGCTTCAGTTACGGAAAGAAAAAGATTTTCTGTTGGATGCTTGGTAGCTAATTAGACTTTCTATTATCTAAATACTAATTTGTGTTTTATTCAATCTATTCACTTAAGGTGAAGTACCAATTAAGTTTTTTCTCTTGATTTTCCTGAAGTCAACAAAATATCTAATGAATGGAGGGGGTTCAGAGTTTAAATGAATGCAAAACAATATACACAGGGAGTTTATGTATTTTATTTGGGCTTTCACAGATACAGATGCAAGTTGGTTTGTATGGATTTACTATTATTAAAAATCGCTAAAATTGATAACAGGGTAAGTATGCCACAATGGGAGAACAGATTGAAGCCAGTGATGTCGTTGAGTGAGGTTCCTTCTACATCTTGCTTCTTTCCTCCATGCTGCTCTGTTCTCTCTTCACTACATCAGTGTGTATGAAATTTCAGCAGGCTTAAGTTCCTGCTGCAAGTGTGTGTGTGAGTGAATTTAAGTTCCTTTGGAAGGCAAAGTCACACTGATAATAACTTCCTGTTAGTAGCAATTCAGAAGAAACTTATGTTGCTAAAGACTACTGCATGACTCTACTAAGTATTATTTATTGATGTAGTGTTTAAATATGTTTAAATATGTGAAAAGATGCTCAGGCTTCTTTGGAAGGAAAAAATGGTTTCTGGAGTACTTGGTTAGGCCTCTTTTGCATGATTAAATCAGTAATCAAAAGAGTGTGAAAATGTTGTATAACTATATTTTGAAATATTTTAAGACTCATAGTAAATTGCAATAACAGTACAGAGCATACCTGAGAACCCTCCACTTAGCTTTCCCCATTTAATAGCATCTAACATGACTACAGTAACATTGTCAAAGCCAGGAAACTAACACTAGTACAATACTATTAACTAAACTACAGATCTTATTCAAATTTCACTTTTTACCTGCATTTGTTTTTGTTTTGTTTTGTTTTTTGGCATGTAAAGTGTTAAAAGTCTTTTCATATGTATAGATCCACATAACCACTACCAAAATCAAACACAGAGCTAGTCCATCAAAACAGACAAAATTCCTAATCTCTGGCTCCATCACTGTGATTTTGTCATTTTGAAATGTTATATAAATGAAATCAAGTAGTATATAACCTTTTATGGCTGGCTTTTCCCACCCAACATGATGTGACTGAGATCCATCCAAAGACATGAGCATATCACTAGTTCCTTTCTTTAATTGCATAGCATGAACATTCATGGTTTGTGTTTTTTGCTTTTGCATGAGGAAAGTCTTTAAAAATTTGTTTATAAATTTTTAATTGAAGTATAATTGACATATAACATGATATTAATTTCAAGTATACAAAATAATGATTCAATATTTGCATATATTGCAAAATAATCAGCACCAGTCTAGTTAACATCCATCACCAATATAGTTAAAGAATTTTTTCTTGTGATGAGAACGTTAAGATTTACTGTTTAGCAGTTTTCAAGCATGCAATATAATATTGTTAAATACAGTTTCCCTGCTGTATATTACATTCCCATGACTTACTAATTTTACTTCCAGAAATTTATGCCTTTTGATTCCATTTACCCATTTTCCCCTCTCCCCACCCCTACCTCTTGTAACCATGAATTTGTTCTTTATATCTATTTTGTGGGCTTTTTTTTTTTTAGATTCTATGTGAGATTTTATAGTATTTGTCATTCTTTAACATTTCAATTAGCAGAAAGCCCTCAAGATCCATTCATGTTGGAGAGACAAGATGGTGGGGAAGTAGGAGGAGGCACCATTTCAACCTCTACCCTAAAGTGAGCTGATTACCTACCAAAGAACTCCGATCACCCATGAAATCAGCCTGAGATCAGAATTACACACGTCTGGATCTCTATGGGGGCAGAAGACACCAGTGGGCAGGTAAAGCGGAGTGGGAACGTCGGACTGATATCGGAAGATAAACAAAAGGGGGAGGGAGCCACCAGAGGTGACCCATTGGAAAGTAATACCCCAATACGAGAGTTCCCTGCACTGTGGCCCAGCATTAACTTGGAGTCTGTTTGAAAGCACTCAAAAAGAGCAAAGGATCATGGAGGGAAATTGTGGGAATCAGGGTGGTTAGGGACAGGGGCTTAAGTCCCCAGACACAGGACAGCCACCCCTGGCACTGAGCCAGAGAGAGTGCGGCGGAGAAACCAGGTCTTGGTCCCTGAGCCGCCAGCACACCTGAGAGTGTGTGGGGTCTGGCTCCCGTGAGGGACTGGGAGCCTCGCCAGCCGGCAGAAGCACAGACTTTTTACAGTCCCCATGTGAGTGCTGTGCCGCGCTATCAGAGTCTGAGCTGTGCCCTGCGCCCTCCCCTGAAAGAGGTGCGAGCAGGTGCCAGCCAGGAACTCTCAGACCCAGAAAGACCAGGCACTCCCAGCCCGGGCCAGCAGGAAAATCTCAGTGTGCGATCGCTGCTTGGAACCTCCCTGGTGGTCTGGAGCTGCCCAGACAGCTGCCGTTGTCGTGGTTTTGGGTACAAGCAGGAGTTCCTGTGTCCCCAGGGACCGCGACTCGAGAACCGTGCTCTGCCAGTGGCCAAGGGGGAACTTATGTGCTCTGGAGCACTCACAGGGAAATAGACTGAGGCTTCTCTCTGAGAGGGAGGTCAGGGTGCAGTTTGCTTTCCTCCAAACCTCCAAAAACCATCAAAAGCTGTCAAGGTGAGAGAAAACAGAAAAAAAAAAACAACAACAAAAAACGAACAAACAAACATAAAAACCTCCAGAGAACAAAAGCCTGAAAAACCAGTTTCCTCAGAGCCCACCCCCTTGAGGGGGAGGGAGGACTTAACTCAGGGAACACTGCCTGAAAACCCATGTGGCAGTCCCCTCCCCCAGAAAGCCAACAAGGGAAAAAAAAAAAAAAAAAGAAAAAAAAAAAAGACTACAAGAGAACAACCACCACTACTTCATAGATACAACTTTTATTTTTAATTCGTTCCCACTATTCTGGCTCATTTTTTTAATATAGATAATTTTTTAACCTATTTACCATCACAGTGAGATGTCCAGTACATCAAATTCCATAATAACCTTTTAATCTGAGCTTTTTGACACATATACCCATGTTTTTCTTTTGCTTTTCTATTTTTTAATTTTTTTTAAAATTTTAGTTTAGTTTAGTTTATTCTTTTTTTATTTTTATTTTTTAACATTCATGTAGAGTTAAACTTCAAGGTAATCCCCTTTCCCCAATCAATGCTACCCCTATAGGTAAACCAATTTTTAATTCCCCTTTATCTTAGGAAAGTTGAGTCCTTTAACAAAGATATCAAGATACATCCAATAGGAATCAAAATAACCTTCCTCGCCACACTGAGAACTTATAACTACTCTCCCATTTTTTCTTCTGCCAGTGTTTCTGTGTATTTGTGTTTGTCCTGATAGTATATAAATCTTATACTTGGGGTTCTTTTTGACGAGGTTCTTTAAAAAAAAATATATATATATATGTATATATGTATATATATATATACATATATATATATATATATATATATATATTTTCTCTTGTCATATACTTTTATCAGTCTTTTTGTTTGTCTGTTTTTGTTTGTATACGTCATAAATCTTACCTTGCGGCCCATTTGGGCTGAGCCTTCTCTTTAATCTTTCTTTTTTTTCCCTGTCTCTCTCTCTTTTTTCTTTTTCTTTTCTTTTTTCTCTCTTTCTTTCATTTGGGTGTGGACTCCTGATGGCTCAGAAGCATTCCAGGGTGCACCTTGACTGCACCATGGTTGATACATCCAGCTACATCCATTCAGCCATCTCTCAACAAAATGACTAGGAGGAGGAATGCCCAGCAGAAGAAAAATTCAGAGGATGGGCCTTCTGCAACAGAGCTGATGGCTATCAACATAGACAATATGTCGGAAAGGGAATTCAGGCTAACAATTATCCAGGCAATAGCTAGGTTGGAGAAAGCCATGGATGACCAAACGGAATTGATTAGGGCAGAACTGAAAGCCACCAGGGATGATGTTCACAATGCTCTCAACGAGTTCCAATCTAATCTAAATTCTCTAAAAGCTAGGGTAACTGAGACAGAAGATAGAATTAGTGATCTGGAGGACAAACAGATAGAGAGAAAGGATCAGGAGGAGGCCTGGAACAAACAACTTAGAAACCATGAAAACAGAATCAGGGAAATAAATGATGCCATAAAACGTTCCAATGTCAGAATTATTGGAATCCCCGAAGGGGAGGAAAAAGAAAGAAGTCTGGAAGATATAGTGGAAGAAGTTCTCCTTGAAAAATTTCCCAATTTCACGAATGGAAACAACGTTCATGTACTAGAGGCAGAACAGTCTCCCCCTAAGATTATAGATTCTAAAAAAAAATCAAGGCACCTGAGAGTAAAATTGAGAAATCATAATTGTAGATGCAATCTCTTGAAAGCCGTTAGGACAAAGAGGCTCCTTACGTACAGAGGAAAGCCCATCAGAATAACGTCAGACCTGTCCACAGAAACCTGGCAAGCCAGAAAGGGCTGGAAAGATATATTCAGGGCACTAAATGTGAAGAACATGCAGCCAAGAATACTTTATCCAGCAAGACTGACATTCAAAATAGATGGAGAGATAAAGAGTTTCCAAGACCGGCAAGGCTTAAAAGAGTATGCGACCACCAAGCTGATACTGCAGGAAATATTAAGGGGGGGGTTCTATAAAAGAGGGAAAATCCTGAGACTATCATTGAACAGAAATATAGAGAAAATCTACAGAAAGAAAGACTTCAAAGGTAACATGATGTCAATAAAAACGTATCTATCAATAATCACTCTCAATGTGAATGGCCTAAATGCACCCATAAAATGACACAGGGTTGCAGATTGGATAAAATGACAGGATTCATCCATATGTTGTCTATAAGAGACCCATTTTGAACCTAAGGATATACCCAGACTGAAAGTGAAGGGATGGAGAAGCATCTTTCATGCCAATGGGCCTCAAAAGAAGGCCGGGGTAGCGATTCTCATATCAGATAAATTAGATTTTAAACTAAAGACTGTAGTCAGAGATACAGAAGGACACTACATAATTCTTAAAGGGACTATGCACCAAGATGATCTAACAATTGTAAATATCTATGCCCCCAATATGGGGGCAGCCAATTACATAAGAAAATTATTAATCAAGATAAAGAGTCATATTGATATGAATACATTAATAGTAGGAGATCTTAACACGCCTCTCTCAGTAATAGACAGATCATCCAAGCAGAAAATCAATAAAGAAATGAGAATTGAATGACACATTGGACCAGATGGGCCTCATAGATATATACAGGACATTCCACCCTAAAACAACAGAATACTCATTCTTCTCAAGTGCACATAGAACCTTCTCCAGAATAGACCACATACTGGGTCACAAATCAGGACTCAAACGATACCAAAAGACTGAGATTATTCCCTGCATATTCTCAGATCACAATGCTTTGAAACTGGAGCTCAATCACAAGAAAAAGTTTGGAAGGAACTCAAACACCTGGAAGCTAAAGACCACCTTGCTTAAGAATGCTTGGATCAACCAGGAGATCAAAGAAGAACTTAAAGGATTCATGGAAGCCAATGAGAATGAAGACACTTCGGTTCAAAACCTATGGGATATAGCAAAGGCGGTCCTAAGGGGGAAATACGTAGCCATCCAAGCCTCCCTCAAAAAAAATAGAAAAATCCAGAATACACCAGCTGTCTCTACACCTTAAAGAACTGGAGAATCAACAACAAATTAAACCAACTCCAAACATAAGAAGGGAAATAATCAAGATTAGAGCAGAGATCAATGAGGTAGAAACTAGAGATACAGTAGAAAGTATCAATGAAACTAGAAGCTGGTTTTTTGAAAGAATCAATAAGATCGATAAACCATTGGCCACACTAATCCAAAAGAAAAGAGAGAAAGCTCAAATTAATAAAATTATGAATGAAAAGGGAGAGATCACAACTAACACCAAGGAAGTAGAAACAATCATCAGGAGTTATTATCAACAGTTATATGCCAATAAGTTAAGCAACCTAGATGAAATGGATGCTTCCCTGGAAAACTATAAATTATAAAACTATAAAACTATAAACTCCCAAAATTGAACCAGGAAGAAATTGACAACCTGAATAGACCAATATCTAGTAACGAAATTGAAGCAGTGATCAAAAACCTCCCATAACAAAAAGGGGAATTTCAGACCAATATTACTGATGAATATGGATGCTAAGATTCTCAACAAGATCCTAGCAAACAGGATCCAACAGCACATTAAAAAGATTATCCACCATGACCAGGTGGGATTCATCCCTGGGTTACAAGGATGGTTCAACATTCACAAATCAATCAATGTGATAGAACAAATCAATAAGAGAAGAGAGAAGAACCACATGGTCCTCTCAATTGATGCAGAAAAAGCATTTGACAAAATCCAGCATCTGTTCCTGATTAAAATGCTTCAAAGTATAGGGATAGAGGGAACATTCCTGACCTTCATAAAATCTATCTATGAAAGACCCACAGCAAATATCATCCTCAATGGGAAAAAGCTCACAGCCTTCCCGTTGAGATCAGGAACATGACAAGGATGCCCACTCTCACCACTCTTGTTCAACATAGTATTAGAAGTCCTAGCAACAGCAATCAGACAACAAAGAGAAATAAAAGGTATCCAAGCTGGCAATGAAGAAGTCAAACTCTCTCTCTTCGCATATGACATGATTCTTTATATGGAAAACCCAAAAGGCTCCACCCCCAAACTACTAGAACTCATACAGCTATTCAGTAACGTGGCAGGATACAAAGTCAATGTACAGAAAACAGTGGCTTTCTTATACACTAACAATGAAAATACAGAAAGGGAATTAGAGAATCGATTCCATTTACTATAGCACCTCGAACCATAAGATACCTGGGAATAAACCTAACCAAAGAGGTAAAGGATCTGTACTTGAAGAACTACAGAACACTCATGAAAGAAATTGAAGAAAACACAAAAAGATGGGAGACCATTCCATGCTCTTGGATTGGAAGAATAAACATTGTTAAAATGTCTATACTGCTTAGAGCAATCTATACTTTTAATGCCATTCCAATCAAAATTCCACCAGTATTTTTCAAAGAGCTGGAGCAAATAATCCTAAAATTTATATGGAATCAGAAGAGACCCCGAATTGCTAAGGAAATGTTGAAAAACAAAATAAAACTGGCAGCATCATGTTACCTGATTTCAAGCTTTACTACAAAGCTGTGATCACCAAGACAGCATGGTACTGGCATAAAAACAGACACATAGACCAGTGGAAAAGAGTAGAGAGCCCAGATATGGAACCCCAACTCTATGGGCAAATAATCTATGACAAAGCAGGAAAAAATATACAATGGAAAAAAGCAGTCTCTTCAATAAATGGTGCTGGGAAAATTGGACAGCTATATGTAGAAGAATGAAGCTCGACCATTCTCTTACACCGCACACAAAGATAAATTAGAAATGAATGAAAGACCTCAACGTGAGACAGGAATCCATCAGATTCCTAGAGGAGAACATAGACAGTAACCTCTTCTTGCCACAGCAACTTCTTTCAAGATATGTCTCCAAAGGCAAAGCAAACAAAAGCGAAAATGAACTTTTGGGACTTCATCAAGATCAAAAGCTTCTGCACAGCAAAGGAAACAGTCAAGAAAACAAAGAGGCAACCCACGGAATGGGAGAAGATATTTGCAAATGACAGTACAGACAAAAGATTGATATCCAGGATCTATAAAGAACTCCTCAAACTCAACACACACAAAACAGATAATCATATCAAAAAATGGGCAGAAGATATGAACAGACAATTCTCCAATGAAGACATACAAATGGCTATCAGACACATGAAAAAATGTTCATCATCACTAGCCATCAGGGAGATTCAAATTAATACCACATTGAGATACCACTTTACACCAGTTAGAATGGCCAAAATTAGCAAGACAGGAAACAACATGTGTTTGAGAGGATGTCGAGAAAGGGGAACCCTTTTACATTGTTGGTGGGAATGCAAGTTGGTGCAGTCACTTTGGAGAACGGTGTGGAGATTCCTTAAGAAATTAAAAATAGAGCTTCCCTATGACCCTGCAGTTGCACTACTGGGTATTTACCCCAAAGATACAGATGTAGTGAAAAGAAGGGCCATCTGTACCCCAATGATTATAGCAGCAATGGCCACAGTCGCCAAACTGTGGAAAGAACCAAGATGCCCTTCAACAGACGAATGGATAAGGAAGATGTGGTCCATATACACTATGGAGTATTATGCCTCCATCAGAAAGGATGAATACCCAACTTTTGTAGCAACATGGACGGGACTGGAAGAGATTATGCTGAGTGAAATAAGTCAAGCAGAGAGAGTCAAGTATCATATGGTTTCACTTATTTGTGGAGCATAACAAATAACATGGAGGACATAGGGAGATGGAGAGGAGATGGGAGTTGAGGGAAATTGGAAGGGGAGGTGAACCATGAGAGACTATGGACTCTGAAAAACAATCTGAGGGTTTTGAAGGGGCGGGGGGTGGGAGGTTGGGGGAGCCAGGTGGAGGGCATTAGGGAGGGCATGTATTGCATAGAGCACTGGGTGTGGTTCAAAAACAATGAATTCCGTTATGCTGAAAAGAAATTAAAAAAAGAGAAAGAAAAAAAAAAGAAAAAAGATCCATTAATGTTGATGCAAATGGCAAGACTTCATTTTTTATGGCTGAATAATACTCATTGCATATATATAGCTCTTAATTTCTTTATCCATTCACCCATCAATGGACACTTAGGTTCTTTCTATATCTTGGCCACTATAAATAATGCTGAAATAAACATTGTGTGCACTTTTCTGAGTTAGTATTTTTGTGTGCTTCAGATAAATACCCAGAAGTAGAATACCTGGATCATATGATTGTTTTATTTTTAATTTTTGGAGGACCCGTCACACTGCTTTCCATAGTGACTTTATACTGTATTCGGTTTCCACTAACATTACACAGGGGTTCCGTTTTCTCCTTATCCTTGCCACTACTTGTTCTTTCTTGTCTTTTAGACATTAGCCATTTTAAGGATGTGAAGTGACATCTCATGGTTGTTTTGATTTGCATTTCCCTGATGATTAGTAATGTGGAACATCTTTTCACGTGTCTGTTTGCCATCTATATGTCTTTAGAAAACTGTCTATTCCAATCTTCTGCCCACTTTTTTTTTTTTAATCAAGTTGTTTGCTTTTTGTCATTAAGTTGTATGAGTTCTTTATAGTTTTTGGATATTAGTTCCTTATCAGATATATAACTTACAAATATTATCTCTTATTCAGTAAATTCCCTTTTCTTTTTGTAGGAAAATTCCCTATCTTTTTGTGGAAGGTCTACTGGCAAAAAAAGTTCCTTAAATTTTTGTTAATATGTGAAAGACTTGATTTCTCTCTTACTTTTTATTTTTGAAGATTTTATTTATTTACTTGATGGACAGAGATGACAAGTAGGCAGAGAGGCATGCAGAGAGAGAGGAAGGGAAGCAGGCTTCCTGCTGAGCAGAGATAGAGTTTGCTAAGCTCTTTATAGATTTTGGATACTAGCCCTTTATCTGACATGTTATTTGCAAATATCTTCTCCCATTCTGTCAGTTGTCTTTTGGTTTTGTTAACTGTTTCTTTTTCTGTGCAAAAGATTTTGATCTTGATGAAATCCCAATAGTTCATTCTTGCCCTTGCTTCTGTTGTCTTTGGCGATGTTCCTAGGAAGAAGTTGCTGTGGCTGAGGTCGAAGAGGTTGCTGCCTGTGTTCTCCTCAAGGATTTGATGGATTCCTTTCTCACATTGAGGTCCTTCATCCATTTTGAGTCTATTTTCGTGTGTGGTGTAAGGAAATAGTCCAGTTTCATTTTTCTGCATGTGGCTGTCCAATTTTCCCAACACCATTTGTTGAAGAGACTGTCTTTTTTCCACGGGACATTCTTTCCTGCTTTGTCGAAGATTAGTTGACCATAGAGTTGAGGGTCTATTTCTGGGTTCTCTTTTCTGTTTCATTGATCTACGTGTCTGTTTTTGTGCCAGTACCATACTGTCTTGATGATGACAGCTTAGTAATAGAGCTTGAAGTCTGGAATTGTGATGCCACCAACATTGGCTTTCTTTTTCAATATTCCTCTGGCTATTCGAGGTCTTTTCTGGTTCCATATAAATTTTAGGATTACTTGTTCCATTTCTTTGAAAAAAATGGATGGGATTTTAATAGGGATTACATTAAATATGTAGATTACTTTATAGCATAAACATTTTCACAGTATTTCTTCTTCCAATCCATGAGCATGGAACATTTTTCCATTTCTTTGTGTCTTCCTCAATTTCTTCCATGAATACCTTATAGTTTTCTGAGTGTAAATTCTTTGCCTCTTTGGTTAGGTTTATTCTTAGGTATCTTATGGTTTTGGGTACAATTGTAAATGGGATTGACTCCTTAATTTCTCTTTCTTCTGTCTTGTTGTTGGTGTAAAGAAATGCAACTGATTTCTGTACATTGATTTTATATCCTGACACTTTACTGAATTCCTGTACAAGTTCTAGCAGATTTGGAGTGGAGTCTTTTGGAGTCCGTTTTCCACATATAGTATCATGTAGTGATAGTTTGACTTCTTCTTTGCTGTTTTGGATGGCTTTAATTTCTTTTTGTTGTCTGATTGCTGAGGCTAGGACTTCTAGTACTATGTTGAATAGCAGGGTGATAATGGACATCCCTGCCATGTTCCTGACCTTAGCGGAAAAGCTCAGTTTTTCTCCATTGAGAATGATATTTGCAGTGGGTTTTTCATAGATGGCGTTGATGATATTGAGGTATGTGCCCTCTATCCCTACACTTTGAAGAATTTTGATCAGGAAAGTATGCTGTACTTTGTCAAATGCTTTTTCAGCATCTATTGAGAGTATCATGTGGTTCTTGTTCTTTCTTTTATTAATGTATTGTATCACACTGATTGAGTTTCGGATGTTGAACCAACCTTGCAGCCCTGGAATAAATCCCACTTGGTCGTGGTGAATATTCATTTTAATGTACTGTTGGATCCTATTGGCCAGTATTTTGGTGAGATTTTTTGCGTCTGTGCTCATCAAGGGTATTGGTCTGTAATTCTCTTTTTTGACGGGATCCTTGTCTGGTTTTGGGATCAAGGTGATGCTGGCCTCGTAAAATGAGTTTGGAAGTTTTCTTTCCATTTCTATTTTTTGGAACAGTTTCAGGAGAATAGGAATTAATTTTTTAAATGTTTGGTAGAATTCCCCTGGAAAGCCGTCTATCCCTGGGCTTTTGTTTGTTGGGAGATTTTTGATGACTGTTTCAATCTCCTTACTGGTTATGGGTCTGTTCAGGTTTTCTATTTCTTCCTGGTTCAGTTGTGGTAGTTTATATGTCTTAGGAATGCATCCATTTCTTCCAGATTGTCAAATTTGTTGGCGTATAGTTGCTCATAATATGTTCTTAAAATTGCTTATATTTCTTTGGTTTTGGTTGTGATCCCTTCTCTTTCATTCATGATTTTATTTATTTGGATCCTTTCTCTTTTCTTTTTGATAAGTCTGGCCAGGGGCTTATCAATCTTATTAATTATTTCAAAGAACCACCTCCTAGTTTCATTGATTTGTCCTATTCTTTTTTGGTTTCTATTTCATTGATTTCTGCTCTGATCTTTATTATTTCTCTTCTCCTGCTGGGTTTAGGCTTTCTTTCTTGTTCTTTCTCCAGCTCCTTTAGGTGTACAGTTAGGTTG
Organism: Enhydra lutris kenyoni; assembly: GCF_002288905.1. Lineage (NCBI taxonomy): Eukaryota > Metazoa > Chordata > Mammalia > Carnivora > Mustelidae > Enhydra > Enhydra lutris. The sequence goes on along the minus strand of NW_019154101.1, from coordinate 35,078,963 downwards.
TGTATTTGAGACCTTTCTTGTTTCTTGAGAAAGGCCTGTGTCAGTATATATTTTCCTCTCAGGATTGCCTTTGCTGTGTCCCACAGATTTTGAACCATTGTGTTTTCATTATCACTTATTTCCATGATTTTTTTCAATTCTTCTTTAATTTCCTGGTTGACCCATTCATTCTTTAGAAGGATGCTGTTTAGTCTCCATGTATTTGGGTTCTTTCCAAATTTCCTCTTGTGATTGAGTTC